>NW_012267368.1:522255-646842 GCF_000151885.1 Dipodomys ordii
GTTGTGGGGCCTGAACTCTGGGCCTGGGCACTGTCCCTCAGCTCTTCAGCTCAAGGCTAGAGCTCTACCACTTGAGCCACAGCGCCACTTCGGCTTTTTTTCTTTTTGCTTATTGGTGCTGAGGAATCGAACCCAGGGCCTCATGCATGCAAGGCAAGCACTCTACCACTGAGCCACCTTCCCAGCCCCCTGCTTTCTTTTTCAAACTTTTCCATCTTAAGTGGAAAGATTCATAAAACAAAAATGGCTAAAAGTAAATACATAAATGAGCAGATAAAGAAAAGCTAAAAACTACAAATACAAGATACTTTACATGATGTTGATTGTTCAGAAATCTGCAGAAAATAAAGTAGTGAGATTTGTGCTATTGTATTACTTTAAATAAAAGTTCTTCAATAAAAGTTGGGTATAAATAACTTTGAAAGCCATGGTATAGCTTGCTATAGGAAATCTTACTTGAGTCTTTCTGATAAATTCAGGTTTATTTGAATAATTCTTCCTATACAATAGATGTCTTTTATGTAATTATTTTACAATGAAGATTGGACACAAGTTTGTGATTTGAGGTAACATAGTATAGAAGTTAAGAGATTGCATCTTAGAAACAGTCATACTTGCGAGCAAGCAGTAGGACCTTGGGCAAGCTTCTTTTGATTTTTTTTTTTTCCTGATGGTTCTGGGGTTTGAATGCAGTGTCTCAAGCCTCAGAGACTGTTGCATGGTTTGAACCCTGCTGCAGTTTCCCTCAACCCCCTTTTTAGTTACTTTTCAGGTAGTGTCTCATTTTCTTTCCTTTCCTTTCCTTTTCCTTTCCCCTTCTCCTGTCCCTTTCTCTTTTCCTTTCCTACTTTTCCAGTACTGGAGCTTGAACTCAGGGCCTTCTCTCTCTTTCTCTCCCTCTCTCCCTCTCTCTTTTTTTTTGCTCAAGACTAGAACTGTACCAGGAGCCACAGCTCTACTTTCCACGTTTTGCTCATTAATTGGAAATAAGAATTTCAAGGATTTTTTTTGTATGAGTTGGCTTTGAACCATGATCTTCATATCTCAGCCTTCTTTATAGCTGTAATCCTAGCTAAACAGGAGCTGTATAGCTGTCATTTGGCTCAGCTATGGCTTCTTGATATCTCCTTAAGCCTTGGTTTCTATTTTTAAGTAGTAAAATTAAAATATCTACTTCATGAGTTAACTAGGAATGACAGATGGAGATCTGCGCCAAATTAACACACACAGGTACTTCCTGTGCTTCCCCGTCCTCATTCTCAAGCTCAAAAGGCTCCTAGAGCTCTTCCCTGTCAGTGGCAAGGGTGCAGTAGCCATATATTTTGTCTTGCTGTAACTGGACATGCTGGTGCCTGAATCATAAAGTTCAGTGGATTGCTCTTCCATTGATGGAATTAAGACCATAAATACATATTATGTTATACATATCATATGTAATATATATTGTTTTTTTTAATTAATTTTTTTGGCGGCGTCCAGTCATGGGGCCTGAACTCTGGGCCTGGGTGCTGTCCCTCAGCTCTGCAGCTCAAGGCTAGCGCTCTACCACTTGAGCCACAGCACCACTTCTAGCTTTTTTCTTTTTGCTTATGTGGTGCTGAGGAATCGAACCCAGGGCGCATGCAAGGCAAGCACTCTACCACTGAGCCACCTTCCCAGCCCTGTAATATATATTGTATATTTTAATGGGAAGGAAGGAGATTTGAGCAGGTTGAAACTGGAGAACAGTGTCACACACATTGCAGGAGGTAGCAGAGTATTAGTAGAAAAGCTTACTAATAAGTAAATGCAGGCAAATCTTGATAATTTTTTTTTTACTTTGATTGCTATTCTTTGCAGTTGTATTTTTATATAGGTAAGTTTAACTCCTGAAGAGATGAATATGTCTCAGTTAATAGAACATAGAAGGCATCTTATAAATATTCATTTAGTGAAATGAGTTTTGGGGCTGGGGAACAACATGTAAATTTTATGGTGTTAATTATGCTGAAATCCACCCCAGACTTCTCTGTTTTAGTTCCATTCGTTATCTACCTATCAGCCCTTGCCAGTGAGTGGGTTTGCTGGGGACACACTTTTACTAATGTTTTTGGCTCTTTTCATTCAGGTGGTCATACCCAGAAGCCCTTTCCAGGCCAAGGGACTTCTCTTGTCATGCATCCAGGACAAAAATCCTTGTATATTTTTTGAACCTAAAATACTTTACAGAGCAGCAGGTAACAGTTTCTTTTATCTTTGCAAGTATCTATCTATAACTATATCTCTGCATCTGTCATCATCATCTATCTCTCTCTAGTCTATCATCTGTCTGTCCGCCTGTCTGTCTGTATATATGTTTTTCACAGTTCAAAGAGAATCTCAACCTTCCCTACAAGTTTGATATATACATTCCTTGTAGGGAACATTCTGTTTGATTTCTCCTGTTTCAAGTTTGTCTTCGGGTATCCATTCTAGGGAAAACCCAGCTAGATTTATGTTTTGATAGTGGAAACAAGGAAGACATCTCAAACACAGCAAGGGGCTGTGTTTATCTGTACAGCAGGTACTTAGTGCATGTGGGCAGAGTGAGAACATGATGAGCTGGTTGTATTCTATCACGTTGAAATCATGCTTAAGTAAAGTGACTAAAGACCAGGATTGTGTGTGTGTGTGTGTGTGTGTCCATGTGTCCACCCATATGGGCATGTGTGCACACATGCACACACTACTACTGGACCTTCAGCTCAGGGCCTGGCTCTCTTGCTTGATGTTTTTGCTCAAGGCTGGTGCTCTACCTCTTGAGCCACAGACCCACTTCTGGCTTTTTGTTGGTTAACTGGAAACACCAGCCTCATGGACTTTTTTGCCTGGGCTGGCTTCATACCTTGATCCTCAGATCTCAGCCTCCCACGTAGCTAGGATTACAGGTGTGAGCCACCAGCACCTGGCAATGAAGGAGGTGCTCTTCACAGATTGCTATGATATCACGTCTAAGTTGATGTGTGTGTGGGGGTGGTCTTTCTAGCAAGCTGAGATGGTTGTTTACCCCCCTTTAGCTCAATCATAATTTTTATAAACACACATCTGTGACTGCTTATTTTTCAGTTGTAATGGAAAATTTAAACACCAAACAATTTGTGCTCTCTAAAGTATATTTTATTTTGAATTCAAGAAAATTACTTTGGCAAGTCAGTCTTTAGCCTTGAACTGTTGAATTTAAAGCCATATGTTTTTATTGTGCTGTAGTTTATGTACCATAATAGGGCACAGATAGTAAGTGTTCGGTTAGATAGGTTTTGGACAGCCCTGTACATTCATGTAAGTACTAGAAAAACAAGATAAACATTTTCATCGCTTCTGGAAGGCCTTTCCTTCCTTTGCCAATCCATTTGCCCTGTTCTGAACTCAGCCACTTTCCAATTGCTGTTAGGTTAATTGATGTGCTTTTGGGCTTCAGATAAATGGAAACATACAATAGTATTCTTTGTGCTTGCTTTCTTTTGCTCAACCTAATTTACTGGTATCCATTAGTGTTGTTGTTTGTGTTAGTAGTTACATTCTTTATTTCATTGCTGAGTGGCATTCCATTGTGTAAATGTTCTTTGCTCATTGTTGTTATTACTGCTAAATAGAAATAAGTTGTCTTGTTCTTATTCTTCTAAGTATATTAATTGTTACTACTAAAGAGAATAGCTTGCCTAGTTTTTCATCATCAAACTTTGTCCTGTAAATAGCATTAGTGTATTGTAACTATATCTCTGAATCCTGCCTGTTAATGAGTTGGCTGGGAAATAAATGCTTCTTTGCTATGGGAAGGAGAATCTGAAAAACAAGATATACACTGTTGGGTATGTATGTGTGTTTGTGTTTATACGCGTGCATGCATGCCTGTGTGTAGTAAGATTTGAACTTAAGGTCATGGTGCTATTCTTCATAGCTGATGCTCTGTCCATTGAGCCACACCACCACTTCTGACTTTTTGCTGATTAGTTGGAAATAAGAATCTCAGTTTTCTACCTGAGCTGGCCCTGAGCCTCTATCTTCATTCTTAGCCTCTTGAGTAGTTCAGATTACAGGTATGATGCACCAGTGTCTGGCTGACAAAATTTGAATAAAAAATATTGAGTGACTCTTCATTGAATGAGCATAATGTCGTTTAGTGATGGCCCAGGTAACTGGGCAGTTTCACTTTTTTCAATTCTCTGTTGATGAACAAATGTCCATTATTATTTTCAGTTTCTCAGTGTCTTCCACCTATTATCAAGGAAGACTATGTTCCCAAATCCAAGGTAGTATTCTATACACAGTTACCAAAGTCAAATCTCCTAAGGGTTCCTGGAAGTAATTTTCTTAGGAATCTAAACTATTTGGTATCTATAAACATTTACTTGTCAATGTTAAAAATTTATTCACAATCTATAATTTTATTCTAGATCTCCATCATAGATGAGCCCTCATTAATCTCAGCATCTCCTAGTCCCTTTGTTTCCTTGTTCTTCCTAAGCTGGCTGTTTCTATCTCATTGTATGGGGCTCTGAAGTGACCGCCTTCATCATGGCCGGCCTCCACAATCTCAGGATGTGTGTATGGGGCTCAGGGCCAGCCCTTCTGACTTTAGGGACTTTCTCTGTGAGACAGAGCTGTGCCATTCATAGGTGGTTTGCTTGAAAGTGTGGGAGGTCGGGCCCTGAATCCCTTTCTCTCCCTTCCCTGTGCAGTGAGCAGTGAATTATCCCAGGACCTCCCAGGTAATCTCATTTTAAGTTTAACCTACTTAGGTCTCAGTTTTTCTTCTATAGACTTTGCTTATGTATTAGAAAGTTTTGGCTAATATATGTTCAATGCTTTCGCTTAGAGAAAATATGCTTTTCTTTTGAGATGAAGACATCCCTCTACTCCTGAATTATTGCACATCCTTTAATAATTTAATGAAGGTATTCTAACAGCTGACTTTAGGAAGCACAAAAACAATCTTTTTTTTCACAATCTTACTTTATAAGGTTGCTGTGATAAAGTTAAAAGACTCATTTAAAAAAATGCCAGTATTTAAGAAATGCTCAACCTCCCTAGCCATAAAAGAAATGCAAATCAAAACAACATTGAGATACTACCTCACCCCAGTTAGAATGGCTATAATCAAGAACTCTAATAACAACAGATGCTGGAGGGGATGTGGACAGAAGGGAAGCCTACTGCATTGTTGGTGGGAGTGTAAACTTGTTCAACCACTTTAGAAAGCAGTATGGAGGTTCCTCAAAAGACTCCACATAGAGCTCCCCTATGACCCAGCAATCCCACTTTTGGGCATTTACCCAAATGATAACAAACAAGACCACACTAAAGCTACCAGCACAACTATGTTTATTGCAGCATTATTTACCATAGTTAAGATATGAAACTAACCCAGATGCCCCTCAGTACATGAATGGATCAAGAAAATGTGGTATATATACACAATGGAATTCTATGCCTCCATCAGAAAGACATTTGTTAGGAAATGGAAAAACTTGGAAAAAATTATATTAAGTGAAGTAAGCCAGGCCCAAAGAAACATAGGTCCCATGGTTTCCCTTATTTGCAATTACTAGTATATGTCTGAGCCAAGTAGGAATGGTCAGATAAATTGATGTTAGGTGAAATGAACCCCAAGATAAGGATTCAAAAGTTTATTTTTCTTTCTTGTGATTGTTTCTAACATATTTATAAGATGATTTCTTTGTTGCTTTGTATGTCCTTCCCCCACTGTATAACCCCTATTTTCACTGTATTTGATGTTGGTATACTTTGTGGAGGGGAAGGGAAAAAAAACAAATCATTTAAATAGGGAAACAGGTAGACCCATTGCAGCAATGAGATGTACAAATAATTATGTCAAAAAACAAACTTTACAGCTTTGGTGGGGCGGGGGAGGACAGGGGAAACAAAGGAGGAGATAAGATAAGAAATGTACTCATTACCTTGCTCATGTAATTGTAACCCCTCTGTATGGTATTTTCACAATTAAAAAAACTTATTAATTAAAAAAATTGCCAGTGTTGGGCTTGAACTCCAGGCTTTGCTCTCTCTTGCTTTTTCTCATCAGGGCTGACCCTCTACCACATGAGGCACACCTCCACTGCTACCCTTTTGTTGGTTAACTGGTGATAAAAGTTCCATGGATTTGTCCATAGAAGATAGCCTCCTAAGTAGCTGGGATTACATGTGTGAGCCACCAGGCTGGCTTATCTTTGAACACTTTAAAACATTCCTGTTGCACAGTATGCTGTGTTGTTAAGACATAGTGATGATTTAATGTAATCCACCCTCCCGACATCCTTATCAAGCTTATGTGTTCATATTGTCAGTTGATAGGTGCGGATGTGGAAGTTGAAAAACTTGCTCAGTGTTTCACAGAAAGATTCAAACCTGGTGCTGAGCCTGTCTACAGAGGCATCTGATAATTCTGGTGCAGATGATTCAAAAAACCTGTGAGGTAGTGGCGTCTGCACTAGACAGATGAGGAAACTGAGGTTTATTGAGCTTCAGGAAATTGCTTCACCCCTGCCTTTTTCATGTAAAGCCGTAATGTTTGATCTGAGGGCCTATTCTTTTTCTGATACCACCCCATTTTGTTTCCCACTTCATCTATGCAGGGCATAGATAAAAGGTGTAACTTCCTCTAGAATCTCTATTTCATGCTGAAAATATACTACTTAAAATTTCTTTCTGGCAGAATTAAAAGGGGTGCTGTTCTAACTGAATGAGAACACATGCCATCCATAGTCACGCATCCTGATGGCACATCCCTGTGGAAGGTGGAGCCCAGGTCTGATACACACTGCATTAGTTTCACTCGTGACACAGGGTTAGTTTACTTCTGTGATAGCTATAAAAGCCACATATCACAGCCTGGTATGGCCACTGGTAAGAGGCTTAGAGTTGTCCTGGGTGCCAGGAAGTCATTCAGGGACTTAATCCCAGGTCCAGAAGGAAATGGAAGCCAGCCTGTGTTTAAGAGAAAACAGGAGGAGATTGGTGAGGGGATGGTATTGTCCCTACCCATAGCTCCTCTCAGCCTCTCCTGCCCCTCGGCTCTGGGCCATGCCTAGACTGTATATCCCACCCTGCCTCATACATCCAGGTCACAACAGTCAGATGGCTTCTTTCAATCTCTTATTTGCTAAATAAGCTACTAAGGATGACAATAAAGCAAGTAGGTATAATTTTTTTTAGTGTAGTAATTTTCTTGAGTTTTGTTTCTACTTATTTTATTTTTTAAATAGTAGCGTGGCTGGGTGACACCCATAATCCCAGCTGCCCCTGAAGGCTGAGATCTGCATGTTGCACTATTATGCCAACCCAGGCACGAGACTCTTTTTCACCCATTAGTCAGCAAAACACAGGAAGTGACAGTGTGGTTCAGATGGTAGAATGTCAGCCTTGAGTGAAGAAGACAATGAATGTGAGATTTTGGAGTTTAAGCCCCAGTACTAGCACCAAAAACAATGGAAAAAATAAATTGTGCAAAGAGATTTTATTGTACATATAATGTATTCATTATGTCTATTGTTTTTGTGTATCAGGGTAATAGATAATTAAAAATCTTCTTCTGGGGCTAGGAAGGTGGCTCAGTGGTAGAGCCCTTGCCTTGCATACCTGAGGCCCTGGGTTCGATTCCTCAGCACCACATAAGCAAAAAGAACAAAGCTGGAAGTGGCACTGTGGCTCAAGTGGCAGAGTGTTAGCCTTGAGCTGCAGAGCTGAGGGACAGTGCCCAGGCCCAGAGGTCAGGCTCCACCACCGGACCCCACCCCAAAAAAAATCTGATTCATTTTTTTTCCCCTTAAGAATGAAATTAAATTTCTAAAAGGTGTATGACTTTAATTGGCAGGTTTTTTTTGAAACCAGTTCATAAGGTAATGATACATTTTATGGTTGATAATGCAAATCAAAATATTCGTTTTAAAAAATCTTAACAGCGAGGCACTGGTGGTTCACACCTGTATCCTAGCTACTCAGGAGGCTGAGATCATGGTTCAAAGCCAGCTTGGGCAGAAAAGTCCATGAAACTTCAGTTAACTACTAGAAAACTAGAAGTGGTGCTGTGGTTCAAGTGGTAGAGTGCTCCCCTTGAGCTGAAGAGCTCAGGGACAGTGCCCAGGCCCAGAGTTTGAGCCCCATGACTGACAAAGAAAAAAGAAAAAAAGAAAAAAGTAAAACATAATTCTTTTGTTAGGTGATTTTCCCCTTGTTTTAAACTGTCCATGTGCTTATGTGCAATAGCTTTAAAAATATTGGTGTTTAATTCAGAGTTGAGTTATACATTCTTTGCCTGTATGAAATTCATACATAGCTCCTTGTTAAAGAAAATGAATTGCTAAAGTAGTTATTAAAGTAGTTTAAACACATTGAACAAGAAAATGAACAATTGCTAGTAAATGGATGGTGTAGAATTTTTGCTAACCTGTTAAATATAGCATATTAGCAGGCCTATGAAGGAACACCTCTAAGAGAAGTTGCAAAGATTAAATAAGTCCTAAATGTGGTTAAATTTTGGTGCATCTGTTAAATACACTATGTATATTACGGGATATCAGTCTCATAAGAGCTTTTTTTTGGTCACGTTAAATGAGCTTGGAAAATATGAGGTTCATTTGAACATTTTGTAATGAATACAAAGGTGCTTTATTACATTATTGCATTTGTGATATATATTTGCCAACTATTATGAAAAGATCTGTAATTTATCTCATTATGTAAAAAAAGGAAAAATGTGGGATTTTTTTATAGTAACATTTTAAATGGTTTTTCTTATGGCAGTTGAATATTGGCTTTCCCAATTAAGTACTGGTAAAGGAAAATGATCTTGAGTACTTTTGAGTTCAAGAGTGTCTATTGTAAATGTGTGGTGTAGAACTTTTGCTGGCCTGTTAAATATAATGTACTAGAGGGTACACGAAGGTATATAAAGGTATATTGAACAGAAGTTAATTTTGCTGTTGAATTAAAAATAATTAGTGATTTGTATTTTCCATATTCAAGTGATAAGAAAATATGGCTTTTTTAACCAACACTAAGGAAAATACAATTGTAAGTTCATATTTTCTATGTAAAAATATCTCAATGTGAGAAGTCTCTTCGTCCTAATTTGTTTGGAGGTTCTGATTTGATGTTAAGTTGATATTGACACAGCTTGATTGGTTATTTGCTGTCCAAGTCTCTAGCAAAGTGCTGCCTGCCATGCATGAATATTAAATTTACTTTACATTTTCATGTAGTTAAATTTCTCCATGGAGATGATAGCACAGATTTAATCCCTAATGTAGCTATGCTCTGTTTTACAATTGTATAACCTACTAATAGCCTTATTTTCTTTTGTTGTATCAACCGCTCTCAAACAGAATTTGTTTCACAAGGCAAGATCACAATCTACAGTGGCTCTGCATTTTTTTTTCTTTCTTTTTTTGGGGGTTGCTCATTTTGGGGATAAAGTCAGGGCTTGGGCACACTATTCCTGAGTTTCTTTTGCTCAAGGCTAGTGATTTAGCACTTGAGCCACACTTTCACTTCCAATTTTTTGCTGCTTAATTATAGATAAGAGTCTGCTTGGGCTGGCTTCAATCCATAATCCCGGATCTCAGTCTCCTGAGTCACTGGGATTACAGGTGCTTGGATCTGTGTCATTTCTCCCACTGACAGTAGTAATTAGATAAGAAGAGCTCCTCAAGTTCAATCTGGTAGAGGAAACATGGAATGGTGGAGAAAATGTTGGAAGGGAGACTCCGAACAGGAAACACTAGACACTTAGATAGACACATTGAAGTGAAAAAATAAAATTAGCAAAAAAGAATTACTCTTGACGTCCAGAAAAAATAAAAAAGAATTACTTTTCATTGAAAGCATTTTATAGCCCAATGACTACCATTGAGTTCTTTTTTCTTCACAACACAAAGGATGTCTTTGGTGATTGAATTGTTGTGTCCTCATTCTGTGGTTCTATGATTACTGGTGGGATTCCGGAGCACAAAAGAGACCATCAAATTCATTAGATGCAGAGATAAGGCCAGAAGTGGGCTTTGGTTTGGGTGGATTTGTCCCATTTCCCATTCTCCTCTCATGGGCTGTTGATTCTGACAACTGAAATTGGCTAGAAGTTTTGCTTAAATGGGGAGGTCTAGAGGTTAGTAAGCAAGCCAAGCAAGAACTGGAGGCCCTGATGTCAAGCCCTGGTACTGGCAGGAGGAAAAAAAGAAAAGAATATTAAACTGCATACCAATGGTGTATGCCTATTATCCTAGCTACTCACTAGGTTGAGAGTACAGATTACAGATTACTGAAATTGAGGATTACAGTTCAAAGCTAGTTCTGATATAAAAGTCTGCAAGACTCTATCTCCAATTAATCAGCTAAAAAACAGGTTTGGAGATGGGGCTTAAGTGGGAAAGTTCCACCCTTGAGCAAAAAGCTGAGCAAGAGCTCAAGTCAGTGAGTTTGAATACCAGGATTTACGTCAGAACAGAACAAGAAAATGAATAAAGAAAAAGAAATAGACTTCTTAGGTATGTGGACTTGAGTATGCTGTAGTAGTCATACTCCATGAGGCGCAGTATATTATACTTCTTTTCAAAAGAAGCACATTTGTGGCTGGGAGTGCACTGTAGTGGTAGAGTGCTTGCCTAGCATGCCCTGTATTCCATTCCTCAGTACCACATAAACAGAAAAAGCCAGAGTTGGCTCAGGTGGTAGAGTGCTAGCCTTGAGCAAAAGAAGCTCAGGGACAGTGCCCAGGCCCTGAGTTCAGGTCCCAAGATTGACAACAACAACCCCCCCCACCACAACAAACAATAAAAAAAACACATTTGTGTTTGTTTACTATGTCATGTGTAATGCAACATGCATGAAGCAGGCGGACTGGCATTGGAAATTCAGTGCCAGGCAGAGGAATGAACTCTGGAACCATGCTGTGTGTTTCATGGAGGAATTTGCATCATTCCTAGTACATGGCTATGTTTTTGCAAATGCTTCCCACACAAGTTATTAATGTGTGGGATCAGCAGGAATCGGAAGGAGCTCTCTCAGGATATGGAATATCAGTTACACATTCTGTATTCACTGTACCTCAGACATCATGTACAACTGTTTCTAAAGTCTGTGCAGAGTGCACGCACTCACGCACCTCCATGTCTTTAGGAAGTGCCCTCTGTATTATTATTTTTTTCTGTGTCAGTCGGTCTCTAAAGACCTCTATCACTTATCTTCTGCTTAGTGCAAACCTTGATTGGTATAACCAGATTGTTGCTTCTCTCTGTATTTCCAGGTCAGTAATTTTTTCTGCTGCCAGTGTCATGCTCTTATTTGTTTTTTTTCTTTATTTTATTTTATTTGTGACCATACTGTACAGAGGGGTTACAATTACATGGGCAGGATAATGCATACATTTCTTACCAAGCATTGCAGCTTCCTCCTTTGGTTTACCCTTCACATCCCTTCCCAGCCTCCCCCCTACCCCCCAATCCCAACCCTTCTCCTTCCTCCCCTTCCCCCCCCCCAACCGATGTTGTAAAGCTCGTTTTGGACATGACAACTTATACTTCTCGTGGTTGCATCAGCTCTACCTGTATCCTTAAACAACTGTTTTTTCCCCATCTCCTCCACAAGTTATACTGACATCAAATATAGTGAAAGCAGGGGTTATACTGTGGGGGAGGGACATACAAAGCAACAAAGAGATAGTCTTATAAATGCATTAGAAACACATGCATGAAAGAAAAAAACATTAAAATACATATCTAAGGGTTCATTTTCCTGACATCACATTATCTGACCTTTTCCGCTTGACTCATACATATACTAGATATTGCAAATAAGGGAAACCATAGGACCTATGTTTCTTTGGGCCTGGCTTACTTCACTTAATATAATTTTTTCCAGGTTTTTCCATTTCCTAACAAATGGGGCAATGTCATTCTTTCTGATGGAGGCATAGAATTCCATTGTGTATATATACCACATTTTCTTGATCCATTCATGTACTGAGGGGCATCTGGGTTGGTTCCATATCTTAGCTATGGTAAGTAATGCTGCAATAAACATAGTTGTGCTGGTAGCTTTAGTGTGGTCTTGTTTGTAAACATTTGGGTAAATGCCCAAAAGTGGGATTGCTGGGTTATAGGGGAGTTCTATGTGAAGTCTTTTGAGGAACCTCCATACTGCTTTCCAAAGTGGTTGAACAAGTTTACATTCCCACCAACAATGAAGTAAGGTTCCTTTCTGTCCACATCCCCTCCAGCATCTGTTGTTATTAGAGTTCTTGATTTTTGCCGTTCTAACTGGAGTGAGGTGGTATCTCAATGTTGTTTTGATTTGCATTTCTTTTATGGCTAGGGAGGTTGAGCATTTCTTCATGTGTCTATTGGCCATCCTTCTTTCTTCTTCAGAGAAGTTTCTCTTTAAGTCTTTCACCCACTTATTTATTGGGCAGTTGTTTCTTTGAGGATTTGTTGTTGGGGGGTTTAATTTTTTGAGTTCCAAGTATATTTTAGATATGAGACCCTTGTCCGTTGTATGGCTAGTAAAGATCTTCTCCCAATCCGTGGGCTTTCTATTGATCTTGCTAGCTATGTCATTTGCCCTGCAGAAGCTCTGCAACTTTATGCAGTCCCATTTGTCCAACCTTTCTTTGATTTGTTTTGTTTCCGGGTCTCTATTCAGAAAATTTCGGCCTGAGCCAAGGAGACCTAGGGTTTCTCCTATTCCATCCTGTAATGTTTTCAGAGTGTCTGCTTTGACTTCAAGGTCTTTGATCCATTTGGAGTTGATTCTGGTGCAGGGTGATATGTAAGGATCTAGCTTTAGTTTTCTACATGTAGTTAACCAATTTTGCCAGCACCATTTACTGAAGAGGCTGTCTTTCTTCCATTCTATTGTTTTAGCTCCCTTATCGAAGATTAGATGCTGTAGGTCTGTAGGTTCATTTCTGGGTTTTCAATTCTATTCCATTGGTCCTGAGGTCTGTTCTTATGCCATACCAAGCTGTTTTGATTACTATGGCTTTATAGTAGAGTTTGAAATTTGGTATTGATATTCCTCCAGCAGTGTTCTTTCCGTTGAGAAGCGTTTTTGCTGTTCGGGGTCTTTTATTGTTCCATATGAATTTTTGGATTGCCTCTTCTATTTCCTTGAAGAATGAGGTTGGAATTTTGATAGGTATTGCGTTGAATTTGTAGATAGCCTTGGGAAGTATTGCCATTTTCACGATGTTAATCTTTCCAATCCAGGTCATGCTCTTATTTGTTAGCTGATAATTTTTTCCATCTGTAATTTGCAGTAGAGTCTGCTCTTTTCAGTTTCCCCTTCTGGCATCTTACATGATGCTGGAATACATATGGTACATAGGCATTATTATTTGACTCTGTGTATTGTATATGGTGTATTATTTATGTATACTGTTTCTTATAGTATGTAGGGTTTATTTCGTTGGAAGGAAATGGTTAGTAAAAGGAAGAAGGTGGGGGCTAATTAACTTGTAAGTGAATGTATATTTTGCCTGTAAATTCATTTAGAGAAGCATTCATTGTAGGTGTGGAATCCATTTCTTTTCAAATAGTATTTCCATTCTCTTTACATAGTTGTACAGAGGGGCTACAGTTCAATAGGTTGTTTTGTGAGTACCATTCTCCCCCCATCCCCCATCCCTTCCAACCCCACCCATCCTCTCAATTTTCTTAGTTTCACAAGACATACAGTGAATATTTATAATACACTTTTTATAATGTCTGTTCGACCTAATAATTTTCTCCTATATTTTGCTTGGTAAAGGTTTCTCATTTTTCAAAGTAGTAGGTTTCATCAGTGTGTAGCGGGTATGGATGGATTTCTCTGGAGTGCTCATTAGTGCTTTGATTTTAATCGGCTGGGCATGTGGTGGGTAGCGTGGGCTCAGGTAGCTGGACACCTGTAACCTGACTGGATACTATGTTCTTCATCCCCGGAGAGCAGGCTTCACTCCTGCTGTTGCTGCCTTTCAGAAAGCTCTTAGCCATGCATGAGGAATGCAAGAACGCTCATTTGAGATCGTAACTTTCTTCTGGCATAATACTGTTTAAATGAATGTAACTACAAAGTAGTATGCATGAAGTTTAACCTGCTCCCCAGGTGAATTGTTTGCCAAGATTAAATCAGTGAATGTATTAAAATTGTGTCTTTATTCTCCTCAGGAATAAATGCAAATCCCTGAAGAGCTTTTTTTCCCCCTTCTTTCATAGTTCTTAATGTAAGACTCAACTTGAATCAAAAGTCCCTGCATGATATTAAAAAAACAAAACAACCCCCCAGAGAATAAAGCTTTATTTTTGCAGTGTTTTCCCGTAATTAATTGTTAAAATTATGGTGTCTTATTACCCTGGGTAATTTTATTGAAGACAACAAAGCACTCACTCACTGGCAATCTTAGGAAGGAGGTGGGCCAAGTTGCCAGCCCATTTCTTTTGATGTGCCAGCCTTTAGAGTCTTGCTTTCCAGGGCTTTCTGCTAATCACTTGCTGGCAGCTGATTTACAAGGCCGGAAAGAAGAACTTAAGTGGTAGCAACTGACTCATAAGCAGGGAAGAATGTGTATTGTCTCTGAGCCTTCTACAGGCCTGCAAATGCTGCAGAGAAGGTGAAGATGGCAAAGAGCCTGTGTGCTACCTTTGGCCAGATATCTTCAGCGTGCTCTTGGCTCAAATACTGGTCAACTGAGGAGGAGAATATAGTATCCTATTTGAATATGTCTCCCTGTCTGTCCATTTGACCATCTGTCTGCCATCCATCCATCCATCCATCCATCCATCCATCCACCCACCCATCCATCCATCCATCCATCCATCCATCCATCCATCCATCCATCCATCCATCCATCCATCCATCCAGTGTTTTCTGTAGACTGTTAGTGAATGGACTAGAATTAATTTCTGAAGCATTGTTTATTGTGGCTGGCAGTCATTTTATGTAGAGGAACAGTAAATATGTTATATTTGCTGACATTCTGTCTGCTCCAACTACTGATTTCAACTACTGAGTTGTGCTGTTGTGGGATAAGAACAGCTATAGGCAATACATGAATAGCATGACCATTCATTTTGCAAAATACTATTTATGGAAAAAAATGATCTACAAATGGTGGTTTTTCTCATCCCTGATTTAGACAGTGACTTTACATAGTTTATGTGCTATACAGAATTTTTTAAAAGTTAGTAAAATGATTGGGTTTCTGTTGGCACATTCCTGTAATCCTAACTACCCTGGAGGGAGAGATCTGAGGATTGTGGTTCTAGGCCAGTCACGGCAGGAAAAGTCCATGAGGCTCTATCTCCTAAGACCCGCCCCCCACTGGCCAAAAAAATGCCAGAAACAAAGGTGTAGTTCAAGTGAGAGAGCACCTGCTATGAGTGGAAAAAGATAATGGCCCAGAAAAAGCTAAGGCATAGTGCTTATGCCCTGAGTTTAAGCCCTAGTCCCCGCATACGTGAAAATGTTAATAAAATAACTATAAAAGCTATAAGGGCTAGCCTGTGTGTATGTGTAGTTGCATATGGTATATATCTGAAAAGACAGAGTTCTTGGTTTTCAAGCAAATGAAGTCAATTCTGCTCAATATAAACAAAAAGTGAAGGACAGTATAAACAGCTGATTGTTCTCTGGCATGTCCAAGGGCCAGGCTTAGGAGCTATGTATCCAGAAGCAATTCTCAAAGATGCCCCATCAGCTGTCTCTGGACATCACAGGGCAGAGACCACTGATTTCTGAGTCACTGACACCACTGAGGGCAGATGTAGGATTTTGGAAGGATTTGGGGCTGTTACTGCTCTCTTATGCCATCAGCTCCCAATTCAGTCTGCTTCTGGGTACATTTGATTGGTAGAGCCAGTGATCTAGCTGCAAGGGAAGCCAGCGAAGTGATTGTGTGGGCCTCAGGTTCACAATGGAGAAAGCCCACTGACTCCTCAAGCAGGGGTGATCAAATGTTGGGAGGAGAGTCAGAGGCTCCTGTGCATGAGGCTGGGTCCTGTAGACATTTGGGGAATTATTATCATTGGTATTTCTGGGCAGTGGGATTGAAGGCTCTGGCTGGGCCGTAGAGGGAGTTTTTACTTTCATTAGATTATTCTTTGCTTCTTGAATGAAAAGCAAAAAAAGCAAAGACAAGATCAAATAAGGACTGGGAGAAATGAAGGAAAGAGAGCCACAATGTTATCCCACATAAATATGGCTGCTCTGTTTGCCTAGAACTCAGCAGTTCATCAATCCCTCCTCAATTTCATTTTCAAATTTCCTGTCAGATTCTGTCAACTCCTTATTGCATGTGTTTGGTTGTTCCCAAAGGTGCTGAAACAGTTTTCTCTGCGATACTAGTGGCAGTTCAAATGGGACTGATTTAACAGATACTTTATTTTTTTTACTTTAAGATAAGGTTCTTGCTATATAGGCCAGCTGGACTTGAACTTGAGCCCCTCTTACTCAGCCTCCTGTGCGCCAAGATCATACACATCTGTAGTGGTAGTATCTATGTTTTGGGAATCTACAGTATTTAGTTTTGAAACTTATGATATTGGCAGCTGTTACTGTTCATGAAGTGATTGTGTTATATACGAAATAAAATACACTTAAACACTTCATCCTACTATGAGTTGTGTCTGTTTTCCTAGCCCTCATAAGTTTGTTGCTTGATAGGAAATTGGTTTGAGATCTTAATTCAGTCCCATATAGTTTTAGCAGACATAGTAAAAATTTTATAAATTTTTAAAAGAATAGTTTTAAATTTACAACCAAAGTACAAAGATAGTACAGAAAATTCCCTTAAACTACATACCCAGGTTTTCCTAGTATCAACCACTTACATTTGTGTGATACCATTGTTATAGTTAATAAACCGATGTTGATACATAATTACTAAGGTCCATGTGTTATGAGTTTCTTAGTTTCTGACTAATTTTTTTCAATTCCAAGATCTTTTTATGTTTTTTACGTTTATGTGACACATATTTACCTATGTAGTAATGTCACAGAGGCAGGCAGTAAAGCGATTTTTATTTTGGGTAGGTTATAAAATGGAGGAAAGAAAAAATAAAGGTAAAACTTGTTCACATGAGATTCTTATATTCCCTAAGCCACAAGTCAGAAAAAGTAACGAACCTTTCTTTTTTCCCCTCCTGTTTTGTATTTAGTGGAACAGGTTCCCGTGGAACCATACAACATTCCGCTGTCACAGGCAGAGGTCCTCCAGGAAGGAAGTGATGTGACTCTCGTGGCCTGGGGCACGCAGGTCAGTGACTCTGTCCCTGTGGGAAAGGCCAAGTTGTGTGTGGACGGTCTCATTTCTCACCTTGATACGGGAAGAACTGACAGTGATGGTTTCTTTACATGTCAGACAGATAAAGTCTGGTGCTATGGCTACAGACTCCCCTTCAAGTTTATAAAGCTATAATTGACAGTCAAAATTATATGCATTCAATGTGTGTAACCTGATGATTCAGATCTCAGCCTCCTGAGTGGCTACACTTACAGGTGTGAGCCACCAGCACTTGGTTAGTCTGTTTATTTAATAGCTGGGAGTTTGTTTACTGCTTTCTTAGTGGGGGTGAGGAGTCTGTTCATTCCTGTTGACAGGTAAGCGTATGGTGAAGTATGTTTGAGTTACAGAATTGTATTTATTAAAACACTTTGAAAGTATATATTATGATTTGCTACTACAGTTGACTTACGGTCTTCTTTATGCAATTTCCCCCCTCCCTCTGTAGCCATAGACTTCTATCTTATTTTTTTTCCCTCTCTTCCCTTTAAAGACATGTTCAGCTTTCCTTTTTCTGTATTAAGAAAATTGTTTCTCTTCAAACATTTAAGACAGTGTATTTATTATATGTGTATTTTATAAAGAAGATTACAAAACCATTTATAGTATTGTGAAATCCTGCTGTCTTTCTGCAGTCCTTGTGGCTTTTCATTTTCAGTGGGGTAGCTGTGCTGCTAGGTTCTCATAGCCCTTTCTAAGGCCCATGGTATTTATGGTGAATCTTTTTTATCCTCTTTCAGTCTCTTTGTGTGTGTGTGCATATATGTGTGTGTGCCTGCGTGTGCATGTGTGTGTACATGCCAGTACTGGGGCTTTTACTCAGGGCCTTGCGTTCTCCCTTGGCTTTTTCACTCAAGGCTGATGCTTTAGCACTCAAGCCACATTTCTACTTCTAGCTTTCTGCCTGTTAATTGGAGATAAGGGTGTCATAGACTGAACTGAGATCCTCAGCTCTCAGCCTCCTGAGTAGCTAGGATCACCTGAGCCTCTGGTGTCCAGCTCACTCTACTGTTCAATGCCCAAACATGTCACCCAGCACATGACTTTGCTTCTCGTTAATAGTGACACTAGGTAGTGTATCTAAGGCTTGAGTTTCCATAGCTTGCTCTTTTGTCATATCTGTGCTGGGCCTTTGTCCTTAAAGAAGAAGTGTCAGATGTATTCCATTTTACCTTCTCTAGCCTGGCTGACTAGCAAGGCCCAGAGACTCTTCCCTCTCCCACATCTTCAGACCTTTCTGTCTTGCTTTATATCAGAAAAGCATATATCTCTTCACTGTCTAAAAAATTCCTTTACCCTTAAACATAATTATTATCATCCTACTTTCTTTTATCACCAGACTTGCACAACTATTTTCAACTGTTTATTCTTAAATTTCCTTATGTTCTGGCAACTACTAATAAGTTTTGTCACCACCAAATAGTTAAGACATTTTTAGTAACCTTCTAATCTTTAATTATTAAATCCAGTGTTTATGCTGTGTTTTGATATGGATACTTGTACTTTGATGTAGACACTTTTGCTTTTTCTGTGAACCTTTTGTGTTTAACTTTTGAGATACATTGACTCATTTTGGTTTTCTTCTGTCTCTTTAGCTATTTTGTTTACTTTAGTGAATATTTGTTCTTGTTCTTCTTGAAAGCTGATGAGCTATAGGGTTCTCTATTTCCTTATCTCTCTCTTCCTCCTCCTCTCTTTCCCTCTCTTTGTGTTGCCACTGGGTTGTGAACTCAAGGCTCTGAGCTCTTGCCACACTTCTACTTCCCACTTTTTGCTGATTAAGTGGAAATAAGAGTCTCATGGACTTTTCTCCTTGGGAACAGAATTCTCAGATCTTTGCCTTCTGAGTAGCTAGGATTATAGCCATGAGCCACCAGAGGCTGGTGTTTATGTCTTTCTTGATGTGCATTCCTTGGAAATATTCCCACTGCCTGTGACTTTATTTACCTTCCTTGTGCTGCTACCTTTGGACTCTCTTATCTCTCTAACACTGGCTTCTCTCATTCTCTTAAGATCCCTTTCTATCTGATTTTTAGACCTGCGTACTTGATTGTTTGGGTGGAATATGAGGTTATGATTTTTCGGTGCAGTTTCGTTCCTCTGTCTGTGAGCAGTGTTATGAATAATGTCAGCTTCTGTCAGGCCTGAACCACACTGTCTATTGTCTGTTCCTCATTTCAGGTTCATGTGATCCGGGAGGTGGCTTCCATGGCACGAGAAAAGCTTGGGGTATCCTGCGAAGTCATAGATCTGAGGACCATAATACCTTGGGACGTGGACACAGTTTGCAAGGTACACAGATAATCCTGATAGAATGTCATTTTCTCAAGGCCGTGGCACTAAGGTTGTTGGATATTTGCAAACAATTGTTATGAAATTCTGAGCTGTGGGGGCATTTTCAGTGAAAATGAAATGAAAATGAAAATGAAGAACTTCCCCACTTGCAGGATGAAAGTATATGGGTACTTTGCAGTCAGGTTTATATTTCAACAATCAATCACTTTCATGTTTCTTTTCCCTCCTATTGGAGGGAAAATACTACAAATACTACAATACTACAAATACTAAAATACTACAGAACTGTGTCTCTGTTGTAGCTGGTCCCTTTGAGTTCTGTGAATAGTAGAGATGGAAATAAGTAACATATCTGGAAGGGTGATTTTTTAAAAAAACTTTTTGTTGATGATGGTTTGGTATGGTTTAATTTACATATGGTTTGCATCTTTTCTCCCAAATTGATGATATGAATACTTAAAAAAACAAAACCCACTCTTTATATATCCTTAATCTATGAGCATCATCCCTCCTTCCCTTTCCACCTCCAGTGCTAGTACTGGGGCTTGAACTCAGGATCTCTTTTTATTTTCAAGGCTGGTGCTCTAACTCTTGAGCCATTGTTCCACTTCTGGAGTTTTATTGATTATTTAGAGAAAAGAGATTTGTCTGCCTGGATTAGCTTTGCACTGTGATCCTCGGCTTTCTGAGTAGTTAGGGTGACAGGCGTGAGCCATCAGTGCCCAGTCTAATTTACTTTCTATCTAAGTAGCTTCTTGATGTTTGGCCTGATTAAGTCAGAGTCATCTTCTTACTACTGACAGAATTCACATGTTCCTCTCTCAAGAATGTAGTTTAGACTGCATATATTTATTGAGTGTAACTGATATATTTCATATTAATGTCTAAATAATTGAAAGCACCTCAGTTCTTCATTTTCTAATGCAGGTTTGACTTCATTTTGATGGTCTTATCTATTGATGTCAGTAGGAAATACGTAAATTTTTTTCTAGGTTTTTGCTTTTTAACAAGTAAGTCCTAAGACATGGAGTAGTTCATATTAACTATCTTTTAAAGTTTTGGTGTTCTCAAAGGCTTTTAGAGGTGTGCATTAGGTTAATTACCTCAGAACAACCAGCAGGTACTTCCGCTGTACAAGTACAGAGGTACAGAGTAATGTGTTCTCAGACGAAGATGCTTTTGTACTTCAGTGGAACATAAGACTTGTTCTGATGAATGTTTTGGTAGGCTCTTGACATCTTCAAAGCACTTGACATGGTTACAGGTGGCTTCAACAATGTCTTAAGTCTTTATATTTGTACTGCTATAATTAAGAGTGGTATTTCAGATTGAATTATTTATGACTACATAAAAATAACTTAATCTTCTTTACAAGCATTTTCAAACCAGGTTAGACATTGCCTTTTCTTTCACATAGCCAAATGTTCCAAATTCTAGCTAACCCTGAAGTTGGCTTTTTCTTTGCAACAGGCGCATCTGCAATTTGATTTTCTTGCTTTTTCTTTTTTTTTAAACCTTAATTAATGAATTAATTTTTGTGTGGGCCAGCACTGGTTCTTGAACTTAGTATATTGTGCTATTACTTGGCTTTTTCATGCAAGAATGGCATTTTGCCCCCTAAACCACAACTTATTTTCAGCTTTTTTTGTATAATATATATATTTAAAAATAATTTAAAAAATTTTATTGTTATTATAAAGGGGATGCACAGAGGGGTGACAGTTACATAAGTTGGGTAAAGAGTACATGTCATTTTGGATGATGTCACCCCTTCCCTAGCTCTCTCCCAGTTTTTCCCTCCCGTCTCCACCCACAAGTTGTATAGTTTGTTTTCAACATAGTATCTAGTGAGTGTCACTGCTGCATTTGTTCACCCTTTGTCCCTCCATTTCTGTGTCTCCCTCCCAAAGACAGACAAATCAACAAATAGTTTTCTTCTCAAAAGAGAAGAAAACAGAAACAACAAAGAAAAATCCTCTTGTTTCCATTCTTTTCAATAAATATTATTATATGGTGAGAGGCACACAGCTATTGTGCTTTTGTGTTCCACTCCTAACAGAGTCCTTTGGTCTCACTGTGTGTAAATGCGTATAGCCCTGGTCACTTCCAGCTCTGTGTGGGTGAATTGGAGATAGTCTTGTGAATTTATCTCATGGGTCCTCAGCTTTCAGCCTCTTGAGTAGCTGGGATTCCAGGTGTGAGCCACTGTGCCTGGCGTGGGTTTTTATTTTTCACATGGATAGTGCATCTGCATGGGAATGTGATATTTCATCTTAGAATAGTGGCGTGTTGAGATATGTATTCAAAGACTTTCAGAGGTGTATGCATTTTTATACCATCTACCGTCAGCAAGTACTTATAGCACTTTATAACAAAACACAAATATAATAAAACCTCAAGTTGGTTACCATGACAACCAAGTGAGGAGCGAGGAAGAAAGGAGGAGGAAATGATTTGTGTTTATATCAGTTTGGTTTTGCTTCTTTTATGAAACGTACTGGTTGCCCTTTGGGTTCTGTTGTACCAGGGATGCTAAAAGCAGAGACGAGAGCTCAGTGGTTCATAAGAAAGCTGTGCATAGCCACCTGACTCCACAGAACAGTTTTGTGTTCAGATACTTTCCTCCTGTAGTTTTCTACCTGATGGCCCTGCAGTGAGAACCAGCTGTCATTTCTTGATTACTTTGGGTCTGTCCGTGCCTCTCTTCCTTGCTGCTGCTGGTCCATCTTTTGTCTTCCTTTCATGGATCAAATGAGAAAATACTTATTACTTTGATTTGTTTTCCTCCCTTGGATTTAGAGATGTTTTGAAAGAGGAGGGCCCTATAGCCACACATTCATATTAAAAACGAAGCCCTTTTTTGTGGTTGTTTTTGTTTAAGTAGAGCTAATCTTTCTTCTTCATCTTATGAATTCTCTAGCAATCACAATTTCTGTTTGTAATCTTTTTCTGCTTGCTATGTTTTATCGATTGTTTTGTGTTAGGATAAAATTGGATTACTTGGTTTTCTTCATCACATGTTATGCTCAACAATATTCATCTTTTGAAGTGCCTGATCGACAACAGCTTATTAAAGGCAGTAATGGTTTACTGTCCACATGCCTTAGCATACTGTGTGTTGGTCAAATGATTGGGATGCTTAAGAGAGGCTTACAGTTTTTGGGTAGTCATGGCACATTGGAATTGTGTGTGTGTGTGTGTGTGTGTGTAATTTGGGGACAGAGAAATTAGCAGTTTTTGTGTGTTGTCTAAGGAGTTAGAAAAAAAGTATTCCTGTAGATAAGAGCTCAAGTGTTCAGGTATTCTGAAACTAGGTTTTTGGAGCTGAGGCCCAAAGTCCACCAGACTATCAGAGACAACTCAAAAGATGCTTTTGCTGGGTCCTCTGAATCAGTTAAAAATTCCTTTCAGTTGAGGTTTTCCCTTCTGAAGTACCTTTGCAATCACCTTGAGCTCCCAGAGGAAAGAGCAGATTCAATGACTAGCATCTCGCATGGAAGGCAAACTGCCCCCTCAAGTAAGCAGTGTTTTCTTACCATCTTAAAGGAAACGGCCAAAGCACAGGTGATTACCTACTTCCTGTTTTGTTCTAGGAGTAAAATGATAACAGTTGTCCACAACTCCTCCCAGTCCAAAGGACTGAGCTACAGGCCAGCCAGACCTCACCTGTGCCTGGACAACCATGCATGTCTTTCTCATGCTCTGGCCTGTGAGGGTGAGCAGCTACTCCCAACTTGGGACTCCTTAGACTTCGGGCCTTGGGTCTAAAAACCCAGTACAGTTCCATATTAGGTGGGACTAATGTTAGCTCCCATATGCCAAGTAAAGAGCCAGGTATGGGTGAAGGGTAGAGAAAAGGAGATTTATTACATGGCAGCCCTGGGAAGATGGTATTTAGTACGTCTTCAACCATCTTCAGTGTACAGACATTTGCTTCAGATTAAATAGGTAAATATTAAAAAGGAGTTCTACACCTGCAGGTTCTAAATGCTTGTAGTATCAGCTGCTTACAGAGCTGAGGTGGGGGGATTGTTTTTTGAGGCCAGCCTGGACAACACAACAAGACTTTGTCTCAAATCAACAAATCAAGCAACAAAATATAAGTAAAAAGCAGCTCTAGAATATTGCTCTGTGAGTGCATTTTAATAATGTATTTTAAGTTGTAATGTTTATTTGTTTTAAATATTCCTTTGACTTTATGATTTATTTTTCTTAACAGTTGTCCATTTTTAAATAAAGGTACATTGAAACTTTTTTTATTAAATTTTTTTTATTGTGAAAATACTGAACAGAGGGGTTACAATAACATAGGCAAGATAATGAGTACATTTCTTATCAAGCATTGTAGCCTCCTTTGTTTCCCCTTCCCATCCCATCCTACATTGAAAAATTTTAAATTTGAATTCTTAATTAGAATATGATTACTTTGTCTTCTATGAAATATAAAGCCGAATTTAATCAACACTTCAGCTATTCATACATTCTAAGCAGTGAGTTTATATGGATAATTAGTTTCTTCATAGATCAGAGTTACTATTTTTGGAGTAGTTTTTAAGATTTTTTTTTTTAGCCTTTGAATGTATTTCTAAAATCTTTACACTTAGTTTTGTGAGTGTATGTGTGTATACTGGTACTAGAACTTGTACTCAGGGCCTTGTACTCTTGCTTGGTATTTTGGTTAAGGTTGATGCTCTATTACTTATGTTACAACTCTGCTTCTGGCTTTTGCGCTGGTTTATTGGAGATAAGAGTCTTGAGGTCTTTTCTGCCCTGGTTGAGTTTATGCCAAGATCCTCAGATCTCAGCCTCCTACGTAGTTTAGGATCACAGGCAGGAACTACTGGTACCTGGCTTTTTGAGTTTCTTTGAAAATGGAAATTTTTTTGGAGGGAGTAAATTTTTAATTAAATGAGGCTATGATATAAAAGGGTCTTTATTCTGTATATTGTTCTTGCCATTTTCTTTAGCCCTTTTCTTTTTAAACACCAAATACATAACAAAAGATGAGAATTTCCATACATGAGAGTGATTATTCCTAGGCTACATTTTGGGGCACCTGTAGTCTCAGAGTATTTTAGGGTTAGGTTACCATAGGAGCAAGGAAAGCTTCAGATAGGCAGCAGTGTGCAGCCCTGAGGATGTCCACTGAAAGGAGGGTGTTGCCATTGATGGGAGGGGAGACATGGCATCGTTCCTGTTTTGGAGGAACCCCAGCTATTTCTTTTCTTGCTACAAAAGACCTCACTGGTCGAAGGTAAGATAGGTATTAAGGTTGGCAGGGTAGAGAGAGAGAGGAAGGTTCTGGAAGCAGAGGTCTCAGCAAAAAAGGAAATGAATATTAATATGATAGAAGCAGAATTGGGAAAGAGTTAAACCTCGATAATTGGTCGTAAGTAGGTGCATTTATCTAAAGGGACCAGTTTGTTTATTCTGTGCATTTACAAAAATGTCAGTGTATTTAAGAGTGGGAAACATACTTAGAAGACCCATCAATTCGAAATTTAACTCTAAATTTGTAGTCTTTTTTTTTTCATGGACTTGATTTAGACTACCATAAGCTGCATTTATTTTTTCATTTTTTTTAGTCCTGAGAATTGAACCCAGGTCCTTGCATATGCTAGCCGGGTGCTCTTTCCATTACAAAAAATTAAGATTATTAACATTAGCTAATAGTAAGGTGTCTAGTGAAGTTGAAAAATTTCACTTCAGAGACTCCTTAACGATACAGTACTGGTTATATAGTGTTTTTTTTTTTTTTTTTTTGTCGGTCGTGGGGCTTGAACTCTGGGCCTGGGCGCTGTCCCTCCGCTCTCAGCTCAAGGCTAGCGCTCTACCACTTGAGCCACAGCGCCACTTCTGTTTTTTTTCTGCTTATGTGGTGCTGAGGGATGGAACCCAGGGCCTCATGCATGCAAGGCAAGTGCTCTACCACTGAACCACCTTCCCAACTCTGGTTATATAGTTTAAAGGCTTTTTTTCTTTTTAAACTTAATCAAATAGTTCAGCGATTGAATGCAACCTATTTTCTTGAGGCTTTCTGTATCTGTGTGTGTGTGTGTGTGTGTGTGTGTGTGTGTGCATGTGTGTGTGTGTGTGAGAGAGAGAGAGAAAGGTGTGAGAGATTGAGAGAGATAGTGAGATATGTAATATATTCTGTCTGTCAGTCTGTCTGTCTATCTAATCTAGAGAACAGGGAAACTCCAGGGTTGGGATGAGAAGGACGTTAGTAACCACCCAGATCCACTAGAGGCCTCCCTTAGGCCAGGTTTCATGGCCACTAACATTTGGGTTTCCATAGTAGGGCCTGACTTTGTCACTGTAAATTAAGTACATTTTATTCTGAGTACTATGCAAGTAGTTTTATTTTAGGGATGTGTGATGATGTGATCTAAATGTTCTGTTTTATTTGCATAGTGGAACAACTGGTGGTCTATTGGCTTGCAACCAACAAATAGGAATCTCTTCTCTAAATAAACCTTGAGTAAAAGTAATGATAGAGTATTACCATATGAGATTAAATGTATCATTGACATTATAAGGATATTTGGGTTAAAAATTATTATTGCTTCGACATATTATATTGAAATGTTAACTAGTTTATATTTCTGATGGCAGGCCTCAATTAAGATTTTTTTAAACTATATATTGAAAGTTGTGCATATTTAAAATAAGCATCTTTAAAATAAGCTTTCTACTATCAAAAGCCTATATGAGAAATGATTCAGAAATGTTTTAGATTTAGTATTTGGGGTGAGATTAAATGTTTCTCCCCCAGTAGTTAGGAAAATAAATGTCATTTTTATTTGGCATTATTTCTAAAGTTGTTTGATCTTACAAAGTAGTTGGGTAGAACAACTTAGTCTGTGTGATAAGAACAGTTTGTTGATCTTTCCAGAACAGTGATGCTGAGAATTCAGAGCTTGGTCCTACTGGATAAGTTGTCTTTCCAAAAGGACCGTCTTTGTCATGATTACACCCAATTAATTGGAACAAGTTTTGGGCTTCCAGATACTAGAGTGGCATGTGACTACTGTATTTGTTACCCTGCTTAGTTGCTCTTAAGGTCTAAGGGCTAGAAGTTTTGTATATTTTGTTCATTGCTACACCTCCGAGGCTTGGGAATGGCATCTAGAACACAGCAGATACTCCTTATATATTTCCTGAATGAGCTTGTGGAATTTAAAATGTAATTTTGATTTTTTCAATGAAAGAAATAAAGGAGAATTTTATTCATTTCTGTAGGGAACCCCCCCCCAACATTGTGAGTTATTTCTCCTGTCAACTAGTTTATTGTTGATATGGTTTATACTTTAAAAACTGAAAATAGTTAACTATGGGTTTGGACCTACTTTATGAGATTTATTTCATTTCACTAACTTATTTTTGTGTCAGTACTGGTCCTTAAACTCAGGGCCTGGATGCTTTCTCTTAGCTTTTTGATTCAAGACTAGCCTCTACCACTTGAGCCACAGCTCCAATTCTGGCTTTTTGCTGGTTAGAGATAAGCATCTCAGGAACTTTCCTGCCCAGACTGGCTTTGAATTGAAATTGTTAGATCTCAACCTCTTGAGTAGCTAAAATTACAGGTGTGAGCTACCAGCACCTGGCTTTTTTTTTTAAAATTATATTCCAAGTATAATTATTCTTTTTACTAGCTATTGGATTAACTTGTAGATATATAAACATATTCTAGTTGTTACAAGTGAGGGAAACCATGCACCCTACATTTCTTAGTTTTCCTTAGTTTAATATATTTTACGTAGTTTAATATATTTTTTTCGAGTCTTTCCATTTCCTTATGAATGGGGCAATGTCATTCTTTCTGCTGGAAGCATAGAATTCTAGTGTGTATATTTACCACATTTTCTTGATCCATTCATCCAGGAGGGGCATCTGGATTGATTCTGTATCCTAGGTATGGTAAAAAATGCTGCAGTGAACGTGGTTATCCTGGTGGCATTAGTGCAGGCTGGTTTGTAGATATTCTTAGGAGAGGATCAGTGACTCAATTGCTATGTGCATATGACCGTATACAATGATGCTTATGAAAATGAACTCCAAGAAATGGAAACGAGGTTTTAAAAAATTGTATTGTTGCAGTTATTTCTTTTTTCATTCTTTTTTTCTCTTTTAGTTTATTCCCTATTGCCACTGTTTTTGATTTATATACCTTTTGTCTTGTATATAAGTTTATCTGACTTGGGGAACGGAAGGGGAATCAAAGAAATGGTAGGATGAAGTGTGAACCAATTCAACAGTGATACTCACTAGACTAGGGAAATAAACTTTACCACTTGTGGGGAAGAGGGCTCAGGGGTTGGGAAAATGGGAGACAATGAGGGAGGGGGTAACAAAAGAAATGTACTCATTACCTTACTTATGTAACTGTAACTCCCTGAATATCACCTTTACAAGTAAATTTAAATTTAAAGTAAAAAAATAAACTATAGCCCAAAGTTCTCAAACAAAGATTGTACAGAATTTTCGCAGTTATTTTAAATGTGGGATCTGATTTAGATGTTTGGAATCTGATTTGAATGCATCTTGAAATTATAAAAGCTATTTGCAATAAAATGTTAGTGGAAAGGGTGGTGCCAGGTGTTTGGTCTGAACCATGTACATTCTCATTTAGTCCTTTCAGTGATGTTATGTGCTAAGAGTTATTATTTCTGTTTTAGAGAAAAGGAAATCAAGTTGAAGGAAGGTTGGAAACTTCCCTAAGTCAGTAGGCTCAACCTTAGGTCTTAAATTCTTATACTTAAATTATCATAATACAATAAGGCCTCTTGGTAGAATGCTTATCTTACAAATAAATTATTTTATCCATTAAACTTGTTATGTGACAGTTTTATGGATGATATACTTCTAAATTTCAGCTGTGACATATTCTTTTACATTTACCAACTAGTAAAATATTTTAGAAAAATGTATGTGACATTCCTAAATATTATATATACCCTGTAAATCAGACTACCATGTTTTCTTTCACTCAGTATTTTTTATATTTTTTTTCTTTCTCATTGGAAGTAGATTACTAGGATTAAGCCAGATATTTATGTACTTCTATTTATAATCTTGATCGATGCATTTTTGAGGTGTCACTTTATATATTTAAATTTTTTGAGTTTGATTGGTTTTGATCATTTGCTTTTGCTGTTGTAAATAGCAGTGAAAACAGAAATCAATTTCTTTTTTCTTAGTGAAAAGCTATGCTTGTGCACTTAGTTAAGCATTTTAGGTAAAAGGTAAGGAATCTGAATCTGTTGACTTTTTTTGCTCTTTTCCTTGGCTATTTAACTTTCTTCCATTAAATTTGTACTTACACTTAAACAAAATTGTAGCATATTGGCAGTAATTGGGAAGATTTTTTTCTTGCTTTTTCTTGTCATAATCAAATCCTAGTTTTTATCATTATCAGGGATATTTTGGATTAAATATTTATTGATAGTGAGGTGTAGGAAGGTTTTATAAAAAGGAAATTACTTGTCCAATTTTTGATTATTGGAAACATTTTGCTTGTCATGGAGAGCCAACCTGCCCTTTCTGACACTGTACTCTACTGTGTTTTCTTCCTGGAAATTGGTTCATCTCTCCACTTGTTACACAGTTCTCTTCTTTTTGGGGGGGGGCTTCTGGTGATTGAAGAATCCCTAATGCTTTTTAATGATAATAAGAAAGCTCTGTTATACCCAGTTTGCTTGCTTCCCTATCTCTCTCTCTCTCACACACACACACACTCTATTTCCTTCTTCTCTTTTCTTTGTACCAGCAATGAGGCTTGATCTATTCTTTGTTCATTATGCTCATGGTTGGTGCTCTATCACTTGAGCTATGCCTGTAGTCTGACATTTTGCTGATTCATTGGAGAAAAGAGTCTTAAAGACTTGTCTTCTCAGTTGGCTTTGAACTGGATCCTTAGATGTCACATGCTTCTGAGTCTCTGGATCCTAGTCTTGAGCCATTAGTGGTGCCCAGCAACACTGTAATGTAAGTTGACTTCTCAATATTTTATTGATAATGTTATGATAGTATCAGTATTGTAATTTTCCCTTCTTTCCTGTTTTCCTTTTCTTTTTGAGTGTAGCATACAAGAGATTAAATGTAAAATCTTAAGCCTAGTGACTCACACCTGTGTAATCCTAGCTACTCAGGAGGCTGAGGTCTGAGGATCACAGTTTGAATCCAGCCTGGGCAGGAAAATCTGTGAGACTCTTACTCCATTAAACTACCCCAAAAGCCAAAAGTGGAGCTGTGACTCAAGTGGTAGAGCCTTTGCCTTGAGCAAATAAGCGGTTCATGGCAGCACTCAGGCCCTGAATTGAAGCCTCAGGACTGCCAAACACACATACACACACACACACACACACACACACACACACACACACACACACACAGGTAAAATAAAAAAAATTAAAAATCTACAGCATAAAATTAATCTATTGCACAGTAGAACTATATTACTATGCAAAGCCAAAATTTCCCTGCTTTTCTCTACCCCTTAACTAGCCATTTTAGCTATTTCTGTATTTCATTCTTCTGGTGGTTATTTCCTTATTTCTAAACAATATACTGTCCAGCTATTTCTGCCATAATGACATGTGTGTGTGTGTGTGTGTGTGTGTGTGTGTATGGATGTGTGTGCGTGTGTGTGTGTATATGGATATGTATGTGTGTGTGTGTGTGTGTGTGTGTTTATTTATTTTTGCCAAGCCTTGAAGTTTCTACTATTGTTCAGTAAAAATTACAGCGTTTATGGGGGGAAAAATTAGGTTGGGCGGACCATATAAAACCTCCACAACTTTGTAATGAGTGTAAGAAAGGGTTTGTAACTGGAGTCAGGATGGATGGAGCCTGTTGAGTTATGGAGTTAAGGGCAAAATTCATCAAAGTTGGGGGAACTATGTAATAAACACTTCTAAAACAGAGCAGATGGGCCTGCCTCAGCCAAGAGGCTGAGGGGATGGTGCTGTGTTCCTGAGGCCTGAGTCAGCACTGTGGTTCTCTGTTGCCTTTCACGTTGTTTTCTAGTGGCACAAGACATTAATATGCTGGGGCAAATTGCAAGGAATTGCCAACATGACTGGGTTAGTTGCAGCCTTCTCTGAATGAAAAACATGCTTTATGCTTATGCCAGGAAAATGCACTTACCCTGACCAGTTTGTTCGCCTATGTGGTTCATGGTTCTATGTAGATTTGGTTCACAGAGCCTGGGTCCTGCCTTTATCTTGGCTGGGATAGAGACTGGAAAACATAGTTTTCTTTATATTTTACCTAGAGAAAGGAGAATGCATACTTAGGGAACTATTAAAATGTGGAGAATATGTTCAAAAGTTTTGGGTAAATCACAAGTAAGAGAGGTCAACTAGAGAGAAATTCATGTGCTCATACAAACAAGTGTGTGTACTTCTACATCAGTATCAGCAATGTCTCTATCTTCTATCTCAGCCTTCTAAAGAGCTAGGATTACAGGAATGAACCACAGTGCCGTAGCTCCCACCTGATAATACAGCATCTTGGGTCGTATGAGTTTTTTTTTTTTGTCATGAATTTTCCTTCATCTTGTGAGGTTCACAAAAAATTAATTTCTTTAAGCTTCTGGGAAGTTTTCTGACACTTGTATTTGTTTGGAAAGATGTCTTCATTTTGTACACACACACACACACACACACACACTTGACTGCTGGATATAGATTAGATACCTGGCTGGATATAGAATTCTAGATTCACACTGATCTTTGTTTAATAATTTGAAGATAATATTTCCTTTGGTGCTTAATGACAACAGTCTATTGTCATATTGGAGTAGAAAATTATTATTATTATTACTATTATTATTATTTTGCCAGTCCTGGGGCTTGAACTCTGGTCCTGAGCTACTGTCCCTGAGCTCCTTTTGCTCAAGGCTAGCATTCTACTATTTGAGCCACAGTGCCACATCCTGTTTTCTTATGGTTAATTGGAGAAGAGTCTCATGGACTTTCTTGCCTGGGCTGGCATTGAACCATGATCCTCAGATCTCAGGCTCCTGAGTAACTAAGATTACAAGCATGAACTTCTGGTGCCTGGCTTTGGAGTAGAAAATTTTGACAGTAGCTTGATTTTAAATCTTTTGTGAGCTCTTTATTATTAATTAGTTAAGTAAACTTTCATTATTTTGTTTGGTCCACTTTATAACCAGATGGCACAGATGTGAGCATAAATATGATTCTATCTCACTCATCTGGTTTGTTTCTCATGATTTCCTTTTAGAATTTTCTTTCTTAAAAATATTTATATCTTTTTATTTATATCTTTTTATTGTTCTATATTAAAAAAACCCTCTTTTAGGTTTTTAATAAACCTTTAGCTTATAGTCTCTGTGTCCCTCATGTTTTCTTTTCTGTCCTAATTTTTGCAAAATTTTGGGTATTTACTTTTTCCATTCTTACTTTGAATATTTTACCTGTAGCAATCAATTTTTTTTAGCCAGTTATTTTTTTCAATTTTTAGTTTGTTTTATGTTATGTCTTCAGTCATTCTAATTGTGTAGATTATTTTTTCTTAAGGTTCTGAAATATAAATTATGTTTCCTGGGGGATTTTTCAAATCATATATATTCTTTCCGTAGTTGTGATTATTCTGGAGAGCTGACTGGTTTCGTTTTCCCATATGTCTCTTTCTTCATGAGGCCTCTCCCTGTTTTAAAAAAATGTTCTGGTGTGTGCAGTGGGTGAGCTTTGCTTCCTCCCTTCGGCTGATTAGCTTCCTCTTCCCCAGTGTGCTCTCTGTGTCTAGATTCTCTTCTTTTTCTTCTGTCCTTTGTTTGTATCTTCATGATTGTTTAATTCTTTATATCTGATAATGACTATCCTTTCCAACTTCATTGCTTTTGCTCTTAGTTTTCTTTTTTTCTTTCCTTTTGAATTCATCTCCTGTTTTGGGAAAGATGAGAGGGAAAACATACATTTAGTCTGTGTCTTGAGCTGGAAGACTTCTCCTTGTATATTCCCCATTTATTAAAAAGAAATGTGACAATTTGTGTTTCTTTTTTTTTTTTTTGTCGGTCCTGGGGCTTGAACTCTGGGCCTGGGCGCTGTCCCTCAGATCTTCAGCTCAAGGCGAGCGCTCTACCACTTGAGCTACAGCACCACTTCCGGTTTTCTGGTTTATTGGAGATAGGAGTATCATGGTCTCTCCTGCCCGGGCTGGCTTTGAACTGCAATCCTCAGATCTCAGCCTCCTGAGTAGCTAGGATTACAGGCGTGAGCCACCAGCGCCCGGCGACAATTTGTGTTTCTACATAGTGTTTTGTTCTTTCATTCAGGTCATATTCATTCCAACAGTCTCTGCTGACTTTTTTTCAGCTGGTAATCATATTCTGCAAGTAAGTCAAATCTGTCTCTTCTAATCTATAACCTAGAACCGTCAAATGATATTGACAGTGATGATGGAAGATATTGAACTTAATATTTATAAAGCCCAATCTTGAACAGATCAAATTGTTAAGCAGAAAATAGAATTTATCAGCTTCCTTATGTAGTTTCTTGCCTTAGTAAGAAAGGTATCAGAGATTTTAGAATAAAATGGTTTGGAACTTAACAGCCAAAATCTGAGTATCTCATACACTTGTGTGTGTGTGTGTGTGTGTGTGAGAGAGAGAGAGAGAGAGAGAGAGAGAGTGAGAGAGAGAGAGAGTGTGTGTCTGTGTGTGTGTGAGCTGGTACTCGGATCTGCGTCAGGATGCTGCCCTTTGTCCAGTACTCTACCACTTGAGCCACTGCTCCACTTCTAGCTTTCTGCAGGTTAATTGGAGGTCTCATAGACTTTCTTGCCCTAGTTGACTTTGAACCAGGATCCTCAGATCACAACCTTCTGAGGAACTAGGATTACAGATGTGAGCCACTAGCACCAAACTCATTTCTTTTCTTTTTTAAAAAATCACAACCATTTGTATTTTTTTTACTGTAGAAACAACATAGATACATATCCTGTAACATGATAGTATGATTGATGTTCTGAATTATATTCAGCATTAGGAAGACATTCATGTCTATACCAGATGGTGTGCTTGTAATACAGTCTTACTCCTTGAAGGTATGAATGGAGTGAACTCTCAAAGGCATCACCTACCTTAGATAAATGTTAGTGTTAGATAAATGAACTTTTGATTTTCTTCTTTATTAAAAACTGCAAGGCACTGTTGCTTTGCTTGTAATCACTAATTTCCCTTGGATTATAATAACATTACTAATCAAGTCATTAACTGGTCTTCCATAAGAGTATTTTCCTATTAATTTTAAGTTTCTGATGTCAGATTTGGGGAAATAATCAGACTGGGAAATGATCCCTTTTCTGGGTGCATGCTGTTTGCTTCTTTACTCATTTAAATCATACCTTATTTAGGGGTTTTTGTTAGCTGAAGCATTAGTGAGGCTCAGATTCTGACACTGTTGCATTGTAGCTACTTTGACATTTTCCAAACATTTCTTTCACTGGGTTGGTAGGCAAAAAGAAGGAGGCTTAACCCTCTTTTCTTTTTGGATTGAGATATTGAGGTGTGACAGATCCCACATGTCGTCTCAGGACGACAAGTTCCAGTGCGAGGGATTGGAACAATTAATCTTGTTGGTGTGAATTACTTGTGACAGTTCTTATGTCTCTCAGTGTGGCTGAACTCTTCCAGGGGAGCTTGGGCGCTGGTGCCAAAGGGTGGAGGGGGATTGGCTAATCTGTTCAATAGTCTTTTATCTGCGAGTGGAGTTTCTCATTAGTCGTTCTTGTGCAGAAGGATAGATGGGTTGGAAACGGTGCAAATTTGGGGCGGGGGGCTGTTTGTTTTTCCTTAGTCTCTCTAGGGATGATGAGAAGCTTATTTTGAAGAATGGAATTTTAAGGAAGCCTGACAACTTCAGTTTCCATGTGACTGCAAACTTTTGGCAGCCGAGAAAGGTTTCACAACTCTGTGTCGGAGCCAGACTTTCCAGTGGCCACACTAGAGCTAGGCGCGTGGGTCACGGTACCTCTGCCGTCAGGTCATCGCAGGCTTCTGGTCTTTAGGACATGCACATGGAAGGTCTATGTCATCCACATTGAAAGATGGTCACCCTTTCATCCTGTATTTCTGCATTTTAATCGAACCACCTGATGTCTACCACAGGCCCAGAGCTGTATTTGTATCCAAGCTCATACCACCACAAAATTATAATGCCACTGTATTTGTGCTGAGAGTCAGACACATGGGTTGTGTTGCTTTGGATCTCATTGGAAAAATAGTGAAGGGTAACCAGACGTGTCCTGCAGTGGGGACAGGACACATGCCTATTCAGCTCCTTCTGGAATCTTCCCATACAATGACACAACCAAGTTCTCTTGTTGTACCATTCTGGCTGTTAGAATATTTTCCTATATTGATCAGGAACTTGCTTTTCTTTAGCTTTTCTCACCCACTGGCTCTTGTATGATCCTGTGGATAGCTTTTTCCACACAAACCCTCTGCAGATATTTGCAGACAGCTCCCAAGTCTCCTAGCCTTCTCATTTCTAGGCCAATCACCACAGTCCGTTCTTGGTGTGGTTTTGCTTTCCCTTTCTGTGGTTTCAGATACTTGTGGTCTGAAACTACTAAGAGGAAAATTCCAGAAAGCATTAAGAGGTTTGAAGTTGCTCATCCTCCTGAGTAGCATGATGAAATTGTATAATATCCTTCTCTCTTCCACCCAGGACATGAATCATCTTTGGATTATTCATGATATTATTTGAATAATATAGGTACTATACATGCATTCAGCCTGTTAATCACTTAGTATTCATTCTGGTGATTAATTGGACCATATGATAGTGTAAGTCTTATGTTCGATTAGGCCTTAACTTTACTTGATAATGACTCTAATGCAGATGAGAATAGCAGCGAATGAGACATCAGGATATAGAATATACAGAGAAGGATGATTCAGCTACTCTGAATATACCAGAGGTATATAGTAAAAGTGGTATTCTATGAAGGATTCAGATCTGGAATTTCCCCAGACATCCACTGGCTTTCCTCTCATGTGTCCCTGAGGACAGAAAGAGACCATTGCATCCCATCATCCTTTTCAACTGTTGTTTAAATCTGCTGGTTTCCACATTCCTCACAATTCTGATTACTGTTCCCTGGCTAGAGTCTCAATAGCCAAAGACCTTTTAAACTTGGAGGGGTTAAAAATGAACGTTCAGGTGTGGCCTGACTAGCTGTCTGCTTAGCAGGGCTGTTTCTCCTGAGGCCTGGCCGCCATCACCACCTTGCATGGAGATCTGTGCTTCTCATGCTTCTGTTTTAGAATGCCGAGAAGACAGTACATTTCTGTCATTGAGTGTGTTAAGCAGACACACAGATTCCATGTTTGACTTGTAAAATCTAATAGTGAATGCACTGCGAGGGTAGTGTCCTACCAAGCAATTAAAAGTAGCTATTAGATTTTTATAGTTCTTTCCTGCAGTATCTCTTATAAAATATAGGGCATATTGCAGTGTTTACTCACTGGAGTATACCTGAGTGAAATGCTCTTCCCTGGGAAGGGGCATTTTAGTGCTTTTATTTTCTGAATGAACTTGTTGAAATATTTTGCATTTTCCAGAAATTGCCTCTTTGATTAAAACTTGCATTCCACAAAAATAACCTCAGCATTTCTTCTCCTCACTATCATGATAGAACTGTTTCTCTATGTTGGTGGGCAGTGATCAGCTTACACTGTTGTACAGTCAACATTTGGAGTAATGAAGGTAGGTTTTAGAAACTTTTAAGAACTCTTCAGCATTTTTTAAAGCATGGCTTTGGCCATTACCCACTGCTCACATTTGGTCCTTGCCAGGACAAGATGAACTCTGGTTGTTAGATACAATCAGACATTTACCAATGACGTATTTGTAAAGGAACTCTTAAAATTAAGCCTTTGGCATGTATATCAATGATACTATAATTTGGCTAATTTATGTCAATGAAAGGGTGTGTGTGTGTGTGTGAGAGAGAGAGAGAGAGAGAGAGCACGTGCACATGTGTGTGCACTACTGCTAGGGCTTGAACTCAGGGACTGAGCACTGTCACTTAGCATTTTTGCTCAAGGCTAGTGCTCTACCAGTTGAGCCTCAACACCATTTCTGGCTTTTTGGAGGTGAATTAGAGATGAGAACCTCACAGGCCTCCTTGCCCAGGCAGCTTTGAGATGTAACACTCAGATCTCAGCCTCTTAGCTAGGATTATAGGTATGAGCCACTGGTGCCTGGTAATTCTAGTAATTGCTTCCTGCCTTAGTATCAGTATTCACAGTATTCAGTGTAGTGTGCAGTGTTTTTTTGGCTGCAGTATAGTATATTGTACATAAGGGTGTTTAATGAGAAAGTTCTTGGGTTTCAAGGAAAGGATATTGCAGCGCCAGAATATCTCAAGGAAATTGTGGTCTGTGACAGCTCCATCGTTGGAGAAAGAAACGCATGGAAACTTCCGTGACTATTAATCTTGATAGAGAGCATGCGCAGTCTTGTTGGCGTGTGGCCTTCCGCCATCTTATTAAGGCGGAGTCACATAAGTGTGGCCTGTTTGCACTCCTTGTGGGCTCACTAGTGAAAATGAAGATAGAAGGGCTGGATGGATGGTAGCTTGGGTCCTTCGACATGTGTAAAGTGTGAGTCATGACTATTTCCTATTTCTTGATTTTCTTTTTTTTTGTTTAACCAATTGTCTTCCCAAAGTTCCTCACAAGAAATATACAGTAAGGGCTTGGCCTTGCTTGGATCGCGTAACTTGTTTGGGCGAAGGGGTGAGAAAGAGTTCCAGCTGGAGCTGTCATCCTTCTTTTTCCTTCAGCAGATGCCTGCCAAGCCTTTTCTCAGCACAACCTGATCCATGCCTTCCTCCTTCTGCTACCATTAAGCATATTACTCTGGCTTTTGTGGGCCCCTGGACTGTGGGCAGGCTGTAACAGAGAGCTGGGGCATGGAGAGCAGTCTCTAGACTTGGCTTTTCCACTAGTTGCTGGATGACCTTGGGCGAGTGAGTCAGTCTCTTTTCCATTTTCTCTCCTGCTTTATAAAACTAAGACTTTTTTTTTCTCCCTAGTATTAAGAAATGAAAGTTTACAATCCATAAGAAAGGGTAAATATGAATGTATTGAGTGAATTAGCATTTATCTACATACTTCAGTTAATATAGTGGCTCCCCTTATCAATGGAGGAATCTTCTAAGACCCCTGGGGATGCCTGACTCCGAAGACAGTACTGAGTCCTATCAGCACAATGTATTTCCTACAGAACATACCTATGACTGAGTTTAATTTATAAATTAGGCATAGCAAAAGATCATGTAGTAAAAGCTATATGGACATAGTTTCTCCCTTTTAAACTATCTCATGGTAGTTTGTTTATCTAATGGTAACATGAGATGTAAATGCCTATGTGTACATTCTTAGACTAAGTGAGGTTAATGCCATACATATTGTAACCCAATACTGGGCTTTTGCTGAACTTCCCACATTGTGTCAGGAGATGGGTCATCAAGCCATGATGTCGGCTGATTACGAGCCCATGAAACCACACAAAGCGAAAAATAACACAGATAAAGGGAGTAATATTGTATCAATGAGAAGACTTCTTGGATTTCTAAAGTAAATTAAACAAAAATGCCCCAAAATTCATTCAATATGTATTCCAGATGGTCTTTTAAAGAAAAGATGTAAGTTGTGTCAAAGTTGTATAAGCCCTTTCAATTTCTTTTGAGGGAAAGCAATATAGTTACTATGTTGTCCATTAAGATTGTATTATGGCCTTCAAGGACTTCAGAGAATACTGAAGGAGTGTTAAGTCCTGTGAACCTTTCAACTCCCTTTGCAAGGTCTAGATGATTCAGGCCAGTCCTTTGCAATGCTCCAATTAACCACATATTTAAATTGCATCAGGATTATTTCGCTTCTGTAAGGCTCTCACTTCTTCATCTGATTTTGCTTTTTTACGTAGTGGATGAATAACACGGACTCTGGAAAAGTTGGGAGATTTCTAGTGTTTATGTTTAGATTTCTAGTGTTAATTCTAGTTTTTAATATCTCAAAAGTCAAGGATCTTGTTAAAATCCTGCTACCTTATTAGCCTTTCCCTTGTCATATCTGAGCCTGTGGACCAATAGATTTCAGCAACCTGTATTGTAATCTGAAATTTATAATCTGAAATTATTCCTAAATGACTATATAATGTCCTATAGGGAATCCTATGTTTAATGATCTTAAAAAAACATTGTGCTTGAGGTAACAATGTTCCTAGAATCTTTTATAAGAATCTTTTTATTTTTGTTTTGTGCTCTTACTGGGGTTGAGCTCAGGCCCTTGAACTCTTGTGTGGCTTTTTCCTTCAAGGCTGGTGCCTTACCACTCAAGCCACACCTCCCTTCCTGATTTGAGAATATTTCACAATTGCTCAGGAATTAGATTAAAGGTGGTACTATCTCCTTACTGAGGGAGATCCTGTGAGTCATTGTTCTTTTGCTTTTTAATTCCCTTGAGCCATGGAAAGAACCCAAGGTAGGAAGTTAGAGATGTTCTTGATTCTGGTCTGAGAGCAGTTGCTCTTGCCAGCCCCCAGGATTCTGCTCTTTGGAATGACATTGGTGCTCCCTGAGCAAATGGCAACGGCCTTCCAAATAATGTATAACACATAAAGTATGTAAGAGATCTTCCTCCATCAGATGTAATGTCCCATCCTAGGGGAATAAATTTATAGTGATCTCCTGTAGGGAAGTCTGGGAAATGCTTCAGGGAACCAGCAATACAGTCATGCTGTTAGAAAATGCAAAGCCCTCTCCTAGTTCTAGGTGAGAACATACAATAGTTCATTTAAATTCTCATGATTTCTAAATTATTTAGAAAAATGTGTGGATAGAAATCAAAAACTTCAGTGAACTGAAGTCTCTTTGGAATGTCACTTAATTTTCATTTCCAAGATTCGAAGACCACATGCAGAGTATGCAGGGAGGTGTGGTTCATTTCCTTGAATGTTTAGTAACTGATCTAATTTTTTATATTACATTATAATATCTTCTAGGCAGAAATCAGTTTCCTGAAGGAATTCTTGAAAGCGGCAGTCTAAATCCCATTACCAAAAACACCAGCTCAGAATTTCTAGGAGGGGGAACATGGGGATTGGCAAGAGGGACAGCTGAAAGATTTATCCCGACAGTAATTTCTTTGAACACACATGCTTTGCTCTAGGTCTTCTTTTAATCTAGGAGCAATGTGGGGCTTTGTATGTGTATGGCTTGTCAAAGCAGACCTGAAGCGTGTGTGCAGAGATCTGAGTTGAACCTCTTGTGTGTGGTCCTTCTGGGACCTCTTTTCTGCTACACTGGAATTAAAAAAAAAATGAATACTGGAGGGATACAGTGTAAGGGCTCAGACCACAGTGCTGCCAGAGAGAGCTGGGTCTGGGAGATTGAGCATTCTCACAGAAGCTGGTACCTGCCTAATAGTTCTTTAGTGCAAGGACAGGGCATCAAAATACCACAGAATGCATCTTAAGTGAATAGTAGGATCTCTTGAAGGCATTCCCATCCAACTCTGTTAATACTGCATGTTCTTTGAGCAGATATTCATTGGATAATGAGAACCATGTGTTTCAGATAGGGAGGACATGGAAATGAACAGAACACAAAGTATTTTGCCCTCTTGGTGCTTAGGTTCCATTTGTGGAGACCATCAATTCACTTTATAGTATGTATGCTCAGAATGAAGCAGCAGCATGAATGGAAACACTATGCGAGGTGGTTGACCAATGATAATTGTTCGAAGCTTTTAAGCAGGTATTTCTTTAAGTAGTTGTACAAAGGAGGGACCATGTAACAAAACAATTTATGAAGACAGTGTGTACTGATCAGTGTCACCCATTTCAACATTCTCACCCTCCCTTCAGCTTACCCCTTTTCTTACTTTTCTTAATTTTGTGGCATATGCAGTGAGCTTTTGACTTTAAGCAGATGTTTCATGTAAGACTTGTAAGAATTCTTTGTGGAAAAGAGTCAGCAACATCAGTAGCATGTGCACAAAGGTGGAGACAGAAATGCACTTAGCCAGTTGAAAAAAGAACAGTAAAGTTGGTGTGGTTGAAATAGAGTGAGCAAAATTTGGAAAGTACCCAGTTGCCAGATGAGAAACAAAATAGGATTGCTTTCTTCCCTCATTATCAATCATCACTGCCCTAGAGAGTTAATAATGATGTAAGATTAGAGAATTAAAGAGTTGGAATAAATATGGAAAAGAAGGAAATAAAATTGTTTTATATTTTAAAGAAGGAAATAAAATTGTTTTATATTTTAAAGACAGTGACTATACACTTGAGAAATGGAGGAGTCTCAGCAAAGAAGCTGTTAAAGCTTTGTGGGGTAAGTAGACACCTATAGTCTCAGCCACTCGGGAAGCTGAGGCAGGAGGATCACTTCAGGAGTTTGAGACCGACTTCAGCAGCAAACAAAGACTCTTCTAAAATGAAATGAAATGAAGTAAAATAAAATAATAAAAGTAAATAAAAAGGAATTTGCCCCATCATGACTATAAAATCCATAGTGTTTTCCCATCTTAGCAATAAATAATCAGAAGTGGAAAATTATAAAAAGATCCAATTCATAATTGAAAGACACTATAAAAGACTTGGGAATAAATTTTATAAGAAAGATAGTAGATGTATGAAGAAAAGAATAAAATCTTATGGAAGGCCATAAAACTAGAATCAAATATACCCTGCTTCTGGAATGCAAAGCAGTATCACATAAACACCCTTTAATAAAACCCCAATTTGAATCCCAAAGGAGTCTTTTTATTTTTTAACTGCCCCCAAATATATGAAGCTATATATAAAAAGAACAAATACTCAAAACTAGCCAAGACAGAGGTTTTCCTATTAGCTGAAATTAAAACATAGTGGACTGGTGTGTAAGTAATCTTTGATTAGGAACTAATAAGTGCCCAGAGGATGGGTGGGGACCAAAACTTTTCTATAGAAAGTTAGATTAACAGTTTCAGCTCAGAGGGTCATGTGGTCTCTGCCTTGACTTCTCATGACAGTAGGTGTGACCAATTTAATCATCAACTGTGACTGCCAATTGGTGAATTTATTAAAGCAGTACACTGAAATAGTATATATGACAAAGTTGATATTTCAAGTCATCTAGACTGATAATGGAATAAACAAAGCACATTTAATTTCTACAAGAATTATCGAAATATTCCCAATTTGTGGTAAACACAGCAAATGTAGTTTCTGTCCTCAAATGTTTTCTGTCCTCAAAATGTCCTTAAATAGACTCATATGCAAGAAACATTATCAAAGTAGGCACACACAGAAATCACAGGAAAATAAATTTATAATGTCACATACTGTGGAACTATTTTCAAGTTTATTTAAGAAATCCTTCAATGTAATAAAAAATCAACATTAGTCTAGTTCAATTAAAATTTTGTTGAGGGACCTAAAACTGCAAGCCAGAAACTGTGTGTTGATCATGGCTACCAATGCTGCACTTGCAGGTGAGTGGGATCTGGTGTAAGTCAAGTTGGGAGCAGGTGAGGATTGGGTGGAGTCATTGCCAATCTTGAAGGTCTGAGAGAACCATGTGAGTGTGTCAGTTGCCCTCTCTAGAGCTGACAGTGACTGTTGGTGGGACACCACTTCTTTGAGCCTTGGGTGCCATCTGGAGGGTGTCAGGCATGTACTATGAGTGTGGTGCTCCTTAACAATGCAGTTGAGAGGAGACTAAGAATGTTTGCAGACAGCATTTCTATGCTAGAGATTTCACTCAGGATTTTGCAAGTGAGTGGTCTTCAATGGAGCTAAATCCTAAAACTAGACAACTTTTTCAGTATAACCTGTCCAGAATTCAGACACCCCCACCCCCAACAAAACAAGAAACATCCAACCCAACCCAACCCCACCCCACACACAACATGGGGGAGATGAGATCAATACATTTTCTCAGCAAGAATAGCAACAAATTTTCTTTTTTCCTTTTTCACTTTCCTTCTGCAGCTGTTATTGTTGATATGTTGTTATTGTTTTTTTCTTTCTCTCTACATGTCTTGCTCTTTTACCAGTATTTCTAAGAACTTCATACCATATGTTTTCCTCCTTTCAAACCTTGATTTCTCTTTTTTTCTTTTCCCTTTTTTCTTCTTTTTAGGTATCAATACCAATACTTAAAATATTATTTTGAAGTTATAGTTTATCAACTGAGCATTAGTGGCTCACACCTATAATCCTAGCTACTCAAGAGGCTGAGATCTGAGGATCATAGTTTGAATCCAGCCCAAGCATTAAAGTCCATAAGATTCTTAACCGTCAGTAAACTACCAAAGAAAGCCAGAAGTGGAGTTGTGGTTTGTGGTAGAGTACTAACCTTGAATAAAAGAAGCTTGGGAATAGCACCTAGGCCCATAGTTCAAGCCCCAGGTTCAGCATCCTCCTCCGCTTCAAAATAAACAAAAAAACCAAAAAAAACCAACTCCCCTCCAAACCAGCCCTTATCCCCCAGACATAATTCCTCTTCATTGATACCCAATTGCAGGGGGTAAGTTACATTTACAATTGTTTTCTACCACATTTAAATAACTGCTTTAGTTTTGAGTTATTGGTTTTATTATGTTTATTGCTTTTTCTTTTCTGAGTGGTGATGAAAGATATCCAGAACAATGTATGTACTAACTGTAATGTAGAAATACAAGTCATATGAAAATGTAAAACATGACTCCTCCAAATGCTAAAAAGCATCTCAATACATCCATCCCATGATGCGTAAAAGACTGGAATTCTGGACAAAGAATTTCAGAGCTTACTTGGATTTTATGATCAATGACTTCAGATAGAATTCAGACAAACAGATAAATAAACCAGTTCAAGACCTGGACAAGAAAGTCAGCAAGGAAATTGGTATTCTAAAAACAAATGAGCAAACCATTTTTCAAATAAAAGGTCAAATACAAGTAAGTTAAAAAACAAACAGTAGAAAGCATCATCAATAGACTAGAACAAGCAGAATGAAGACTATCAAAGATTAAAGTTAAGACTGGGAGAATATTATTTGCAGAACACAGTAAAGAAACAAAAATAAGCAAGCACATACCCATTTCCTCTTAATTAGGCTTCCCTGCCTCAGGATTATGTTAGATTTCTCAGTAGGTAGAAGCATAAAGAAAATGTCTGTGTGGAGTTCTTTTCTTTTTTTTGTCTTCTTTTATTTTGGTGGAGGGGACCAGTACTTGGGTTTGTACTCAAGTTCTCATGCTTGTAGGCAGATCCTCTACCACTTGAGCCACTACTCCTAGCTCTTTTGCCTTACTTATTTTGAGTTAGGGTCTTAGTTTTTTTTTCTTTCTTTTTTCTCAAGACTGGCCTTGGAAAACCATCTTCCTAACTCTGCCTTCTGCATAACTGGAATAACAGGCATGCACCACTACTAGTGATTGAGATGGGGACCTCAGCATTGGCTAGGCTCTGATTGTAATCTTCCCACTCTCAGCCTCACAACAAAGTAGGATTTGTAGGCGTGGGCCAACAATTGACCTTACAGATTAACCTTCTTTGCTTGTTAAGTGTTTAGTGAAATGCAGAGTATTATTGTAGAGTCTCCATTTGTTAGATGGCCTTCACTTTCATGATATTCTAGATGCCTATCAGGTGCTGAAGAGTCTGATCCATGATGTCAGATGGACCTTTCAAGAATGGCAGCCCCGGCTGTGCTTGAGTACTAACTGATAGGTAGCTAGTGTAATTAATAGACTGAATTTCAATTTTAATTTATTTAAATTAAAAATTGAATAGTCATAGGTGTCTAGTGGAAATTTTTGGGCAAAATCGGTATAGGCACCTAGCTGGAGAGCTAAAAGCGTAACAGTGGGAAAATTATATTTACAAATAAGCATGTTTCCTTTAGCATTTTTTAAATTCTGTTTTCTTTAAAAGTATGAAGTAATTAAAATATTTAAAAAGCATAGATTTCACTTGTCACTACTATCCCACCAGTTCCCAGTATTGATAAATTTTAGTACATTACTTGCTTGCTTCAATTTTTTCAAAGAAATGTAACATAACTTTACATTTGAAATGCTGTTTAGATTCTTAGGATATTCCAGTGGAACCAAACATACAACATTGGCTCTATTATGGCAGAGGAGATAGACAACATATATATAATAAGCCTTTAAAAAATAAATCATATGGTATGTGTGAAAGTAACACTGGGATAAAACAGAGTAGCATACAGGAGTTAGAACTATTAAATAAACAAGGAGCTAAGGGCCATGATTTTAAATTGATTGGAAAGATTAAAGAGATTGGATGTTAAAGATTAAAAAGATTGGAAAGGTTGGAAAGCCTCACTGGATAAGCCAATATTGGAGCAGATTTTGGAATTAGTTGTGCAGTTTTCTAGGGAGCAGAATGTTCCAGCAAGAGGGCCATAAGGAGCAGAATGTTCCAGCAAGAGGGCCATAAGGTAGAAGAGTACAAGTCACTTAGGAAGCACCAAGAGAGTTTGTAGCTGAGCACTGTCTGTGCTGAGTGTGCACAGAGGGAAGTGAGAGAGTCCCTGGGATTTCTGAGTGAATAGAGCTGTTGTGGGGTGAAGGCATTCACCGTACTATGAAAGGCTTCCTTCAGTCACTGTTTTGGGCCCAGGGAGGAGAGGTAGGAAGACCAATTAGGAGGTAGAAGAGAGATGATGGTGGTAGGACCGAGACTAGATGACTAACAGAAGCAGAGAGAGAAGTGGTTAGATTCTGAGTGTTTCTTGAAGGCAGAGTCAGTGGGACATACTGAGGGGTTAGAGTAGGGTAGGCAAAGAGTAGTCAAGGATCAAATGATTGTCTCAGAACGGTTGGGAGAATGGTGTAGCTACTGACTGAAATCAGCTGATGGCAAGGATATGCTTCCATGGAGGATAGGTCAGGAATAGGATTTGGGTTGTATGTTTCATACGTCTCATGACCTTGAAGTTGAAGAAGTAGGTCTGAGTAGAGAATGCATTTGTCAGTAATCTGTGTCTTGCTGTTGGATTTCATGAGGTGGGATAATATCATCAAGGAAGTGAGTGTAGGCAGAAACCAGGTCCAGAGAGGCAACCTCAGACTTTGGAGATCCAGCAGAAGAGACTGAAGAACAAGTTGGGAATGAAGTAGGTGTGAAGAGAGGCCAGGGGAGGGTGTGATTCCCTACCCCAAATTATGCTGAACTCTTTTGTTATATAACCTTGATGAAAAGTGTTTATGAATGACATATATTAAAAGTATATGCTTTCTTGTGCACGAGTGTGTGTATGTGTCTGTGTGTATGTATATAACATGCGCACACGCATGCCAGCCAGTACTAAGGCTTGGACTCAGGGCCTTGGGCTCTCCTTTGGCTTTTTTTTTCTCAAGGCTGGAACTCTATGACTTGAGCCACCCCTCCACCCCTCCACCTCTGATGGTTAATTGGAGATGAGATATTTCTGCCCAGGCTAACTTTGAAACATGATCCTCAGATCTCAGCCTCCTGCATTGTGAGGATTATAAGCATGAGCTACTGGGCATCTGACCTTCATGTTTTCACTCTTTAGCAATATTTTTTTTTCTTTTAAGGTTGTACTGGAATTTGAACTCAGGGCTTCATGCTTACTAGACAGGTGCTCTACTGGTGAGCCATACTCTAGTCCTCTGTTGTGCTGATTATTTTGGGATAGGATCTTGCTTTTTGTCTGAGCCCAACTTTGGATGGTATTCCTTCTGTTTTATGTCTGCTGACATAGCTGGCACCCCTGCACCCATCTTTGTTCTGTTGAGATGGAATCTAATGAACTTTTTTGCACAGTCTGGCGTAGAGTTGCAAATCCCCTGATCTCAGCTTCCTGTATTACTACTATACCAAGCTGTTCATTGAGAAAGAGGTCTGACAAACATTTTATCTGGGCTGGCCTCAAACCATGATCTCAATCTTTGCCTCCAGAGCAGCTAGGGTAATAGGTTTGAGCCACTATACCACTTATGGTATCTTGTGATGATCAATTTATTCATCTTTTCACTAAGTTTTTTTTTTTTGCTTGGTCTCCCTTAAATTCTTCTTTATCGTAAGATTATATAGGCTTTCTTCTATATTCCTGTGAGCAGTTTTAAATGTTTAGTGTTCATATGTAGGTATTTAATCACTTTGAATCTTTTTTATTTTCTTTAGAAATTGGAAGATTAACTTGACAAATCTCTCACAAAAATGCATGTGCACACACAAATGATTGGGATTTTGATCAAATTTGCATCTAACTTATAGACCACTGGAGAATATGGAAAATATTCTTGGTAAAATTCATTCTTCCTTCCCACAAATATCCTATCTCTGCACTTAGTCAGGCCATCTTGTGTTTGCATAGCCTCATTTTTGATTTCCCCACACACTTCTTGCTCATGTTTGGCTAGATTTTTTTCCAAGATACCTTAGAGATTTAATTGCTCTGATGAATATAATTTGTTCCCCTGATTACTCTTTCTTTTCCTACTAGTGGTCCAGAAGAGCATTACTTACCGTTAAATCCTGAGCTATCTGGAGGATGAGTGGATTAGTCATGGAAAGAGCAATTTGCCTGAGCGAAACCTCTGAAAGGGGGGAGAGAGTGTGGTGAGGGGCTGGTGTGTAGCCTCAGTCAGCGTGACACAGAAGCCTGAGCCTGTTTTCATGATTGGGGCTTACCCCAAAGCCGGACTGCTTAGTGAACTTAGGAAGAAAAGGACTTAGGAGAAAGATAACCAGTCCATGAATATCTCTCTCAGTAGGATCGCATGCATGAAAAAGTGCTGAGGAGTGGTGTGTGAAAGTTCATTTGGCTGTTAAGGTCTTGGGCTTCATGACCAGAATCTGTGGCCTTGGCTTGGGGAATACCTGCTGTAGGTTAAGCAGTGGGACTGCAGGAGTCCTGCAGCAGGCCTGGCAGGACGGCCTGTTCTCACAGCTCTTCATCAGAGAGATTTGGATAGTATTTGTTTGATTCTCCATTTCCCATTGAGCAGCTTCTACATGATGCTTGCTTTTTCAGCATCCAGCTTTTCAACTGTGTCCACCATCTACCAATTAGCAGCTCTCTTGTAGTCCAAGTTCTAAGCTGTAGGTGGAGCAGGCCCTCCCATCTTTAGCATCATCTTCATCATTGGCAGCCCTCAGACTGGCTGGGCCCTCTTTGTTTTGGTTTTGGCTAGACATTCACCATTGTTCACCTTGTTCCCATCACCAACATCTCAGTTTTCCCAGCATAGTTAATATCATTGCAGTTATCCTCCTTTCTTTCAATGATGCCTCATTTAGACAGTATAATATTTGGCACACTCACCTATAATTACTGCAAGTAGGCATTGAAGGAGGAAAAGAATAGGTGGGTAAGTGAACAAGAGAGACTGAGGAACATCGCTGCTGTATCTAGGGTACAGCAATGATAAGCTTGAGTCTGTGTGAGGTGTAGAGATAAGGAGAGGTCAGATGAAGTGGACAAGGACAGGTGAAGTGTGATATTCAGGTGGTTTCTAGGGACTCATGTCGGTGAAGGGCACAAAGTTCTGTAGTGTGAGTGTGCAGGTAGAATCAGATTAGAAATAACTTGGTAGGAGGTGAGCATGGCTTTCTTGATTGGGAAACAGAATCTGTCTCAATGAGGGTTTTGAGGAAAATCTCTCAGGTATGGAAAGCATCAGAACTCTGGATCCATATCCTAGCCAGGGACTCCCATGACAATGGGGCAGAATCTAGTTTCTAAAAGTCTGGCAGCTGGATGAAATTATGTACAAATAGACAGAACCAAAGTGTGTCTGGCCCAATACTGAGACTCAGCAAGAAGTGCAGAGGTTGCTGGAGAATGCACCTGGCAGAGCTTGCTGTGTTTTATTCCTTATTCCAACCTAAAGGCTGGAATAGTCGAGGGTATGGACCCAAGTCAGGCTGTTCTCATCAAGGGGCAACAGGAGGATGAAACGCAGAGCCCGGCAATTCCAACAGACTTTGCTCCTCACCGAGTCAAGATAAATCTGATACAGCCAGATTCAGGGTAACCAGAAAAAACATTGAAAATGCATGTTGATTAAACCAAGGGAATTGTCTGGCTCTTTACAAGTAAAGGGCTAGGTCTTCAAGTGTATGTGTTTTTCTAGGAGCCTTACTTTAAATACTTTTGATGTAAGCATAGGGGATTAGGTTTGAGAAGGCTATGTTTATGTGTGGCTATCTCAGGAAATAGTTTATGTGAAGATGAATGGACAGCCCACTCAGATTTGTCTTTCAGCAAACTGACACTAAGAAACCACAAGCTGATTATAAGCAAGGTATCTAGGAAAATACCTTATTTCCTGATGCCTTGCCTATAAACTCGAGTCTATAAAAGTTTGATAGCAGCAGCTACTGTTTTTTTTATGTCAGGAAACATATGTTAACTATTAAAGTGTGGGAGAGTGGGGTGTGGATGACAGATGGGCTGGAGAGGTGTGGAGAAGAGAGAAAGAGAGAGAGAGAGAGAGAGAGAGTGTGTGTGTATGTCTTGAGTCATAAAACATTGTGGTCAGAAGTGTGTGAGAGCAGAAGAAATAACGAAGCAATGAATGGTTTCAAAAACATTCATTAGAAAATTAAATTTCCTTTTGAGGTAATATCCCATAGAGATTCTAAAAGGGGTTGCTCATAAATCAAATTTTGAAGGGCTCTTAACATAATTATAAGAAAAAAATAGCTCTACAAAAAAATCACTCTGAAAAAGAATTAGGCATCAGAGTATTCCTCTTATTTAAGTGGAGAACAGAATTGTCTTTGTTCTGAGGGAAAAATGGGTAACAGGCATTTTGTTTGTGTGGTTGGTTCTTTAGGTATGTGTGTGTCTACAATTATAGTAATAGATCAGGTCATTTTAACAGCTCATGGAAAGAATTAGTTCCTTCTTTACTGAAAAGCTGGCTTTATGGAAGCTGACAAAGATCTTACATTGTAATGATTTTTGGCTCAAGAAGATAGTGATATCTTGGAAAAAGTAAAGGAGTTATGGCAGCAGCAGAAAGATGCCTGCAACACACAACAAATTCTTTAAACAAAAGATACAGTGTTTTGCTTTTTTGTTCATTGAATTCTCATGGGGTATTGTTTTAAAATTTGCTGACCAAAGCCAGAATCCAAAAGAAAGGAATTTGCATTTGTGGGATCTTGTATTTTATACTTGGGGTTTAGTTTGGTTCAACTCTGTGTGTGTGTGTGTGTGTGTGTGTGTGTGTGTACACATACATGTGTGTATGTGTGTGCGCACGTGCACTATTCCTAGGGCTTGCACTCAGGATTTGGGTGCTGTCCTTAGTTTTTTTGCTCAAGGCTGGCACTCTGTCATTTGAACCATAGCTCCACTTCTGACTTTTTGGTGGTTAGAGATAAAAGAGTGTCATGGACTTTCCTGCCCGGATTGACTTTGAACCAGGATCCTCAGATCTCAGCCTCCTGAGTAACTAGGATTACAGGTGTGAACCACCGGTGCCTGGCCGACTCCACACACTTTCATTGAGCATTTATTCTGGAATTAGCCAGCCTGTGTTGATTCTTGATTCTACTTTTCTAATATTTACCATATGTCAAGTACTGAAGACGCTGTTTGCCCCTTTGACACAGCAGGACTGGGAATTGAAAGCTCTTCCGACCATCTTCATGGGGAAGTAGCTAAAAGGCCAAGAAACTGTTTGTCCAGCAGATGCTGTGAGAACACAGGGGTCCTGCACGTAGCCTGAGGGGGCTGGTTTCCAGGAATAAAATTACAACAACAACAAAAACCTTCATAAAACAGGCAAAGCCAGAGACCTGGGCACATTCATTTGTATATTCAGCTTCCTTTCCTGTTGACCCTGACACTGCATCTGTTTGTTTATTTATTTATGCTGGGATTATAGGCATGCACCACCATACCTGTCTGGGTTACCTTTTTTAGACACTTTTAGAAATAATGGAAATCAACTACATTCTACTCAACTATTTGGTCCAGTTGAGTCTAATAGGATGAGAAAAAATAGAATAGCAAGCATCTGTTCTATAAGGTATTATTGCTCTGTATTGAGGGACAAAACACTGACTGGGTTAGGTTAGAAGTAGAAGAGTAATGTGCAAACTTCCCTCCCTCCCTTCTTCCCTTCCTTCTTTTTTTCCTTCCTTCCTTCTTCCTTCCTTCCTTCCTTCCTTCCTTCCTTCCTTCCTTCCTTCCTTCCTTCCTTCCGTCCTTCCTTCCTTCCTTCCTTCTTGTGTTTATACTGGGACTTGCACTCGGTCTCACATTCTTCCTTGGCTTTTTCATTCATCTTTGGCACTCTACTGCTTAAGCCATATCTCCTGTTCCAGGTTTTTGTTAGTTATTTAGAGTTTAAGTATCTCTTGGATTTGTCTGCCCAGGCTAGCTTTGAACCACAGTTATCAAGTTTCAGCTTTGTGAGTAGCTAGGATTACAGGCATGCATCACTAACACCTGGCCTGTGCAGCCATTTTCGTGTGGCTTTTCTCTGTATTAGTTAAGCAGAATAAAGAAGAACAGAGTTTAGTATTTCCTGGTAAAAACAAAACAAAACAAAAACCCCAAAGAAACAAAGTCAAGTATGACCCCCTTTAAGAACCATACTTTAGAATTACATAAAAATTTCTTTTAATTGTAAATTACTTATTAGCATATGTTAGGTGTACAAGAGGGGCTTCATTGTGACATTTTCACATGTATACAAATGTTCCAAATGTTCTAGTCAACCTCCCCTTCTATCACTCTTCTTTATCCTTGTCTCTCATTCTTTTTTGTTTTTTTTTTTTTTTTGGTGTCAGTCCTTGGGCTTGAACTCAGGGCCCGGGTGTTGTCCCTGGGCTCTTTTGCTCAAGGTAGCACTTTACCACTCTAATCCACAACCCTACTTCCTTTTATTTTTTTGGTAATTAATTGGAGATACCAGTGTCATGGACTTTCCTTTGAACCATAATCCTCAGGTATCAACCTCCAGAGTTGCTAGGATGACAGGTGTGAGCCTGCCTGGCTTCACCCAGCCATTCTTAAGACAGTTTCCACAGATAGCATTGTTGGATCGTCATTCATGTAGAGACTCCACTTGGACCATATTCATCCTCATTCACCCTCTTTGTTAATCCTTCCCGGTTCGGTGGGTGGCTACCCCCATAACAGAGTTTACATGGCATTACTACCTGATGATTTTTTGACCTGTGAAAATGGCAACCTGTCAGACAATACAACAAACACACACACACACACACACACACACACACACACACTTTTAGATGCGTAAAAATCGTGACCTCTCCATGGAGGACCACTGGTGAGGAAAGGAGGGGTTCGTGCACATCCTGATCCTCTGGTCCTGCTTTGCCTTGTCTCTCTTCCTGTTTCGCCTCATCTCTCTTCCTGTTTCGCCTCATCTCATCTCTCTTCCTGCTTCCCCTCTGTCCTCGTGTTTTCCTTGGTTGCTGGGAGCCCCGCTGGAGCATCTTACGATGCGATAAAAGCACATCCAGTCCTTACTGTTCCTTTGGCTGACCTCGCAGCTTTCCATGCTCCAGATCCCTCCCCTTCTCTACAGTTGCTGCCACCAGAACTCATCAGGCCGCCCTTGAAGGGCCAGGAGGGATATGCTTGGAGACCCCATTGATGTCCTATCAAAGTGTAGCAAGACAGGGAAGGAAGGACCAAGCTTCCCGCCAGCTTCCCTGGCGTGCTGCTTCTCCACTGGTGTTCCATGCCATCAAACCCATCCAAGTGCTTCTCCCAGTAATTTTAGAAGGTGGGAGCACGCCTCTAACTAATATTAGTGCTTATCCCCTTCAGCTTGTCTGAATTTTCCAGCATCCCATCCCTGTCCATCCCCTCTGCGTATACCTACCAACCTCCCTGCCTGCCCATCCAGTCCCAGTTAGGTGTTTTGGCCCTTAGCTCTTCTACCAGCCAATCTAACATGTATCTTTTGTCCCTGAGCCAGTGTGGCCCCCACAGGACGTTGTGCTGTTGCCACACTTTATGAGTCATTGTCATATAAACTCTCAAGTCCACATGTCCCAAGCCAAGTGCTTTTGGGCCATCAACATGAAATGACTCCTTTCTCAAGATCTTGTAATACAGAGTAGGGATTTCAAGGCAATTACTTCTACTGATCTCACTTTAAAAATTCTATTTGGAAAGTTACAGCTGAACAGTACCGTCTTTATTCTTGGCTCTATTTGTTTGCCTTCAAAGCTGAAGCAGTTTCACTGGGTATGGCCATAAGATGGGGAAGAATGAAAATATAAATCAGATATATCACAAATTCTAGCATGTACTATATATATGTGTGTATATATATATATATATATTGTATATATATATAATTGTACCAATATTGCAATACTGGGCTTGAGTTCAGGGCCTGAGTCACAGCACCATTTCTGCCTTTTTGGTGGTCAATTAGAGATAAGAGTCATAAGGACTTTCCTGCCGAGGCTGGCTTTGAATCTTGATCCTCAGATCTCAGCCTTCTGAGAACCTAGGATTGCAAGCATGAGGTACCAGGGCTTGGCTAGCTTGCTCAGTCTTTCTTATTGCTTAGACCAGAGTTGTATCCCTGTAATTAGGATCATGAGTGTGGTGATTTCTGTGTATATTTATGAACAGAATCATCAGGTTTTCAAAGGTGTGTTAGTGGTAGAGGGGTAAACTGCCCATCAGAGCTCCAGCTCTGACTTTCCTAAAGACTCCAATGTCTTCCCAATTCATTTAAACCTTCTATAATCTGATCTCTTAAAATAGGTATGCTGACTCTAACATATACCATTGTCTGCACTTTTGAAGACTCTCTGGAAGGATGTCAGCAGTCACCAAATTCTATTATCAGAGATGTGAAATGAATGGAGATGGCCACTGAAATAACCTCACGCAGTGCCTGAAATAACAGCTCCTTGGGTAATCACTGCGAATTGTTGCTGCTGGCTGTGTTCCTGGATGGCTGTAGGGTGATGAGGTCCACGTTAGTACTGGCACTGGTAGTGTGCTTCCAGCCTCTTAGCATTCAGACTGAGCCATAGCTGTCACCGAATTGCTATGCAAAACCTATTCAACCCCTACAATAAGTTTGCCCCACGGGAACCCCAGGAATCATTGCCCAGTGATTAGCACACCTGCCTGCTTGGGTTTTTCCAAGAGAGAAATAATTCTTATGCATGCTGCCCACTTGAAGTCCATGCAAGGGTGTGGCAATTCTCTTGAGGGGTTTTGCACTTTGTCCCTTTCATATGCTTATCATTTCTTCAGTGCTTTGGGATACTTGTATCTACATAGCTCAAATTTTAAATTACTATATTTTTAAGTCAGCATTCTAGCATTTCACCAGCATCCCTTCTCTTCGTGAGTTTTGAGCCATGTCTTGGGACTTCTTTGGCTCTTTTTAGGTCCAAGAATACTTTTGTATTTGAGAATATAGGATCTATTTCAAATTTGCATCTTCTTTTTTTTTTTTTTCAGGCCTGAACTACATTTTGTGGTATATGGGTTTTGTTTTATTTCCTCTTGTCTTTCTGGGACCTTTGAGTCTTTATCACATAAAAATTGGCTTACAAAAGCTTAGCAGGATCAGCTGCTGGTGGCTCAGGCCTGTAATTGTAGCTATTGAAGAAGCTGAGAGCTGAGGATTGTTAACCAGCAAAAATCCTAAAGTGGAGCTGTACCGCAAGTAGTAGAGTACCACACTTGGGCAAAAAAGCCGAGGGACAACACTCAGGCCTGGAGTTCAAGCCCCCAGTAGTGGAACACACACAAAGAAAAAGGTTATGTGGTATTCACTATTTTAATCAAGTGACAATTACATGCGAAATAGAGTGGCCTTGGGAAAGGGTGTGAGCAAGGACACTGTGCTGGCAGTTGGAGTGTGAAGTTGGCTGGCGCTATTCACCAAGGCTAGGACTGCAGAGCACATAGAGATAGAGGTAATGTCGAGTTGTGAAGGATTCTTTGCAAGGAAATTTTGGCGCCCAGTATGTGTATTGTTCTATAATGATGCTATTTGTTCTGTTAGAATAAACAGAGTTCTGAAAGTGCAGTGCTTTTGTCCATTTGATCTCTGCCTTGTCTCCACATCCCTCCCTTCTCCCGTGTCTTTGTGTGCTGTGGGCAGAGTGGGCTGGGTGCATCTTATCTCCATTTGGCTTTGCCTGCTGTTTCCCTACCCCTCTTACCTTGGCTAGCATTCGTGTGTGTGTGTGTGTGTGTGTGTGTGTGGTTCCTGAGGGCCTGGAAGCTGACCCTGACCATTTTTGCTCCAGGCTGTCCTAGCCTGGCAGGCTTTAAACTATGATCCTCAGATCTCAACCTCCTGAATAGCTAGGATTACAGGTGTGAGCCACCAGTGCTCAGCTCAGTTGGTATTTCTTGGTCACCATAATAATGTAAGCCAATATTTCTGCAATAATAATAATAATAATAATAAACTGTTCTTTTTTTTCTTAGTGCTAGTTGAACTCAGGACCTGAGTGTTATCCCTGAGCTTTATAGCTTAAGGCTAGAGCTCTACCAGTTGATTCCCAGCTCCATTCCTGGCTTTTTGGTGACTTACTGTAGATGAAGAGATTTATTGTAGAGAAGAGTCTTATAGACTTTTCTGCCTGGGCTGGCTTTGAACTGAGATCCTCAGATCTCAGCCTCCCGAGTAGCTAGGATTACAGGTGTGAGCCAGTACAAGGTTGGAACTCAGGCCTCAGGCCCTCACTTGGCTTTTACTGATGATCTGCCACTTGAGCCACGCTTCTAGTTCTGTGTTTTTGTTTTGTAATTGTAATTTTTTTTTTTGTTAATTGGAGATAAGAATCTCATGGACTTTTTTGTCTGGGGACATGGAACCCTGATCCTCAGGTCTCAGCCTTCTGAGGAGCCAGGACTATGGGCATGATCCAGTTGCCCAGTCCTGCTAGTCTTCTCGACTCTGAAAGAAGAGTGGTGAGGCCTAGGAGTTCAGGCCTTAGAGGCCCAAGACCCACTGAAGACTCCTGTTTCTAACACCCACGTTCACTGTGTGTTCTACATTGCTGATGGACTTGTGGCTGCAGCTGCAGCATCAAGCTCAGCATGAGGGGGGAAGGAAGAGAAATGAATGGTAGCCTATGCATTGTGCACTCTGTCCACTCTAGGAGACTCGTCCCTGCCTCTAAGTCCCGATCAAAGCCTTTGATGGACTGAAATGCAAGGGAGGGAGAGAGAAAGGAAGAAAATACCAGATTTATTTATTTTTTTAAATCTTGACGACAGAAGAGTCATATCTAGAGTGTCAAGGAAGACAGGGCCAACTCAGAGCCTTTGTCATGCCAGGCAAAGACTCTACCACTGAGCACGGACCCAACCCCTCTGCTGCTGCTTGATAGAAATGAATAAATCCCTTCATAACTGGTAAATCTTAGCTTTGCTGGGCACCAGTGGCTCACGCCTGTAATCCCAGCCACTCAGGAGGCTGAGATCTGAGAATCACAATTCAAAGCTAGCCTGGGCAAGAAAGTCCAGAGACTCTTAATTCCAATTAAGCAACAAAAAGCTGCAAATGGAGGTGTGGCTCAGGTGCTAGAGCACCAGCCTTGATTGAGAAAGCTAAGGCGCAGCACCCAGGTCCTGACTTCAAGTCCCAGTACCAGCATAAAAATCATTTACTTTGGAGCCAAACTCTATATTTGTCCCTTGTGTTTGGGCTCAGATAGTCCTAGTGTGGAGGAGATGGAGTGGGTGTAGTGTATAGGTATGAATCGATCCCATGAGAGTCAGGCTGGCACAGAGGATGATAACAGCTCAGCTAGGCCCAGGCACTAGCTCCTGTGGGCATTGGAGCAGTTACTGCCCTCTCGGTTCAGTCTCTATCTGTTGTGATAACCTCAGTTACAATGGCTTCAATGGTGAGTGCATGATTGCTTATTGTGCTACACTGTGAGGTGATAATTATGTAAGAATGGTTCTTCTGGTTGTTCTTGGAGATTAGAACTCTTCTTTGTCTTAACTATTAGCTAGCTAGTCATTTTGTTTAGACCATTTAACTCTGTGGGCCATGGATTCCTTTATTCCAAATGTTTGAAATGGATCTTTCATTTTCTCTGTGTTGAAATTGTATTTTTTTTGGTCAGTCGTGGGGCCTGAACTCTGGGCCTGGGTGCTGTCCTTTAGCTCTTCAGCTCAAGGCTAGCGCTCTACCACTTGAGCCACCACACCACTTCTGGCTTTTTTCTGCTTATGTGGTGCTGAGGAATCGAACCCAGGGCCTCATGCATGCAAGGCAAGCAGTCTACCACTGAGCCACCTTCCCAGCCCTTAAAGTTGTATTTTTGTAAAGATATATAAACCTATAAATCTTTTTCTTACAAACAAATCTGTTAACTCTGAGTCATGTTAAAATAGTCATGGTAATACAGAACTTTTCACAGATACTGTGATTTCTCAGAGAAGTACATGCAAATAGAACAGATTGCTTCATTGATACTTTGCAATTTAATTATGCCTTAAAGGATCCTGGTCAAGGTTGGAAGTTAGTATAAACTTATTTAAAGTGACATCAGCATGTATGCATAGTCTGTCACAGGCCATGTGAGAAAGATAGCATTCTATTAAGATGGTATTTTTAGTAGTGCTTCTCCTTCTGAGCAGTCTGTTTGCAAACAGAGTACACACCATGTGGCTGTCTGTGCTCAGAATTTTCTTTTTGCCATATGTCTGTTTTCTAAAGCAATGAGATTATGTACAGTGAGGAAGAAAGCAGCTGTTCCTCTACTCCACCACTTTCAGATATCCTTTAGTATACTCTCTAGTCTCCTGGAAAACTCCTTTTAGTAGTTCTATGTCCTTCTGTTTGTTCATAGTGTTGGTAATAACCACCATCAGTGGATGGTTGGTTCTCTCAGTCACAGTTTTGCAAGGCAATGTTGATGGAATTATTGAATTTAATATCTAATGCCTCCCGCAGAGTGCTTTGTTTTGGGGGAAGGTGGTACTGGTTCTTGAACTCAGGGCCTCGTGCTTCTGCTTAGCTTTTTCCATTCAAGATTGGTGCTCTATCACTTGTACCAGAATGGAATCCTCAGATTACAGCCTCCTGAGTACCTAGGATTCTATGTGTGAGCCTTCATTGCCTGGCCCTCAAAAGTACTTTTTTTTTTTTGTTTTGTTTTTTTCCTTTCTAGTCCTGGGGTTTGAATTCAGAGCCTGGGCACTGTCCCTGAGCTTCTTTTGCTCAAAGCTAGTACTCTACCACTTGAGCTACAGCACCACTTCTGCCTTTTTCTGTTTGTGTAGTACTGAGGAATTGAACCCAGGGCTTCACATGTATGCTAAGTAAGCACTGTACCACTAAACCTCATTCCCAGCCCCCAAAAGTACTTTTAAACATAAGCTGTGCATAGATTTTTTTATTGTGAAAATACCGTACAGAGGAGTTATAATTACATTAGCAAGATAACGAGTTCATTTCTTATCAAGTATTGTTGCCTCCTCTTTGTTTTCCCTTCCCATCCTTTCCCATCCCTTCCCATACTCCCCGCACCTGATCCTCCCCCACCACCAAAGTTGTAAAGTTTGTTTTTCGAGGAAAGGACTTGTACATCTCATTGTTGCAATGGATAGATTTTTGATAGTGTTACAAAGTTACTGGGCTCTGCTCTTGCTAAGTAATTGTCTGGGCAGCCTTCATCATTAAAATATTTAAAACCTACTGTAAACAGAGAACATAATTTGACATAATAAAATTTCAATTTTTGTGATGCTTCATTTAAACATCCCTACTGTACTAGTGTAAGGTGGATTTTTGCTCCTTTTTTTTTTAAATAAGCAAACTGAGTCACAGAGAAGTTAAGTGCTCACTTACTAATAGCAGTTAAGAATTGAATTCAAGCTCTTCATTCCACAGCCTGTGTTCCTCCTTCTGCTGATGAGAGGGTGGTACTGAAGTTTGATTTGAATTTGTTGCATTTTGTGGACTCTCCACCACTTGTACCAAACCCCTACACCTTTTTGCCTCAGTTATTTTTCAAATAATGTCTTACTTATTGCCCAGATTGGCCTGGACCACAGTTCTCCTCTTTATGCTTTCCACGTTGGTGGATGAGAGGTGTACACCACCACACCAGCATTTTATTGGTTCACTTGGGGTCTTGTGATGTTTTTGCCCAGCTTGGCCTCAAACTGCAATGCTCTGACCTCAGCCTCTTGAGTAGCTGGGATTACAGGTATGAGAGTCTGCACCCAGCCTGAAGTTATACTTTTAATAATGAAATTTCCCTTATTATATTGCAATTAAATTACACTTACTTTTTGTCTGTGTGGCAAATGAAGTAGTTTGGAGACAGTTAAGCCCAACAGTATTATTGCTGAGATCATCAGATTACTTTTCTCATTAGCATTTGATGATTAAGACTGAGTCATGACCCAAATGTGGCTGCTAATGAAGCAGAAAAGCTTACTCTCATTCTGTACTTGTTCACACCGTACTTATGAAAAACACTCTTGACAAGGTGAGTGGTAGTGAGTTATTTTAAGAGGTTTTCTGAACTTTATGAACTTAATAGAAAGCTAGAAAAAGTTTAATGATATTTAAAAGCATGAAATGAACTAAAGCTGAAGAGGAAACATGTATTTTGTATATAACTAGGTCAATATGTGGCTATCATGTAAGATGATTACTTATAACTAATGCTGGAAATAACATGTAATCTATGTAATTTCTTAATACCTATCATCTATCAATCTATCATTCTATATGTATGTGTATTTATATACTTGTCTAAATATCTGAAATACAAATGGAGTAACTGATTATTATTAAATATCCTAGCTGATGAAATAAGGACACAGGATGGCTCATTGTAATAACAAGATGTACAAGACACTATGTTGAAAATGAACTTTACAACTTTACAACTTCTCAAACTCAATTGAGAAGTGGGGAGAAAAGGGATAGTAGGGGAAAAACAAAGGAGGGGGGTAACAATGCTCGATAGGAAATGGACACATTAACTTGCTCATGTAATTGGAAACCCTCTGTATGGTATCTTTACAATAAAAGTATATGTATATAAAAAAAATGCTAGCTGAGCACTGGTGGCTCATACCTGTAATCTTAGCTACTCAGGAGGCTGAGATCTGAGAATTGAGGTTCAAAGCCAACTCAGGCAGGGAGAGTCTGTGAGATACCTTTCTCCAATTAACCAGCAAGAAACTGGAAGTGGAGGTGAGGCTCAAGTAGTAGAGTGTTAGCTTTGAGCAAAACAGCTGAGAGACATTGTCGAGCCCTTGTTTCAGGCCCCAGTACTCTCAATGGATACATGCAAAAGCAGGAAGATTATGAGTTCTAAGATGGGCCTGGAACTCACAATCTTCCTGCCTCTGCTTTCTGAGTTCTGGCAGTATAGGAAAGAGTGACCTAGAAAGAATGACCTTTTTGGTTTTCCATAAATTATTTTTTAAGATAATTTCAAAAGAAATGCCCCAGAAATGTGTTAAGTAAAGTTTCATGGTTAAAAAAATAGTTTTGGGGTATTTTGAAGAGCAATACTCACTGTTTCAAAATTTATCTGGTTATATTGTCATTATATATTTCCTGTTTTTTTCTATATAATTAAAATGCATTAACTATTCTGGACTATGCACTTCTTGAAGGCAAGCCTTTTTTGCACTAATTTTACACATTTATGAAAAACTGATAGTATGCACATTGCACCTCCATAAACCACAGTGTAGAAGAGGTGAGATCCATGGGAAACCTTTCAGAGGATTGTACTATGGTAATTTCTGTTGCTTTCTCAAAATCTATTAAAAGTCGCATCTGTCTTCCCTTTTCAAAAAACGAATCCTCCTTGAAAGGTTTTTCATAGAAATAAAATGAATTTTTTTCCCCATTGGTAATGGCTCCCATTTTTCTGTTTTTAAAAAAAACAATTTGGTATTAAACTCTCAAATACTTGCATTAATAAAATATGAAGCTGGCACAGGAGGTTTGTACCTATAATCCTAGCTACTTGGGTGGCAGCCAATAAAAAAACTGGGTGCCTTGGTGCATGCCTGCCAGCCCAGTATGGGTAACAGGATTAAAATCTAGGCTGAGCCAGAAAAAAAAAAAGACCCTATTTCAAAAATAGGATCTAGCAAGAGGTACTATACCACCACCCAGTAGTACCAACCTGCCCCCCCAAAACAACTTCCCCCCAAACAAACAAAAAAAACCTCCAGAAATTCAGATAATGATGAGCAGTGTATCAGTCAGGACCTGCCATTGCTAGTAGAAGCCAGTCAGTTTTCATTCTGGCTAGCAGATGGGTGCATGTCGTGGGTGTGGCTCCATGTGATTAGAGAATAATGGAAGTTATTTTCCTGCATGAGATTGCAGTGTGATTCCCAAGAGCACATTCTTAGCCTCCTGAACATAAAGAATATCTAATATGCTGCATCTTTTATGTCTTAATTGTGTGTGTGTGTGTGTGTGTGTGTGTGTGTGTCTGGAGCTTGAACCCAGGGCCTAGGCACTTAGCTTTCTTGTTAAGACTGGTGTTCTGCCACTTGAACCACAGCTTCACTTCTGGCTTTTTGGTGGTTAATTGGAGATAAGATTTTCACAGACTTTCCTGTCTGGGCTGGCTTTGATCCAGAATACGCAGATCTCAGCCTCTTGAGTACCTAAGATTACAGGCATGAGGCACTGGCATCATTAATCTTAAATGCATAGGACATAAAAATGTCAACTATATTACTGCTTACAAAAATTGTTTATATGGACAGCTGCTAACATACGAAGCCAGTGAAGCAGTCTGACTACCAGTTTCTGGTTTTATGACTGTCATTAGGAAGTGACTTACACCTTGATGGTTTTGCCCTTTGTTTATTTTACTCCCAAAGTCTGGAGGTTCTGTTATACACTCGCTTTTGAGGAACTGCTCGATTCCCTGTGCATCTGGTAGCAAGTAGTTAAGTTGAAATCTGTGAAACTGAAAGTCAGTAAAAAAAAAAAATCTCATGTTATTTAACATCTTTCTTTAAATGTCACATATATATTTACATACACAAATTGTTTCTCTAAGGACATCTTGATTTAAGGTCACAACAATCACCAATTTTTATAAAGGTTTTTTGTTTGTTTGTTTGTTTTTGGTCAGTCGTGGGACTTAAACTCTGGGCTTGAATGCTGTCCCTGTGCTCTTCAGCTCAAGGTGAGCGCTCTACTGCTTGAGCCACAGTGCCACTTCTGGTTTTCTAGTGGTTTATTGGAGATAAGAGTTTCACGGACTTTCCTGCCTGGGCTGGCTTTGAACCATGATCCTCAGATCTCAGCCCCCTGAGTAGCTAGGATTACAGGCGTGAGCCACCAGTGCCCAGCTATAAAGGTGTTTTTATATGCTACATTTTTTTATTTGTAAAGAAAATAGTCTTATTTCCTTGATTCAGTTGAATGGTACTTTTTGGTGCTAGTAAGATCTGGTAATTTCTTGTATTGAGTTTAGTCATGCTTTCTGAACTAAATATAGAAGAGTTGACACCTCCGGCCAGCTTAGCTTTTCAGAAACAATATATAATTCATAATAATATTTAGCCATAATAAATGTAGTTGTCATGTAGTACATAAGTTTTAAAAATAGCATTGTAGTTCAAAACAGAGGCTTCTAATTAGACAATTACTGGGTAACAGGAAAGGATGTTTTCAAATTTACGTACTTACCGTGGATGGTTTGGCTTCAAAATCCAGGAGTTTCCGGATGATATTTTATAGTTTCTATAATTGTTTATACATATGAATATCTACATTATTAACAGTAATTTTCCTATAGTTACACTTGTTTTTTGCATTGTTGATGTAAGATTACTTTAAAAAAGGGAAAAGTGGTCATGTTTAACCCTTTGATAAATGACTATGTATTGAGACTCAGGAACACTCTGGTTAAGTGGATAAATATCCATACTGGCTGATTGATTGCTTCTGTTTTTTTTCATTTTGGTTTTGTTTGTTTTTTAATTGTTTTACCCTGGGGCTTAAACTCAGGGCCTTTACCCTTGCTTGACTTATTTCATGCACAGATGGCACCATACCTCTTGAATTACACCTCCACTTCCAGCCTTTTGTTGGTTAATTAGAGATGAATTGGAGAGTCTAACAACTTTTCTGTCCAAGTGGGCTTCAAACTTTGAGCCTCAGATCTCAGCCTCCTGAGTAGCTAAGATTATAGGCCTGAGCCACCAGTGTTCAACTGCTTTTGACTTTACAGTCTTAACTCTCTTGATTTTGCTTTCTGTCTGTTGCCTTTAGAAACAGAGTTACACACACACTATATATAGAGAGAAAGAGATAGATACATATATAGATACATATACATATATTTATAGCTATATATACACATTATACATATAATACTATATGTTTTTCCATAGGTATTTTTTTCTACTTTCACACTTGAAAACATAGTGTCTTCTAAGAGGAACTGTTTCCCTTAAAAGTCCAGAAGTATTCAGAGACTGGCAACAGTCCTGTTTTCCCCAGTTCCTGGCCACCTTTTCGTAAGACACGTGCGTAAGGGGAAGAACCATCTCACCTGCCCAAGGATTCACACTTTTAGGTGCTGGAGGTCTTGATTGCTCTAACCTGCAGAAAACCAGCACAACTCTAGCTACAAACAGAAAGACCTGGTAATAGATTTAGAAGGCACCAGAGAAAGCCTGCTGGGGAACTTTATTTTTCCTTAAAAACAAACAAAAGGAAGTCAACCTTGTCAAATATCATCTATTCAACACTGGCTTGTAGTTCTGCTTATTAAAATGTTCTAAGGTAGCAGAGGCTGTGTCTGAAACATTGAGGCTCAAGATGAGGGCCTGTGGAGCCCCCAGGACAGGCTGCTTTGGTGGTTGTAAGCTTCACCAAACACCAGGCCAGTGTGGCTCTTGGTTTCTTAGTTGGCAGTTATCTCTTAAGCAGGTATCCAGTGAGGAGTGTGAACAGTAAGAACCCAGCAAGGACATTTGTCCATGATGGGTTTTGACCTGAGTTAGAGGAAGAGCAAGGTTGGTGGTCCTCATGGACTTCTGTTGCTGCAGCTGAAGCTAATCCATAAACACCTACATCATACTTTTCGCCTCCCGAACTTCATCCAAGCCCTTTCTTCCAAGCTGTGCTTAGAGGACATATCATTTTGCCTCTAATTATGCTTTGTTTTATTTGCATGTTTCCATGTGTTTATTTGCATGCATTTTTCTCTGTAAGGTCATTACAGCTGGAAGGTGCATGGGGGTGGGGTGAGGTGGGGGGTGGAGTTGTGTCTTAGTTGCAAGGCAGATAGAGATGGAGGAGGCCCAGCATGGCTCTGGCCCCAGTCTGCCAGCTTTATTAGGTCATTTTCTGTCCAGGTTCTTGGCAGCTTTTCTCTTTTAGCATATGGAGTATCAGGATTATGTTTGATATAGTATTTCTATATATATAATTTTCTGTATACATATATGCATATACTTAAATTCTGTAATTGACACAGTATAAAATGGCTCTTCTAGCACCTCACTTTGCCTCTTTCTCAAAATCTAAGACTAAGGAAGTGGTTTAAATGAATAGAATCACTGACTGTGTGTGTGTGTGTGTGTGTGTGTGTGTGTGTGTGTGTGCGCGTGCGTGTGCGTGTGTGTGTGTGTGTGTGTGTGTGTGTGTATTGGTACTAGGTCTTGAACTCTGCTTCCTGCTCTTCCTGGTGGGTGCTCTACTGCTTGAGTCATAGCTCCACTTCTAGCTTTTTTTGTGGTTAATCAGAAATAAGAGTCTCATGGACTTTCTTGCTCAGGCTGGATTGGAGTCTCAATTCTCTGATCTCAGCCTCCTGAGAAGCTCGAATTACAGGTATGAGCCACTGGTGCCTTACAATCATGATGGCCTTTATTGGATATGTACCTTGAAATTTCTTGGGTTTATGGACATATATGAGCTATTTGTACACAAGGAGTTTATATTTTTATTTTGTGCCTATTTAAATATTGAAAGAATGATTTTAGTATATTAATGAGTTTGTTTTCTTTTTCTTTTTTGGATCCAATTTTGGGGTTTGAGCTCAAAGCTTTGTCTTCAAGTGGCCTTGCGCTCTGTTACTTGAGCCTTACCTAACTCAGCTTTTTGCTGGTTAGTTGGAGATGGACTTACAGACTTTTCTGGTTTTCAGCCCTTCTGAGTAGCTAGGATTAAAGGTCTGAGCTACTGAAATCCAACTTGAGATTTGAGGACAGCAAAGTCCATGTGACTCTTATCTCCAGTTAATCAGCAAATAGGCAGAAGTGGAATTGTGGTTCCCGTGGTAGAAATACCAGCCTGGAGCTAAACAGCTAAGTGAGAGCAGGAGACCTGAGTTCAAGCCCCAGTGCCAGTATTAAAATAAAATGGTCAAGAAAACCTGGTATATATACACAGTGGAATTTTATTTATCCATTAGAAAGTATTATATTGTACTATTTGCAAAGAAATGGAAAGACTTGGAAAACTGACATTAAGTGAAGTAAGTCAGTCCCAGAGTGACAAAGGATTCATGCTTTCCCATATATGTGGGAGCTAGCTTTAGTTTATAAACTTACAAGGATATACACGGGGTGATAGGCATGGGTATACAAATAAATGTATTACTCGAAATATGGTAGATTCAAGGGAGAATGCAAATAGTGTAATTCTTTAGAAAGGCAATCAGCAAAATAAAATACCAGGAAGGGGTGAGGTGAATCAAGGGGAAAAGGGTAGAAAAATGAAGAGGAGAAGAGAGGAAGAATGCAATCAATAATCCAGTGTTTAGCCTACAAATTAAGAGTGAGGGAGGGGAAGAAACAGTAAGAGGAAAATACTAAATACACCAAAATGCAAGAAATCAAGAAAATGGCAGGAAACATGACACATCTCTCTGAAATAACCCTAAACATTAATGGACTCAATTCTCCAATCGAAAGAAGAAGAATAGCAGATTTGATCAAAAAACAAGATCCATCCAATGTTTGCATTCTATTTTGGGTTATTTTTGAATGATTAAAGCTTCCACTAATTATGATATATGTCTTTTTTTTTGTCTTTTGTTTTTTTGGTACTGGAGGTCGAACCCAGTATGCTATACTTGCTGGGCAAGCGCTTTGCTCCTGAGCTACATCCCAGCCCACCTTTGTCTTTTAATATATTACCTGTATGTCACATTTATTGAATAAATAAAAAATATTAATCTCTGATCTTAGATAAAAGAATTCATATACATACATTTGCACAAAATAACATACCCTTAAATATAAAGAATCGTTAAGAACATCACGAAGCCTGCCAAACTAGTTTATAAATAGAAAACAGCCCTAGAAAAAAACAAAAGAAGACACATAGTGCCAAGCATAGGGTCTTTTCTTTCCTCTAACACCCTGCAAAGAAAATTAAGGTAATATTGAAATCTGATACAATAAATTATAGCTTATCCATTAAATAAAACTTTATTCTTGAATCACATTGCTGAATTACATTTATTTTTACTGTTAAGCTTTAATTATATACCTGAAAGCACAGTCTAATTAAAAAGATTTCAGATATAGATAGGAAATCAGATCATAAATAATCATTTGATCAAAGTAAAAGAAAAATATATTTTCAGGAGCAGCTGTTGATACTTTAAAATCCTAAGCATTGTCCAAATACTGGTTACTCTAAAAGTTTCTCCTATTACATTTTTGTTTATCATGGATACAAAGTGGGGTCAGAGTGTGGCATTTTAAAAATTGTTTTCTTGATTTCTAGTTACTAAGAATTGAAGTAAAGATTCACTAACCAATACTACACATCGGTGAATACGTATGCACAGAGTAGTACTGATTTGCAGGCTGCAAACACTTACATAACTTGTCAGTCCGTAAGGGAAATAGTCGGGGATATATTAAAATTTATTAGTTCAAGGAAGGTTATTTATGTACTATTCATACACTAGTCAGCCCTGGTGAAAGAGCCTCTGCACTCACCAGAAATTAATTTGGGATTTTTTCTTTGGTTATGAATAAACTAGATAAACTGCTTTTTTTGGATTGTCACCTGGGGGGTGGGGAAGGAGAAGGATGGTTGAGAAAGTTGAAAGGGTGGCATTTGTCAAGATGCAATGTATTCATAAACTGCCTTTGTTAAAGCGGCAACCCCTTTGTACAACTACTTAAAGATAATTGGAATTGCCCATGTCCAGATGGAGTATTAGGGCCCTTAGTGTGTGGTCGTGACTCTGAAGACAAGTTTGTTAAGTGTTTTTGAACTTGTTTTTGGCCTTGGTGACACATACAAATGCCAACACGTGACTTTTTTTTGAGCTTGTAACCCTGTCAGTTAAATCTTTTGGATTCTTTCCTGAGAGTAATGTGGCTCTGATTTGAGTTTCCTTTTTCCAGGGATCTGATCATTTAGTAGCTCTTTTTTTTCCCACCCCCCAAAATTACTACAAGGTGATGGACAGAAGGATTACCATTTCATGTCAGGTAATGATTACGTTCCCTTCTGAGCAGTGTCAACCCTTCCTTTCTCTCCTCCCAGTGTTTTCCTCTGTCCATGCCCACAAGTTGGATAGCTCCTTTTCAGCTTGTCAACTGAGTACTACCACTGCTGCATATGCTCATCTTTTGTCCCTCCAGTTCTATGCTCCTTGCTTTACCCTCCCAGTGACAAATAAACAAAAAAAAGAGAAAACCAAACCATAAATTCCATTTCCTGGAATTCATTTGGATGAGTATTATTTTGTGTAATCAGAAAGAGGCACAGCACATTTAGTAGCTTTTGATAAATATATACACATGATGTTTCTCAAAAGTGATGCCAATTGATGTTGCCTGTAGTAATAACGAAGAGGATTTTCCTTGACCCTTGCCAGAATTTAAATTGTTTTGTGACTTTAATGGGTGAGGTTTCACTACATTCTTTTTTCTAAAATTATTTTAAATAATTATATGATCTATTGTGAACATTATAAAGTATAATAAAAGTATTAGGGTGACCGACCATTTTCATTCATGCGCAATGGTATCTTTTATAATAATTTTAATCATAGGTGATACAAAATGACCAACTTCTTACAATAATGTAAATCAAGAAGGATTAAACTATAAAATGTTACAGAATAGAGAATTACAAATCAGTCACGAAAGAATCATTGATACTTTTTTGGTTTACAAAGAATATTTAAGATCTTTTCCCCTTGGAAAAAACCCAAGAATTTAAATATAGATATAAATTGTTTTAAGTATTAAATATTTTGAACATCTACTATTGTGATATCTTCTCACTAACAAGTTTTTTTATTTTTTATTATTTTATTATTTTTATTATCTTTAAATAATTGTACAAAGGAGTTGCCATTCAGCAGAACAGTTTCTGAAAACAGTGCTTCTTGATCAATAATGTCACCCCTTTCAACATTCTAACCCACTCCTCCTAACTCAACCCTTTCCCCACTTTTCTTATTAGATATATATTAAATTTCTTTTTGCTATTCAACAAAGCAGTTACAAATTTTAACAGTATAATTCGCACCCGTGCACACGTGTGTGTGTGTGTGTGTGTGTGTTAGGACTTCAAGCTCTCACTTAGCTTTTTTGCTCAAAACTGGTGCTCTGCCACTTGAACCACACCTCCAATTCTGGCCTTTTGCTGTTTAATTGGAAATAAGAGTCTGTTGGATTTGTTTGAGCTGGTTTTGAACTATGATCCTCAAAGCCTCAGATCTCATGAAATATAGGTACTGACTGGCACCTGACTACCAATATAATTTTTGACTGAGATTTCTATCTCTGTGTCCTTATTTCCTTTATGAAAAAAAATATCAATGAATGTTTCATGGACAAATACTACTATTTCTGCTAAAAGGCTTCTTTTCCTGTATCCACTTGTCATATGCATAACTTTCCCCACGATCTTGGTTTTAATAAAAGTATGAAATTTGTATAATTTATCTATCTGCCATCTTGGTTATATATTCAATGTGTAATTTTTTTCTGAAACATTCTTTGAGGTTTACTGCAGTCCTTTTTGAGTCACAGCCAAAAAAAGACTCAAAAGATTTTCAGACTTGCCCATGTATTAGAAACTACACATGAATTTTGTTTCGTAATTGACTAAAAATCCATTTACTCCAATAGAATTGGACTGGGTTCTAGGAAATCAAAGCATTTATCCATGGTGATACAGAAGTGTAGCAGTGTTTATGCTTTTGATCCTTCCTTAGAGAAGTATTACCTTGGTAGGGAACCAGCTGGCTTTATGGAAAATTGTACCCTTGATACGTGCTTAAAACAGCAGTGTACAATGTAACTGGCTGACAACCTTGGTTTTGGTTAGGGTCACTTTCTTATTATTCACATTAAGCCCAGAGCGCAAGGGATGATGTCAGTTTCTACCCGTTAGCACTCTCACGATGGCCAGGCTAGTATTTCCCCTTTTGTCGACACTTGAGCAAAGCTTTGCCAAATGGAGACTTATAAATTATAAGAAGAAATTAGTAATTCCTGTTGGTTTTAGGAGAGAGAAAAAATCAGTTTTTTCAGTTATTTTTAGAGAGGAACAAATGTGTTGATTTTTTTTAAAACAATTGCCTTGATGTTTTAAATACCAACATTCTGTCTTCCCTTGTGTTTTATGATTACTTAAAACAGCCTTTAAGTTTCTTTTCTAGGCAGGCTTTGCCCTAGGGCACTGTGGGAACTCATATTATCAACCTTCGGAGACCCAGTTAACCCATCTTCCCTCCCCCCAAGTATTAGCTCATGTGAGTGACTAGAGTTTGTTTTTAATGTGAACTGATGACCTTTAGCATTTATACAGCATTCAAAGTTTATTGAGAAATTATATAGATGCTAAAGTAAGGTGATGATGAAAGTGATTTTCTGGTTTCTATGAATCTGACTCAGACTTCCTTAGTTGGCATTCTTTAGCTCTCAACTATTGCTTTTCTCTCTGAGCTGATCAGAAAGGAATAAGAATAAAAATTTAAAAAGAAAACTTGAGAAATTGCTGCCTTCATAGTTAGAAAGTCGTTTTGGTAGAAAAAAAATGTTGTTTAGCTAGAGGTAGAAATACTTTGCATGGTGTTTAAACTAACAAAGCAAACATAAAACATCAGCAAGAAACTTTGAAGCCAAATTCATGTGCCTGGTTTTGCTTGTTCATATGTCTACTAATGCCTGCAAGTTTAGTATGATGCTTTTATTTATAATCATGTTGGTCTTTTGTGAATAAGAAAGGAAAATATATCATGTTCATGCCCATCCTTGTGTTTATATATTTGTTACAATGCTGTATTTGAAAAAAAAATACATTAAAAACAGAAACATGTTTTATACTGCTCATACTTTATTGTAAAGCTGATAAAACTATGTGGGAATAATCGGCCAGGGCAGATCTCAGTGAGAATCAGAACTATAATTGCTTGAATTTTAGGGTTGCACTTTCAGTGTCTTAGAAGGCATTATTGTCCTTTCCTAAGAGATGAAAGGGACCAGACTTTGGTGGCTTGGGAGTGGTTTATGGAAATCACCATGTCCTCCTGCTGAGTGAATGTGAACAACGTAAACAGCATTCAATAAGCACCCATATGCACAATTGTGCATCATATATTTTATTGGGCATAGAATATTTGTTAATGAGTTTTTTTAATGGTTTATTTATTGTCTGTTGAAGGAGGGGGATAGAGATCCTACATTCAGCAAATAGCATCATTCCTGTAGATGCTGGGAGCTGGTGGCTCATGCCTGGAATCTTAGCTACTCAGCAGGCTGGGGATCGAAATTCAAACCAGCTGGGGAAGGACAGTCCATGTGACTCTTCTTATCTCCAGTTAACCACAAAAAAGCTGAAAGTAAAGCTATGGCTCAAGTGCTAGAGCACCAGCCTTGAGCTCAAAAGCTCAGGGACAGTGCCTAGGCCCTGAGTTCAAGCTCCAGTACCCCCTCTCCCCTCAAAGAATATTTTCCCAGATAAAGAAACAAATGAATATGCGAATGGACTTTTCAAATCACTTCTCTTTCATAATACACTCATTTGTCCTGAAGTCCCGATACAACAAGCATGACAGGCCCAGTTGAATACGTGTATGCCCTGTGCAGTAGACAATATAAATAGGTCTTCAGAGGCTCGTAGCACACCTCTGCAGGGCTGTTCTCGGGTGGATATGAATTCCCAGTGTTAGAAATACATTGTGTGTTGCTCCAACCCTGCGCTTGGAGCCCTGTCCTTGTATCCTGACTTTAGGAGTGGTAGAATATCCTGGCATTATTGGTGATCTCAAAATTTTTATGAGAAAATGTAGTCTTTGATAGAAAAAGAGGGTGTGTGTTGTGAGCTGGCCACACTGGGCAGGAGGCGGTTGGATGAGCGGGGTCTTGAGGGATGTCTGCCGGCTTGGGGAAAGAAGTCAGAGGCAGCACACCCTGGGTCAAATTCAGTTTATGGAATAGCCTGTGGTTTGACATTCCCAGAGCGCAGAGGGAGTATTAGAAAACAAGCTGGGAAGGGGCGGCTGAGGAACAGAAAGAGATTTATCTGTATATTTATTTGTGCTGGTCCTGGGGCTTGAACTCTGGGCCTGAATGCTATCCCTGAACTTGTGTGCTGAAGGCGAGCACTCTACCACTTGACCCACAGCGCTACTCCTAGCCTTTTTTTTTTTTTTTTGGTGGTTAATTGGAGATAAGAATCTCGCTGACTTTTCTGCCCATGCTGACTTTGAACTGCAATCCTCAGATCTCTCAGCCTCCTGAGTAGCTAGGAGGATAGGCATGAGGCATTGGTACCCGGCTACCTAGAATATTTTGAAGTAGCTTTCAAAAGATATCCATGTCTAATCTTGTCAAATGGATTTTCTTAGTTTCTTTGGTATTTCAACTGTGATCATATAAATAATGGAGGAAAGAGAAAATCATTGAGAGCTGAAAATTTAACTAACATTTCCTTCTGGGTCCGTGTTATTTGCTTATTTTTCTTTTTGAGTTGGTTTGGTTCTCATTGTGCTCTGCTTGCTCCTTTAGCTACTTTTTTCCACATGGGTGATAAAGCCCTGAGGATTTAGCTTTTCTCAGTTTACGCCATTCTCCTGTGATATTAAAATATTTGTAACCCTGTCATCAAAATTCTTGCCAAATTAGACTTTCCAGAACTTTCAGTGGAGCTCGGACTGTTCTTTTTCTTGTAACCTTGGTATTTGTCCCGTGGAATGTCATTGGCCAGTCAGATGTGGAGTCCTGCCCATTCATAGTGGTTATTAGCCATGGATTAATGCATTTGTCAGCCTGGGAATAATTGTCAGGGTTTTCTGGCTAACTTATCAAAGATATTTGGCCAACCCAAACATGAAAATATTTTAAAATACTTTTTTAATCTATTTGCATTGACATCTGAAGTTGATCGATACCCTGTCTTTAATGATTCTAGATTGCATAATTATGGATTAATATATTCCATTAGCTAATAAAACGTGTGTTGGGATTTAACCCTTAGTTGTAAATGTTTAATGTATTTGAGTAGCTAATGAAGGCCAGCTTTGCTGTTTTATTTGCTCTTTCATTAGCTTTTTATTTAGATAGCTGTTGTTAACAGTGCTATCAATGGTCTAGCTTACCATATCTTCTCAGCAGTGAAAATAGTTGCTAAATTTTGTTGGTAAGATTCATTTGTCTGAAGGGAGAAAATTGTGCTAGAAATGGTAAGAAACATTACATATATTACTTTCTGAATGCCCTACCAGGCACATGCAAGCTAAATGGTCTCCCTGTCTGTATCATTTTCCCCTGGAATGACAGCTTAATAGTTTTCCTGGTTGGATTGTGTTAAAACCTTTAAAGGCTATATTCACTAAAACATATGTTCGACATTTGGGCAGCCAAAGTCTGTGCGATCATTTGCACAAAGTGTGTAACTCAACAGCTCTGCATCACTCCAGGTGCCTTCTTGTTAAGCCCCATCTATGCTCACATGGTGAACGATCACAGGGTACCAGTAGGTATGTACAAGTTTGATGTCTGTGAATCTGTTAATGATCGATTCAAATTAAACTTGAAAAGCTATGTTAAAGTATCAACTTTAAGTCTTCTGTCATAACTAAATTATTCTAATTATTCTGAACAATTATTCTAGGATGTGTTGAAGTACACACTTTCATACCTTAAAACATGGATTTTATAATAGCGTAAAGAAATAAAAAGGGTGATATGCATTTGTGATAATAGATTTGTATCTGTTAATGTTTCTGAAGTGTCAGGTTCAAAGCATTGTGCTAGGTATTCTGAAGAGACAGCTTTCATTTATCACGGTAATAAAGATGTGTGTGCAGAAAGTGGACAGCGGGAAAAGTCATAGAATGAATCTCCAAACGAGGAGCAGATTGGCATCACAGGTCCATCTGAGTTTGGCTGCTGTGGTATTGGTGTTGCTTGCTATGTGATGTGTTTGCTGTTGGGATTTCACGGATATGCTTGGGAAAGAATGTGTTGGAAGTGTGAAAACTCCTAGCCATTTTGGGGCTGTTTGAAAGCTTATTTGACGGGACTTTTAAACCCTTGAGAAGAACAAAGTTTTGTTTTGTTTTCTGGTTGAGGGTAGATGACACACAGAACAGTTCTTTATAGCTGTTCTGTGATTGGCTTCACTGTCCCTGGTGCCGTCTGTCACCTGGAACTCCTCGGCGCTTCATGCACCGTGGAACAGAAGCCAGAAGCAAAAGTTGGAAGAGCAGAGATCTTGGAAAATCCGGCCTTATGTGATCTTTCCTGGCTTTGATTGGTTCCGCTTCACATTGAAAATTGTTTAAACTCTTAAACATTTTTTTCAAGTGGAGAAATACATTTATCTCAGAGGGAAACTTGACAACTTGAAAACATTTCTTCCCAAGAAAACAAACTTTTAAGTAGTATGAATATTTGTATCTGTGTAGTTATTTATTTTCAAAAGTTTAATGGCCCTACCCATTGAAAACCACCATTTTAACATTTATTAAATTTCACCCAAATGTTACAAGTTGGTTAGGGAGATTTCCCAATAGTTATATATGTCATTTTGTCTACGTTGACCTTATATAATTTAGTCAAGTGCTGGTGTCTTAGCCCTCTAATCCTAGCTACTCAGGATGGCTGAGATCTGAGAATTGTGGTTCAAAGCCAGCCTGAGGAGGAAAATCCTTGAGACTCTCAACTCCAGTTCACCAGCAAAAAGCTATGAGTGTAGATGTGGCTAAAGTACTAGAGCATGAACTTTGAGTGAGGGCTCAAGGACAGTGCCTAGGCCCTGAGTTCAAGCCCCAGTGCAGGCACTAATATATAGTATATATTATATTGTATTTGAAATATTTATAATATGAATAAATATTATAAATATAGCAATATGATATGTGTTGTTTTATAATATAATAGATTTATAATATAATTTATATATTTATTCATGATCTCTTAAATTGAAATACAAATAATAGAAAGAGTAATGTCCTTTAGTTTTATAAACTTTAATGAACTCATCACAGTATTAATAAAGTGTTTATTTCTAAAATGGTATAGAAGTAATCTTAAGGACTTTTAGTAAATTAAAATTGGGAATAAAAAGCATATATTAAATAGAATTTTATGTTTCAACAGTGTTGAGTTGTATTTAGAGACAGTTCAATATATGAAAATTCTTTGAGAGCTTGACTAAAATATCAATGTTATGCATTTTATACTTTTTGGAAATAAGAGATGATTTTTTTAAGAATCAAAAATGAAACTTAAGTGCTTTCTGAGTTGAAAGAAACAATGAGCATAAAATCCTCGGCTGAGAGAATGCACGCTGTGTTCTGGGTGATGGTGAGGTCTTTACGATTATTACCCTGACTCTTCTCTTCCCACATCCCTCTTACTTGCTGTGTGAAGTGTCAGTTTCCACAAACCCACTGCAATTACTTCCTATTGTATGTCCCTTCTAGCTCCTTGTGCGTTAGAAATTGGTAGAACTCCTTCTGTGTCTGTCAGTACAACTCATTTGAGAATGGCAATTTTAAGTATGGCACAGACAAATGTTGAAGAACTCTACTTTCTTTGATACCTGTATTGATTGGCTCCACCTACATGGTGAGATGTGTTTCTTGGGGAACCTACTGCTGTGGTTCCCCTCCCACCCCCCACAAAAATGACAGTGCAGTGTGCTGCAACTTATTTTAGCAGTGGACTCAAACATCCTGCACTCAATGGTATTGAAGTACATTTGTATGTTTAGCAGTTCCCTGCCCAACGGTGCACAGAGAGCCTGTGGTTCTCTTTCTCGTAGTTATGGTGTTTCTGGAGCCCCAGATTAGGAGGCTTTTGTTCACTCCACAGGGCTAAACTCTAGAGTAGAGTTTTAGTCTAAGAGCAACATTTTGAGACAAGTTTCTTATTTTTATGGGCTAGAACTTTAAGATGCACCATCTGTCTGAGATGGATGGAGGCTCAGTTACTCCTCATCTATTCCATGTTGGCAGAGTTCTGGGTTTAAGAACTTTAAGAGAGGTCTTATTATTTAAATTGCCTCACCTTAAAGGAAGATTTTTTTTTTGGGTGCTTGAACTCAAGGTCATCACTCTCTCCCTTAGCTATTTTGCTCAAGGCTGGCTTTTTGCTGGTTAATTGGAGGTAAGGGTCTCATGGATTTTTCTGTTTTGCCTGGTGCTTTGAACCATGATCCTCAGATCTCAGCCTCCTGAATAGTTAGGATTACAAGCAAGAGCCCCAGACACTTGGCTAAAAGAATGTCTTTTAGAGAACACTAAAACATATGTGTCTCTTGTTGCTTGTGTAATGTTTTTGTTATTTATATTTCTAAATACATTGAAATTTCATTTATGGAAATGGCACAATGAATGAACAGTCATAAAATATAAAATACCTGTAGTAATGTTTCACTGGAGCTATGATGGAATTCATTAAGGTGTTCATAAAATTTTATGTTCTTCCATCACTATTTTCTTGGTAAATGTAGTAACTTATTTTTGTATGGCTTCTGGCCATATCTTGGGTTTAACATCTGCTGGCTCCAGTGGCTACCATACCTTTTAAATTCTGAAGTCTTAACTGCTTAGAATGAACTAAATCTTTTCTTCTTGATGCTTACTTTTTCTTGGAAGATTTAATTTTATATTCCTAAAATAGTAACATAGACTTTAAAAGAGGTGATCACACATTGTTACAAACGTAGGGAAGAAATGGCCACTTCCCTATAGTAATACAGTGCAGTACATTACAAGCTGTAATTTGCTGTTGATTTTAATAGTTCTTCCTCCCAACCCAGATGACGTCCTCTGTTATACCGTAGGTCTACCTTTGGATTGTACTTAGCAAATTATGCACAGTGTGAGTAGTCATATGCATATATACTTACTGTGATGGCTTCTTCATTAAAATGGAGCCATGGCCACTTAGCAGATTCTTGCTCACCTTGAATAAAGTCAGCCCCTTCTGCTTCCACGGTCATTTCTTACTTTTCCTTTTGGTATTTTTTTTTTTTGCCAGTCCTGGGGCATGAATTCAGAACTCAAGGCACGGGTACTGTCCCTGAGCTTCTTTTGCTTAAGGCCACCACTTGAGCCACAGCGCCACTTCTGGCTTTTTCTGTGTATGTGGTGCTGAGGAATCGAACCCAGGGGCTTCATGCATGCTAGGCAAGCACTCTACCACTGAGCCACCTTTCCAGTCTCATTTCTTACTTTTCTCTGGAAGCTTCTTTGAGTATCTGCTAGTTCGACCTTTTTGCTTTGTTACAGGTTTTTCATACTCTTTTTGTCTTTTCCTTTTCTGCAAACTCTAGTTCCCAAAACGATTGCTATCTATATGGAAATCTATCCCCAACGAAAAAGTACTTTCACTCCTAAAGTAATAATATGAAGAAAAAAATTGATTTTGAGGTATGAAATAATGAAACTAATTTCATTCATAAAGCCCCCCCAATACCTGCTAAAATAGTTGCACATTTAATGACATGCCACATAGAATTATAAATCTGTTTTGTACTGGGATGATAAGCTACATTGAACATTTTTTCATAGTATTAAATTCAGAAAATTGCTGGCTGAGAGGGAGTTGTGAATTCATTAAGCATAAGCACAATGGCTTTGTGTGATTCATTGCATTTAAATAATTTCTTTTTATTATTGAATGGAAGTGTCAGCGTATGCTTGAGATGCATGTTCTGTTCAATATCAGAATGCCTGTTTCTTTTTCAGTCTGTGGTCAAAACGGGGCGACTCCTTATCAGTCACGAGGCTCCTCTGACAGGCGGCTTTGCCTCCGAGATCAGCTCCACCGTCCAGGTAGGGTGACCTGCGTGTGTGTCAGGGCGGCTGTTCCAGAGGGAAAAAGTGACTTGCCACAGTGGACCAATGTACGTTCTGCACATGCGCACTTTCCATGTACACTGTGCTCTCCTTCACATAATCATGTAATTCTATCTTGTAGAAAAGAAGTCTTAAATTAATACGAGTGGAAAAATCCCTTATGGGAAGAAGAAAGTTTGAAATGAGTTTACTAAATGAATGACTTCAGTTATATCTGCTGGGTTAACAGGAAAAGAAAACATTCTTAAGTTTCAATCTAATTCTTTTAAAAAAAACTGTGAAGGTTGTTATGAAGTTGAGCTGATTATGAAATGGATGTTAGATTTTTATAGCCTTTACTCTCTAAAAGTGAAGCTTTTCAGAAGTCAATCATTTCATTCCAATAAGAAAATTTTAAAATAATTCATTAAGTTACTTAATAAGCAAATTTATGATGTTATTGGCACTGGTGTAGAAATAACTTAAAATTTTCCTTTTAAAAATTGTTTTCAAGATACTGCAGATCAAGAAAACATTCCTGAATACTTCTTTTTGGATTTTTTTAAACGTTTATTCCTGTGTTAATTTTAACTTGATGGTTCTCTTTTAACAAACTTAAAAATAAACTTACACTGGTATAAAATGGGTTGATTCTGAAATGCACAGTGTGACATACATCATTTTAAGTTTTTTTCACTAACATTTAAATTAAAACGTGTTTTACATGAAAAGGACACGTGTTTTAAGTTCAGACTATCTTCTCACTTTGCAAACCCTATATTTCTCTTTACTGGTGTCAGGTGCTTTAATTACTAAGGTACATGTAAGTAGAGAATTTCCTTTGAAAATGTGACTTAATAATTTGTTATACAAAACTGTAATATATAATCATAAGAATGAAATTCTGATAAGTAGTCACAAAAATATCTTTAAAATTTTAAAAATAAAGGATTTTTACTTGTAGAATATTTTAAAGGACTAACGAACAAAATTACCTACATTTTAAAATTAATATGAAGCATATTTAACCATAATGTTAAAAAACTCCATAACTGTATTTGATTGAAAATTATACTGTGACAAGGAAAGCAGTCACTGGTGTTTTATAGATAAGTTGTTTTTCTATTTATTCAATTAGTATCTTTTAAGTATGGTGTATCAGGTATTTATTATATATTTTATTGATTGAGTAGAATAATTAGTGTACTGAAACTGTAGAAAATGAGGGCTCAAAGAATGAGTCACTCGAATGCTAAGATATTATTCCAAGCCAGTGGCAAAGCTGGGAAAAGAAACCAGCTTTTCTGAATCCTGGTTAATACATAGTGTACTGAACCATTGGAAGCTGTAATGGTTACTGCTCATAGACATGACAGCCTTGCTGTGTTTTGTTTTATCGAAACTTTCATTTGGTCTACTTGTAAAAAGATTTCTATTAGAATGTAAGTAGAATTAGAAATCATACTCCCTATGCAGCTTATTTTCTCTAAATATGCTTAAAACTATTTTTCTCCATCAGTTTTCTGCAGTAGAGTCTGACTTAGTTTTCAAACTGGAAAAGACTTAGGAAGATGATCGCGTGTCTTGGTTTTGCATACTATGTGCATTTGTGTTTATGGAACGATCTGCCTCATATCCCAAGCATATTCTTAACACTGTGTTAAGAGTTAAACACAGGCATTATAACTAGCCAACACCAAAAAAACATAAATGTATCAAACTCAGATCCTGCAGCTCTGTCACAATTGATGATAAAAGATGTCACAGAGATTTATCTACCATATAATCATGTGTATATTGTAATATGAAAACTCCAAAACAAAGACGTTCAAGAATGCATTCAGATGTTTTCAGGCATCTGAGAATACTGGTCTAAATCAACTGTATTCCTTTCACTGATGAGCATTTGTCATCCACAGTGCTCAACTTAGCCTGCTCAGAGTCACACATACGTGGAACCCATCCAGGAATCTTGAGCGAACGTTAAGCATATACATATGCATTCTTTATTCAAAGTCTGCTCTCTCTCCAGAGGAAGATAGAAATTTTGGATTCATTATAAAGTTGTTTTTCATGGCAAAATTATTCAGCCAGTGAACCACAATACTATTAAATTTGTAGGAGGAATCTGCATTTAATACTTTGGGTAATTAGAATTTAGATTTATTAATGTGAGGATGAATTTGAAAAAGGCTTGTGGTGTTTTCTTAGTTTGTGTTTATTTGCACAGTGGGCAGAAAATAATTATAGAACAATTTAATGAGCACAAAAATCCCCAAATATTTACCTTTTGTCCGTTTTATCTCTTGATAAGGGAGATACAGAATAAAAGCCAGGAAGTTGAAATTCCTCTTTTTTTTCAGTAAAAAGTTTGTGTATAATTTTGAGCACTCTGGATAACAAAATCTGCTTTTCAATAATTGCTTTGTGCACATATTCAAATAAGTGAAGTGGGCTTCATGTAGCCCGATCTTATGGCGTTGCTTCTGTATTTGTAATGAAACTTGTGTCAAGTTACCAAGAGCCTGAGTTGTTGAAACTGAAACTACTTGAATATGCCATGCAGTCACTTTCATATTTCTCTATTTTTTTGTCATGTATATGTTGTATGAATAAAAACAAAAATGATAAAGGGGCATTAAGATACTGAAAGCAAGCTCTTTGGGGTGGCAGGAAAACATACATGAAGGACATTTTTGTTGTTGTCTAGGAAAAGAAGTTTGAAGTTATGAATAAGAATGATCTATAAATTCGGGTACGATTAGGGAAAGAGTTGAGTTATTCTCATTGTTGCAGCAATTGAGTCTAAATTTTATGTGAGAATGATTAAAAAGGAATTGGTTTACAAAACCTGTTTTTATTGAAGATGTTGATAGCTTTCAATAATCCGATGGTTAATACCACAAAATTACTCATAATATTTTACAAGAATGATTACCAATAGTAGAATTACAGGGGTTTGGCACATTAAAATCTGAGAATCCCTGAAAATCTGAAATATGCTGTTTTACTCAAATTTTAAATTATAAATTAAATAGTATTGAAGAGAAGCTAGTACGTGAGGCAATAAACATCCTTTAAAGTTTTTGACATCGACAGTTTTTGGGTTTAAAGCTACTTCGAATTAAATATGAAATAGAGGAACATATTTTACAGTGTTACTATGTTTTCGGAATTACTATTGAAATATTATTTTTAGTTATATAGATAAAAAATGAAAAGAATGAATGTAAAATGTAGTCATAATTTATTTACATAGCTCTTTAATTTACAGCAGATGGCTCTCTCATCAGAAAAGGAGTGCCTTGTCCACATCCTAAGTCTCTTTATGCCTATGGCTCGTTTTTCAGTCATTTATTTTATTTAAAACCATTTAAATTAACATAGCATGGAGTAATTCAACGTCCATAAAACTTACTTGACTAAGTTATGTTGATTACCGCACATATAATTATAAATATTTCCCACTAATTCCTATTAAAATTACTATTTAATAAATCAGTGATGGCAAAATTTAAATCTCTAGCATTTAATCATCACTGCTTTGCATTTTGCTTGCATTTCATGTGGAGGTTAGCTGGGCAGCAGAACAAGCCGGGGTCTGCCGCACGCGGCCCCCTCTGGGAAAGGTTTCTTGCTCCATCGTCCAGAGCTTCCCTGTCTCCTTCCATCGAATTTTACATTCCCATCTGTTCTCACTTTGGGGCGAGAGAGCTTTTTCTTCCTTCTCTTTTATTTGACACATACCGAAACTTGAAGTGCTTCTTCGAGTCCTACATTTTGCCTCCTGATTTTGTAGAAAGGTACAGAGACAATAGAGGTTAAGCAGTTCATTGATTGACTTTTTCAAGGGGTAGGTTAAGCAAAGATTTCGTTGTTTCAGAAAACTACATAAAATAAGTTTTTGTCATGCTTGCCTTTTTCAGCTTTACGTAACCACAGATTTTCAAAGAAAATGCCCTTTTTTGGCTGTACCAAAATATCACTAATATCATTCATTTAAACTTTCCCCAAGTTGATTTATGTGTTCTAGAATGCAGTTTTCAACATAGGCTTTATAAAAATGCCAAGGCCAACTGACCTGTGGTATTTTAGCAACTTTAAATAGCATGGTGTCTTCAAACATCTTAGAAACCCATAGTCATTATTAATTTCCTACCCATTTCCATATGATGTCTTCAGAGTGATAGAATTGTGAGATCATAAAAATGATTAATTAATTTATTTCTCTGGAGTTAATGCTTAATAAAAGCGCCAAAAATTTTAAGGATTGTGGTTGGCTTTAAGGTTTGAGGGTTTTTCCTTTTTTTTTTTTTTCAAACACATGGAAGCAATAAGTTTGCAATAAAGAGTCCAGTTGGAGAGGATGGTAACTTTCCATACCATTGTTTTATCCTTTCTGTGCGGTCTCTTTTCTGAGAATAAAAACTCCGAAATGGTGCGTACCGATATGGATATTTCAAGGTAATCAGATTCCAATCGTTTGATTTTTTTTTATAGGGACTACATAAATCCTTGTGGAAAAGGAAAGTTTCATTACTTTCAACAAAAGGAATTTTGCTTTTCTCATTTTGTCAAGTGTGAAAGGTTTATTTAGTGGGATGTTTTTGTTGTTGTCTCTTAAAGTGATGGGGTTTTTTGTTGATGTTGGTGTGTGTGTGTGTGTGTGTGTGTGTGTTTGTATGTGTGCCAGTACTGTGGATCTGAACTCAAAGACTGGGAGTGTCTTTTAGCCTTTGAGTTCACAGCTGGCATTCTACCATATGAGCCACAACCACACTTAAGACTTTTTGCTGATTTGTGATGAGTCTCATAGACTTCATTACCCAGGTTGGCTTTGAACCATAATCTAAAGTTCTCAGCCTCTTGAGTAGCTAAGATTACAGGCATGAGCCACAGGAGCCTGTCAAAGTACAAAGTGTTAAAAACATCAGTTTGAAGGTGGGGAAAGAAAAAGATTCTGAATGGTCTTGAGGGCTTTTTTTTCTTTTTTGTTTTTTGGTCATTTTTACTTGTTTGAACTATGTTGATAAATTAAGACTCCGCAGAGGAAACCATTGAAATAATAATTGGATGAGTAGTTTACTACAAGTTTGTCGTCTTAGTTTTTTTTTTTTAAATCTCCTCAACAGTGGTATAAAGCATTTTTCCAACAGCAAATAAAACAATAAGAGAAGTATACTTCTTTGCTAAAAGATGGAGCCAGAGTATCAGAAAAGCAGTTCGGTATAGAGTATTCAGATACAGGCTGACCTTTTAAAAACTCAATTATTCCTGAATTCTATTGACTGTTCTATAAACTACCTCCTTGGCTACAGATAGGGATTAAAAGCTAAACTATCCAGGGAATCCTCATGGATGGGGTGGTTTTATGACTGCATTCAACCCCAGCCATCCTCCCACCCTGGATTGATCTCTTTCTTGTCAGCTTTTTTGCTTGCTAATGGAGGTGTGACCATGTTGCCAGCACCTGCTCTGTCTTCTTCCCCCGGCCTTGCTTGGGTAGCTGACCATTTCCATGGCTACTCAATTCTGCTGTTGGGCATCAGACTCAAAATTCCTGTTTCTTGCTAAGGAGAGAGGCAAAATTGATCCTATAAAATAGTTGTGTGGAAGGATTTTATCAGGAAACAGTGAGATAGGCAGAAATGAGTATGTTGGTGTTCATCAGTTTAAGGAAAACAACTTTTGAAAAAGTGAAGTCATTTTTCTGCAGCTATTTCTTCACTGTTAGGTGTGTGTGTGTTTGTGTGTGTCCATGCATGCACACGCACGTGAGACTATACTGGATCTAGAGTTTAAGTCCTCCACCCTTGCGCAGCTTTTTTGCTCTTAGTTCTCTTCTACCTGACCCATACTTGCAGTTCTAGGTTTTTGCTGGTTGATTGGAGATCACTTGAGTAAAGTCTCACGGGCTGTCCAGGTTGGCTTTGAACCATGATCCTCAGATCTCAGCCTCTTGAGTAGCCAAGATTATGGCTGTGAACCACCGGCTTCTCCTTGTTTCTGGATCTTTTTAAGTCTCTTCTTACCTTTGTCTTTTGCCTCTCACTTCTTGACACAGTATTATCCATTGTTTTCTTTAAACACTCATCAAAACATTTTTTCTTTTCATTTTCTGCTTGAACATTTCAGTGCACCTCTCATTACAACAATGTCTTTTTGTCAATGATCGAAAGCTTGGGTTACGCAAGCCTGTGTTCCCAGTAATGTTTCTCTCATCCATTTTTGACTCCAGTATGATGATTACACTGGCCATTTCCTGAATAATCATTCATTCTTGCCTCAAGATAGGCATTTGGTCTAAGAAATGGAGTCCGTATTTTAGACCACTTGGACTGTATTAGAAGAAATAAACTGATAATTATAGGATACAACATTCAGAGGACTGTCACCTAAACCAGATGTGACCACTAAGTCAACTCTTAAAAAGCTGAATATTGTCCTCGGGAGTGAAGGTGGATAGATATTTCAGGAAGAAGGAAGGTAAGCAGGCGTACAAGGTATTCACCAGTCTGGGAGTCACAGTGGTGTTGGTATGGCTACAGAGTAGCAAACTGAAGACTGAAAGGTAGGAGCAAGATTCTAACCATAGTATTAAGTATTTTTTGTGTGTGGAGAAAATAGATTTGACACAGGAGAGCTAACTGGTATGGAGAGAAATTCCAATTTTTCCCATTTAATATATTAAAAACATACCTTACAGCTGGGTGCCAATGGCTCACACCTAAAATCATAGCTACTCAGGAGTTTGAGATCTGATGATCATGGTTCAAAGATAACCGGGGCAAGAAAGCCTATGAGACTCTTACTCAAGTGGTAGAGCACTAGTCTTGAGCAAAAAGTTCAGGGAGAGCACCCAAGCCCCCTCACCCCCTCCCTAAGTTTAAGCCCCAGGACTGGCACAAACAAGTATGTGAATATGGGACATAATTAGAACTCAAAAATAATGCTCAGAGTTATTATTGGTATTTAAAACTGTGGGAGAAGCTAGGTACTAATGGCTCAGGGCTTTAACCTTAGCTACTGAGGAGGCTGAGATCTGAGGACTGTGATTCAAACCCAGCCTGGGCAGGGAAGTCTGTGCCACTTTATCTCCAAGTAACCAGCAGAGAACCTCCTTTTTCTGTGAGTCTGAGGAACATGCTTGTATTTCTGTATTCACTGTGGAAGTACCACAAACTAGTAAAATAGGTTCTCTGAAGGAAAAAGATTCCTTTCTTTGAAAGTTCCAGTGGTTTGTATGACTTGGTACCTTTATTTTATTTTTTATTATCGTTAAGTGGTTGCACAAAGGAGTTCCAAATCGACTTGTCAGTGTATGAGTACAATGCATCTTGAGCAATGCCCTCCCTTCCATCATTCTCCCCTGGCTCTCCCAACCCCACCTATCCCCTCAAACGACCTGCTTCTATTTTCACACGTGAACAGTGAGTATCCCGACTGCATTCCCCACCCCTCCTTTCACCATTCCTCCACTCTCCTTCCCTTGACCTCACCGTGGACAGACAAAACATGCTTCAGCTTTTGTTATTCTGGTGTTTTGTTAAACTATTAGTTGTTCCCAGTGGTATTCTGGTATTTTATTAAACCGTTAGTTGTTCTACCACCATTGGCCCCAAAAGAGTTGTAGTTTTGATTCAGTGCCGTGATCAAAGTCTCGTTAGAAAATTGTAACTGACTGAAAATACTGCATTTTCTTATTGGGTGTAAAGGAATATTGAATTTCTATATGTTAATTATGAAACACTGTTTTAACAACTGTCAGATTACAATTAATTTATTTAAATTTTTTTTACAGAAGACTTTTAGGCAGCAGAGAGCCTATCCATGACCTAAGCCAGTCCTGGAATACAGAACTGAACTGTCTGCTTTGTTTTGCCTCTTGCTAGACAGTCATGTTTGTAAAGCTGAAAGAGCATTTCAACTGGGTGATTTAGCACAGTGAAATGTATTGATCAAATTAGTTTGTGTTTCATTGTAAGAGACATTATCTCTTCTCAGGAATGAGTCTGCAGTCCCAGACACATGTTTCAGTTTAAAGTAGACATTAAAATAAGGGTTAACTGATGTTATTGAGTTTTCTGCTCAATTTGAATTTCATCCCTTGTGAAAATTATAATCAACACTTATTACAAGAAAACTAGCGGTTATAAGTGAAAGCTGTAAGTAGAAATCACCTAGCTTATAATTGTTTTGATTTTCTGGCTTTGTCATCATTAATGTAAAATTTTAAGATGTCATCTTAATTTGCAGAAATGTCTGGTAATTTCAATTTGATTGGGAAATGAATGATTATTTTGTTTTAAGGTGTGTTAAAAGAAGAAGGGACTTTTTAAGCCTTTGTTCTGTTAATACTGGAGTTTAAACTTTGAGCCTTTTGCTTGCTCTGTTGGTATCAGGCCTCTAGCTTTATCTAATTTTAAAACGTGAGTGGGCTGGGAAGGTGGCTCAGTGGTAGAGCACTTGCCTTGCATACATGAGGCCCTGGGTTCCATTCCCCAGCACCACATAAGCAAAAAGAAAAAAGCCGGAAGTGGCGCTGTGGCTCAAGTGGTAGAGCACTAGCCTTGAGCTGAAGAGCTGAGGGATAGCGCCCAGGCCCAGAGTTCAGGCCCCACGACCGGCTAATGATTTTGATTAAATGGATTTTTTGTGTTATCTCAATTAAAATGTTCCTTTTTTCAAACTAAGGCTTGACTCATTGCAATCAGTTAATTAATTTATTTTTGCTCAGGGGAACTCTGAGCCTTAACATAACATACTTGGGCCAGGTGTCCGGTGGCTCACACCTGTAATCCTAGCTATTCAGGAAGTTAAGATCTTAGGATCACAGTTGGAAGCTAGCCTGGCAGGGAAGTCCATGAGACTCCTATCTCCAAATTAATCACAGAAAAAGTCGGAAATGGAGTGCCAGCTTTGATCATGAAGGAGGCTGAGGGACAGTGTCCAGGCTCAGAGTTCAAGTCCTAGCACTGGCAAAAAAGAAAGTATTGGGAGGCTACAATTCTGTGCTCTACATGTGGTTGTTTCTTCTGAGTTAAGGGAAGGATGATTGGGCTCAGGCCTGGAGGATAATTTACCATTGATGGTATCTTAGCTTTTACTATACAACAGGTAGTTTCTAAGATACCAATAGCATTTTTTGTTGTTGAATGTTTGTTTTTTTCTTGCTGGTTCTGGGGCTTAAGCTCAGAGACTGGGCACTGTACCTGAGCTTTTTGATGTTGGTATAATTTGTGGAGGGGAAGTGCAAAAACAAACTGTTTAAATAGGGATACAGGTGGACCCATTGCAACAATGAGATGTACAAGTCATTATGGAGAAAAACGAACTTTACAACTTTGGGGGGGGGAGATGGGAAGGGATGGGAAGGGGAAACAAAGCAGGAGGCAACAATGCTTGATAAGAAATGTACTCATTACCTTGCCCATGTAATTGTAACTCCTCTGTATGGTATTTTCACAATAATAACAAAAAAAGCTCAAGGTTAACACTATCTCTTGAGCCACAGCTCCACTTTGGCTCTTTTAGTGATTAATTGACAGACTTTCCTGCTGAAGCTTGCTTCAAATCATGATCCTCACAGCTCATCCTTCTGAGTTGCTAGGATTGCAGGTGTGAACTCTTGGGGGCTTAAACTTGATAAGTAGTTTATGGGTAAATTACAAAGGTTTTTGTTATTAGTGAAACCTCATTATTCAAAGTTTATTTTCTAGTGACATAAAAGTAGATATGATCACTATCATATAGTTAATGGTATTGTGATAAGTGAAAGCCAGATTTTTAATAATAGATTTATGTTTCCATGATATATGCAAGTCACACATTTTATGTGTGACTTTTATATTTGCATTGCTTTTATGAGCCGTTGGTCATCTGGACGTCATAGAGCTGACATGTAAATTAGGATAAGTACAGTATCAGACTAAGGAGGAAAGAATGGACTAGTTGCTATGGAGATGGAAATTAGACCCACTTTCTGCCAGTCTACCTGTTACACTTCTCTCCCCTTCCCATCAATATCTGAAACTTCTCATGTGTTTATCTGAAGAGGAAGTTTGTTATAGAGACAGGCAGACTCTCAGCTGTTCCTGGAATAATGCAGCATTTACGTTACCTTCCCAACTGGGTTAGATCAGGTTACTCCCAGAAGCCAGAATGTATAATTACCTACATAATAATAATGTTACTTTATGGAAATATCATCCAGCATGTTTGTTGTACAATTAAATTTTAAGTAAAGGATCCATAACAATGGAGTTACAACTCAGTAGTGATTTCTGTAAATTGAGTGCAGCTTTCTTGGAACAGACACGGTGTCTCATATTGTAACCTCTTGTGGAGGATAGAGATAGGAGGATAGGAGTTGAGGGTCAGCCCTGCCAAGAAGTTAGAAAGGACTTACCTCAAAGAGCAAGGAGTAGGTGTGGTGCTGATGATGCCTGCCTGTAATCCCAGCTATACAGGAAACGGGAGCATCTCAGTTGTGGCTTAAATGGTAGAGTGCTTGCCTAACAAAAACAAGGTACTGAGTTCAAAGGCCTTAATGTCAAATGCCTTCTTAATGTCAAGAACTTAGAAGAACATCAAGATCAATGACATTTCTTTCTTTGTAGTTGTTTCTTTTAAATATAATGTCAGAGAATGAAATTAATTTTTGTTGTTAGAGGCTCTTGTTTATGTGTGTAGCTTCTTTTTAGTGACAAACCAAGAGTCATTGAATGGAATGTCTTTCTACTTGTATCAAATTAAGTAATTTTAATGGTTTCAAAACATTCACATCTCCTCAATGTACTTGAAGTAAAATACAGTTTTCTATACTGTCTTTCACAGATTGAGTGTTGGTGGTTGGTACTGTGCACAGCATCATGGCACGGAAAGACTCCTGTCTTAATATGCTGCCTAGCTGCCTTTGACTCAGTAAAGATCCTGAGCCTTTTTATTAGTGGCAGCTCTTGATTTTTATGAGTCTGGCTTTTTGAAATGATTGCTAAAAGGGTAAATCACAGTGTTCTGTAATGGCAAATTAAAGATCTGTGGGGAACTGGTAACCATTACAATGTGTTTCTTTTTTCAGTAAACGTGATTTTCATTATACTACATGATATTTAAGTGTCTGAAATTATGGTATGAGAACTTATTTAATAGCTTATTGACTTGGGGTTTATGTGTTTGAAAAATGCCTGGAGGAAAAATCCAGTTGTCAAGATCAAGATCTCATGGAAAATAGTAGTTTAGAAGTGAGTGAGCATGATTGGAAATACCCTTCACTTATGATGGACTTTCATGAAGGTAAATAAAAGCACAGTTTACGGAAGGGGATGGAGGCCGGGGGGGGGGGTCCCGCCTGCAAACGATCACTGAGTTCATAAAACTGCTGCAGCCTTCAAGGGACTGAGACAGGCTCTCAGGAAGCGTGTATTACACACCCTGCACTTTATCTAAAGGGTTTTCTTTTATTACAAGTTCTTTTTCCTTAAATGCCTGTGAAACGGCCCAGCCTTTTACAAATTATTCTGAGGCTGAAGGGTGTGATCTTCCCTGTCATGGAGGGGCAGGAGTAAGACTTGGGGGATGCAGGGTAGCTAGGAGGATAGTACTTGTGTTCAGTGTCCTGTACTAGGATCAGAACATGCCTGTGCATATGTAAAAAGAGCTCGTCTTTAATTACTTCTTTTTCTAAAACAATTACTACTTATTATTCATTTGTTACTAGGAATATTTATGTTCATTTGTTACAGTCAGTTTTTAAATTGAAATAAGCTGTGTTTCTTTTTTATTGGGGTGGGGGATATGATTGTCTTTCTTTGTTGTTTGGCTCAGTTGCAGACTGCCTGCATAGCAAGTTCTAGTGTCTTGAGTTAAAGCCCCAGAGCTGCTATGTCTAGTATTTCTAACAGATAGCAAAAGTCAAAAACAACTTTCTTGTTGTGCTATAAAGATAACATGCCTTGATGTGATCTTTTCAGAAACCGAATGGCAGTTTGTGGAAAAGAAAATAATAGGACTCTAAGAAATAATTTTTACTTTACATTCTTCTGGATTCTTCTGGGATGCCCCTTTGTTATGTTTCACTGAGCATGCCTGTTACGTCCAATACTTTGTTCTGTTCTGTGAAGAAATGAAAACATTTTTGGAAAAAAAAAAAAGTCAATTCTAGAAGGTAGACTATGCCAAGGAAAAGTTCTTCTGTTTGTAGAATACAAGTAATTCCCAAGCCTATTTAAAAATTTCAATAGAGCTAGTGGCTCATGCCTGTAATCCTAGTTACTCAGGAGGCTGAGATCTGATGATCACGGTTCATAGCCAGACTGGTAAAAGTCCAGCAGGAAAGTCCATGAGACTCTTATCTCTAATAAACTTCCAGAAAACCAGAAGTAGCGTTGTGGCTCAAGTGGTAGAGCGCTCGCCTTGAGCTGAAGAGCTGAGGGACAGTGCCCAGGCCCAGAGTTCAAGCCCCACGAACAACAACAACAACAAAAATTCCAATAGAATATATTTTATAGATATTATTTTGTAGTCTGATTCAGCTTATACTATTTAACTATTTACATTAATATTAAGTTAATATGGCTTTAGTGATCTCCCTCAGACACATGATTGTGACATTCATGTTGAAAAACAAAAAAATTTTTGCATGTATTGAAATATATTTTACAGTAATTATATAATGAAAACCACTGTGCTAGATTCCTCTGGGAAACCAATGGTGATGAGATCTGATGGTTTTGCACAGGCTGACTGTCATGAGCCTGTCCAAAATTCACTATGCACATGCACTACTTCATTTTCCAGAATGCTTCGTCCTGTATTCACGGTGTGACGTACGGGGCCATGCAGGATGGGACGCTCGAGGGCTGCCTTGCTGGCCGGGCCTACGTTGTCAGCAGGTGTTAGATAGCACACCGCTTGGCTCTGTGTCAGTGCAGCAGAGAGGCCCTGTCCGCCAATGGGGAGGCAGTGCACGTGGTGGACAGTTCTCTTCCATGAAGTGTGCGTGCACGCGTGTTTCACTTCCAGCCGGGGTGCACTTGTGTTGTTCAGCTCACTCAGGGACATAGTACGTGTGCTGCAACAGTGCAGTAAAACATATGGAATGAAGCAATGCTGATTGGAAGCCCCAGATCTGTGAGTGGCAGCCTGGCTAGGTGTAGGGATCTTGTTTTCTTGGTGTCAGTCCTGGGGCTTGAACGCAGAGTCTGGGCGCTGTCCCTGGTCTTTGTTGTTCAAGGCTAGCGCTCTGCCACTTGAACCACAACGCCACTTCTAGCTTTTTTGGTGGTTTAAAGGAGGTAAGAGTCTCATGGGGGCTCTTCAGCTAGGCTGACCTTGAACTGTGATCTCAGATCTTAGCCTCCTGAGCAGTTAGGACAGTGAGCTTCTGGTGCTGGGCTGAGGATGGTGTTGTAAAGAGAGAAGCAGCAACATCTCCAGTGTGCACAGGAAATAATGAAGCTGACTTGATTAAAACCCAAGAATGAAGTGAGATGTCTTCACCAGAGCTCGGGTTATATCCTGCTGTGTCACTGGAGCTTCACTCGAGTGGATTTCCATAGTTTTATGTCAGCATCTGCTGGTGCTGCCGATGCTTCTGAAATAAGAAACTGGCTAGATTGGGGCTGGGAAGGTGGCTCAGTGGTAGAGCGCTTGCCTTGCATGCCTGAGGCCCTGGGTTCGATTCCTCAGCACCACATAAGCAAAAAGAAAAAAGCCGGAAGTGGCGCTGTGTCTCAAGTGGTAGAGGGCTAGCCTTGAGCTGAAGAGCTGAGGGACAGCGCCCAGGCCCAGAGTTCAGACCCCACGACCGGACCCCCCCCCCAAAAAAAAGAAACTGGCTAGATTGCAGGAAGAAAGTGATTAAGTGGTTAAATCCACTTACCAGTTGTACTGGAATATGTCTGGGGAAAGCAGATGATAAAAGAAACAGAATTAGGATAGAAGATGTGAGTTTAAAAAAGGAGAGCTGTTCTGTCCCCCAGTGTCCCTGCAGGTTCTCTTCCTAGTGAGAGCAACACCAACCTTCATAAGGGGCAGGCCCAGGATCTGCCCAGAATGGGGACCACTGGCCTCAGGCCTAGAGCACCTCACACCCCACACCCTGCCTAGGAACGCAAGATCCCACAGCAAGTGGGTTTCCTAGAGCTAGAGGTGGAGGAGGAGCTGGCCTCAAGCAAAAACCCTGAGCCCACAGACACAGCACCAGGCCTGTAGTCCAGTCCTCAGGGGTCAGCACGAAAGAAACCACCACAACAAAGCCAGGACTACAAAATGGGAACTGATCTGCTTTCCACTTTGTTCATGAAGCAGATGAACACAGAGAAGGTTGTCAACGTGTCCTAAATCACACAATTAATAGGCAGTAACCTTGGCTGTTAGCTTCTATATTGAAGAATTTCCCTAAAATCTGTTTCTGATAGAAAACAAACAAAAAGAAAAGCCATTATATTTCTAGTGAAAGTTGAAAAACACCCATTAAATATTTGTCAGCCTGTTTATGATGTTTGGAACATGAATTAGTTTCACTAATTTTTTTCAGGCTGTTTTTACCTATGACTGATAGAAAACGTTTTCTTGACCGAGAAGCAAAAATATTGCATAATCTGAAGACAAATAGTCCTTTTCACTTAAGCCACAAGATCATTTTGCAAGGATCATAAAATATTCAAATTGTATGACATTTGAGTTGTCATATATTTCTGTCATTTTATTAAAACAGCAGGTGTTATTTATAGTATTATGTTGTGCTCTTCTTTTCCCTTTGATGACTAAAATAGTCAAGCCAGGCATGAGGGCTCAAGTCTGTAATCCAAGCTACTCAGAAAGCTGAGTTTGAGAGGGCCATGGTTGAAGGCCAGCCCAGACAAAAAAGTTACTGAGACTCTTTCTCAACCAATAAAACGCCCGGTATGGTGGCACCGTGTCATCTCATCTATGCAGGATGTGTAAATAGGAGGTTCACAGTTCAGCCTGACCCAGGCAAAAGCGAGATTAGATTGGAAAAATAACAAAAGCAAAAACAGGGACGAGAGCTTCTGCCTAGCAATAAGTTCGAATCCCAGCATTCCAAAAAAGAAGTCAGTTACCCAAGACCTCATAGAGTACATACTTGGTGATCTGTGCCAGGCTTGCTGTGGGCTCACTGTTGGTTTTTAGTTTTGTCAGTTAATTGTTTCCCTTGAATTATATAGGAATGGAATTGAAATGTTCATAAAACCAGTAGGGAACTTGTGTTTCCCATTGCCAGGGGCACTGCGGATATGTGTGAGTGCTCACTCCTCATGCAGAATCTTCAGTGGGGGCCATCCCCCTCCCTGTCTCTCCTCTCCCCTCTCCCCCCATCCCACTGGGCCTCACAGAGGTGGGAAACACCTTACCCCAGGCCTCTTTTCTCTCAGCTTCTACACTTTCAACTTTCCTGCTTTTTGTGTGATCTTTCTGTTTTCTTCCCTATTTTAATAGGCACGAAGTACAGAAGTAATTGTTCTTAGATGGGGCTGTTTGTCCGCCTTGATGTTTCTGGGACATCAAGTTCATCCTAGCTTCACCCTCCACCAGGATGATGGAGGTCGCAGGAAATGCCAGGAATCAGGGGAAATCACACATGGCTTCTTCACAGCCCCCTGGAACTGGTGTCATTTTAACACCATCGTAGTCATAGGTTCTCTATTCTTCTTTGAAGCTACCAACTAAATCTCTCTCCTTCTCCTTCTCTTTCTCTGTCTTTTGAAAGCATTTTTCCCTTACTTGGGAGATTCCAGACATTTACCATTTCTTTCCCTTGTGTCTTTTAAATTCATGTCTTCATCGGCTACTTAAGCATTACTATGGGCCTTAGTATTTGACCTTGGGATCTCCTGGATTGCAAGGGAAGGACTGGCTATGGTTGCTTGGTTGGACTTTGGCAGTGCACTGTGGCCACTGATTGAGTTTAGGTTAGTCTTAAAGATGAACACGTGACATTTATTATTAAAGGTAGCTCTAGCTTGAAAATGCAGACTCTAGCACATTTTTAAGAGGCTCTTTGGAAAATATGTTACAAACCCCTTACGGTGTTTTAGAAAACATTGCAGGCAGTAACTTTCTTCTTCTGAGACTCTCAATGTCTCATTTAAGCTAACAGAACAATTCTGTAATTAAAAGAGAATGAAGAAGGTCATTAGGGGTGTGAGGAAGTGATGTTACTTACTTTTTTCCCTCAGAACTGGGATTCGAACTCAGGGCCTCCTCCTAGGAGGCTAGCTCTGTACTTACTGAGCCACCTCCAGCCCTGTTTTTTGAGATCAGGTCTCACTTCTCAGCTGAGCACAAATCTGATCCTTGAGATACCTGTGTGTCATAGCTGGTATTACAGGTGCATCTGTTTGTGTTTACCTTTACATTGTAGAGATGGGGTCTTGTGGGCTTTTCTGCTGAGGCACCCCTCAAACAGTAATCCTCCTGTTCTCAGCTTCCCAAGTAGCGAGGTTACAGGCGGGAGCCACCAGCACTCAGCTTTGTGCTATGTAAAATTTTAACTCACATTTCCTAGGTGTATTTTCTCTACTCCTACTTCTCTTTTCAAATTTCTGATGGGAAAAAATGTGGACACACACACACACACATCTGCACACATGCGTGCATGTATGCACACCCAAAGAGTTCTGATCTTATTCCTAATGTACATGGAGGGTACCAAACACTCAATTTCAGTTAAAAATGAAGCCTACAGTAAAAGGGGAGCTAGTGTGGAGCTGGAAAGGGAGGGAAGCAGGGTGTGGAAGAGCATGGAGGGGTGAGTATACTGCAGGTGCCTAGCTGTGCATGGATGGGTCACAAGCCCTCTACTGTGTACGGTTTAGTATACACCGATGAGAAGGGAAGAGATAAACGAGGCATACACTTACTCTCATAGCTTTAGTCAGTTTATTCACACCTTTCTTAACTTTAATGGGAGAATTTAATGTAAGAAGTGAAACTAAAGATTGTTTAGAGTATCAAGGGCTAGAAGGGGAAACAAGGCTTAAGAAATAGTGCATATTTTGTTGAAGATGAGAATGATAATGATAATGATTAAGGATTTATTTAAAAGTATTAAGTATTATTTAAAACCCTTAAGCTGGATGCTAATGGCTCACACCTGTAATCCTAGTTACACAGGAGGCTGAGATCTGAGGATCTCAGTTCAGAGCCAGCCTGGGCAGGAAAGGCTGAGACTCTTATCTCCAATTAACCACCAGGAAACCAGAAGTGGCGCTGTGGCTCAAAGTGGTTCAACACCAGCCTTGAGCAAAAAAGAGCTCAGGGACAGCACCCAGGCCCCAAGTGCAAGCACCATTCTTTTTGTTGTTGTTGTTGTTGGGTCATGGGGTTTGAACTCTGGGCCTGGGCGCTTTCCCTCAGCTCTTCAGCTCAAGGCTAGTGCTCTACCGCTTGAGCTACAGTGCCACTTCCGGCTTTCTAGTGGTTTATTGGAGATAAGAGTCTCACCGACTTTTACTGCCCAGGGTTGGCTTTGAACTGTGATCCTCAGATCTCAGCCTTCTGAGTAGCTAGGATTACAGGCGTGAGCTACTGGCGCCCGGCTATAGTCGCACCATTCTTAGCACAACTGAATAGGGTTGTTCAAGTTTATTCCAGTAATTGTGAATTTACTTAACATATAATCTATTAGTAAAATTTATATTATTGGCTGACTAAAAGGCACAGTCACCTCTCTGCATGCAGAAAAATTTATTCAGTTGTCTTCAGAACCCATTATTAAGAAAGGAAAAAGTTATTAGAAAATGATTTTTTACCAAAAGTCTTTGGATAAAAGTTAACTTACCAAAACCCTACCACAAAAAATTACAGGAAGTTGGAGATTGTGACACCATAGGATGGGGCCAGCTTGTGAAGAAAATTAGCAGGGCCCTCTATCAATAAACACTGTGGGAAGGAGGTGGAAGGGGAAAGGGATGCATGGCGTGCATGTGTGGTCCCAGCTGTGCAGAAGCTCAAACAGGAGCATGGTAGTCCAGGGGCCAGTGGCACAGGCCTCTAATCCCAGCTCTTCCAGAGGCTGAGGAATGCAGTTTGAAGCCAGCTGGGCAGGAAAATCTGTGAGGCTATTATCTCCAGTTAACCATCAAAAAGATGGAAGGAGAGTTGTGACTCAAGTGGTAGAGTGCTAGCTTTGAGCAAAACAGCTTAGGGACAGTGTCCCTGATTTCAAGCCCCAGGATTGGCATTTATGTGTGTGTGTGTGTGTGTGTTTGAAATATTTACTTGTGCATCGTTTTCACTGAAAGAATAAAATAGTGGAATAGTATAAATACTGTAATTTATCTTGTTTACTTCAGTCATAGAATGAGTTTCACAGTCATTCACTGAGATGTTGCTCAGAGAAACATACATCAGCACAAAGCACAAATCAACATATTTGGTTTATAGTAGGCTTGTTAGTATGTCCTAAGAAACGGCCACATCCTTCCTTCCTGTTTGCACACAAAGTCTGAATGTGAACTGGTCCATAGAAGATTCCATGAAGAACAGTTCTAAGTGCTTGCCTCTGTCAGTGATGTCAGCCTAGGGCACCTTCCCAGGTCTTATTCAGATGCTGTGATTTCAGGATTCTGGAACAGGGAAAATATGCTGTAAGCATGGCTAGGTAGTCCTGTCTCAAATTTAGGATAATTACTTTTGGCAGCTAAATCATAAAACAGATGTTAAAACATTTGTAAATCCCAAGGAGTTATTTTTTAATTAGAAGACCAATCACTTTAATAGTTTCAGCTATACTTACATTCTTATTTTAGATTTTCTTTAAATCAGAATGATTTAGTTTGTAGATGAAAAGTAATTCTGTTCTGTATTTTGTAACAAAATGTTCAGTGAGATTTTAATATAATCTTTTTAGTTTGTTTTATCAGTCTCTTTTTTTTCTAATTCCATGCTTTAAAAAATTTAAAAATTATCCTAAATAGTTGTATAAAGGAGTTGTGATTTAACAAAGCAGTTCATGAATACAGCACCCCTTTTCATCATTCTTGCCCATTGCTTCTATATCCATCCCTCCCTTCACTCTGTATGTATGTATGTATGTATGTATGTATGTATGCATGCATGCATGTATGTATGTATGTATGTATTTATGTCGGTTGTAAGGTTTGAACTCTGGGCCTGGGCACTGTCCCTCAGCTCTTCAGCTCAAGGCTAGCATTCTATTACTTGAACCACAGCACCACTTCCGGTTTTCCGGTGATTATTTGGAGATAAGAGTCTCACAGACTTTTTTTTTGCCTGGGCTGGCTTTGAAGTGCAGTCCTCAGATCTCAGCCTCCTGTGTAGCTAGGATTACAGGTGTGAGCCACCAGGGCTCAGCTTCATTTCTGATTCTTTACAAGATTAAAAAGAGCTAATGCTGGGCGCTGATAGGTCACACTTGTAAACCTAACCATTCAGAAGGCTGATTTCTGAGAATTACATTTTGAAGCCTGCTGGGGAAGGAAAGTCCATGGTACTCTTATTTCCAATTAACCTCCTAAATCAAGAAGTGGATCTGTTGCTCAAGTGGTAGAGTACCAGCCTGGAGCACAAAATGCCCAGGGTAAAAATGCCCACACCATGACCTCCAGCCCATCAGCCAGCACAGAATAAGCAAACAAATAACTCGACAAATAATTTTTTAAAAAGTCAACATTTCCTTCAGATTTTTTCCTTTCCAACAACCCAGAAAGGTTTCAGCAGGTGATTGATTTATGGGAAACAATGTAAGCTAATGATACCCATTCTTTCCATTTAACCTTGCTCTTAATTAGTGGAGAAAATCAAGATGCTTTCTGCAACAAGTTCTTAGGCTCATCATCTACTGCCTTCATCTTGTGATTCGTGCTGCCTTGGCATGGAGGTTCAGGGAGAATCTAGAGGGACCTGATCTCATTTACTAGCCAATGAAGGCTAGTTGCTGTTCCTTGCAGCCTGGGCCTGGCCTTGTCACAGGACTTTGTGGAGGGTCATGATGTCTTTCCCCAGACCCTGCTGACCTTTAACTACAAGGGAGGACAGAAACCACTGAAGCGTACCCAATGGTGTGGCTATTTCTGTTTTCTTCAGACGTTCGAAGTTGGCTGAAATCACATTCTTCAGAATAGAATCTTGGAGTGATATTTAGAGTTAGGGCAATATTTCTCCAGAGATGAAGACTGTGCTCTGCATATTCTTGTTGTCTTGCTCTAGTTCCTTCCTTCAGTGATCTGGCTCAGAGGTGGGCTTCCTCTTTGTGCAGTGCTCTGCTCTTACTTGGAGCCATTAAAAGAGAGCAGCCTTGATCTAGAACTTGAAGACACCTGTCCCAGTTTTCTCTTGCTTCTTGTCTAAATGACCACAGAAGTAGCAGCTTAAAACAACCATTTGTTGTCTGACAGTTCTGTAGGTCTGGAGTCAGATACCCATCTTACTGAGCTAAAGTCAAGGTGTGGGCAGAACTTTGCTCCTTTCTGGGAGAGTTTCTTGTGATGGCCATTTTCCAGCCCTGCCACCCTCCAGTGGCTGCCTGCATTCCTTGGTCCATGCATTTCCTTCATCTTCAGAGCTTTTGCTATCTCTCTGCCCTGATTGTTCACTGACCACTGCTAGAGAAAATGGTCCCATCTTAAGGACTTGTGATTGGACTGAGCCCACCCATCTGATCCAGATCACTCTCTTCCCATCTCAAAGTCTTTCTTCCCATCTCAAAGTCCTTCCTGTACATGTTCCCAGTGCCCATGTAAGGCAGCATGCGCATAACCCTGAAGGATTAGGAGGACAGGACACATTAGGACATTATTCTGCCCACCACCATCCCCTCCTTTGCTCACTAAGCTGTCTTCATCTGGGGCCCTAAAGGGTCTGAGCATTCTTCTTCCTTATCACAGTGGGTCCAGGATATAGTTATCTTCAAAGCACCTGCCTCCAGCTTCCCAGCTGAGAGTTTTTCATTAGCTAGCCGACTAGACTCTGACTATCTCCTCCTACCTTCCCCCAGCAGCCCTCCATCTTATGAGAAGCTTTCCATAGTGTTTTTCTCCCTCTGCAGTTGTCCTTCCTGTAACTCTGTGCAACTCCCCATATCAAGTGACACACTGTTATTCTCTGTAGCATTTGCGATGGAACCCCAACAATCAGTGTAGGGCTCCTAAAACCAGACTGCAGATGTATTCAGTTATTTGTTCCAATTTGCAGGATGTCAGAATTGAATGTCATGGCACAGACACTGATGTGTGTTCACATGCATTTGTGTGAGAACATACATATGTCCATGGAAAGCATAGTGGAAACAAGCAGAATGGAAGACACCCTCGGGTCTCCGGTGGGGCCCCGGACAAAGCTGTCCAGTGGCATCACGGGGTAGGAGCCATAGCTCAACCTTGCCAGCAGGACACGTCGAAGTTCACAGGGTCTGATGGGGAAAGCTGAGCCTGTGGAGTGTTTGGTGTAGAAATGAGCAAGTGGCACTGTACCCTCTCAATTCTTGGTTTTAGGGAGTCAGAATATGCCTGACTCTTACTTGGAGTTTGGTTTTATACAAATTCCTTCCTCCTGCTTCATCCTTCATTTTCTCATTGGTTCTACTCAGTCACAGGATTGGCATGAGCCTTGAGTGGATGAAAAATGCTAAGCTGTTAGAAAGAGGCCACCGTATACAGAGCGTTGAAGAGAATGATGGAAACATTTGGTCCTCACCATTAATCATCCGTCTTTCTTAAATCACTTGCCCTTTTGCTGCCATCATCATGCAAGATAGATTTCTTAATTCTGACCAGATTTTCTCTTCTATTCACGAAAGAGGAGTTCCCTCCAGATGTCGAGGGAAACTTGTGGCACCGTGGTTGTGTTGCAGAAGTGGATGGGTAATGCAGTCGGGCAGATTCAACTTCCAGATGTGGGGGATGTGTAAATTCCTTTGTGGAAGTTAGCTTTTTCCTGTCCTGATCATTTATAGTGCCTAATTTGCATCAGGAAGATCTTTTCCCGTGTCTCTTTTCCTTAAACTGTGTACATATGGTTTTTAGACTTTGTGAAATAATTTGAAGAATGGTAATTTAATGGAAAATATAATCTTTGACTCTGCTTAAAAGTAGCTTCTTTTAAAATACTTAGAGACAAGATAAACAATCGGCTCCTCTCAGAGTTGGCCTACAGCAACATTACATCTGCTTATAAACCTTCAATGAGGTAGGAAACATTCCATAAGTGTAAATATTGTTAACTGGAAAAATGTATGAAATATGAACATTTTATATTAGTCTTAAATGAGCAAAAGGGAACTTGAATTATATCATAATGAACATGAACTCAACTTTTATAAAGTCATAAGATTAACTCCTTTTTCCTACCACACTTGATAGGATATTTATATCTTTCATTTTAGTTTGTTAATTTCAGTGAATAGTTGCAAACATGTCTTTATATAGTTTTCTTCCAGCTTCTTGTTTTATAATGCACATATTTAACAAATTTATTCATATGTAGAATGATTATATTTTTTAAATGTATGCAGAAATGAATTATTGATATACTAACCACTAATTAAACCTCCATTTACAAAACTGTATATTTTCTTACTACATCTCTGATATGGCCTCCCTCAAAAGTATGAAATTAGTAATAGTCCTATTAAAACTACTGAGAAGCTGGGACCCGTTGGCTCACACATGTAGTCCTAGCTACTCAGGAGGCTTAGATGTGAAGATCTTGGTTCAAAGCCAGCCAAAGTAGACAAATCCATGGGACTCTTTATCTCCAGTTAACCAATTTAAAAAATGCCAGAAGTGGAGGAGGCTCAAGTGCTAGCCTTGACTGAAAAAGCCAGGCAGGAGGACAAAACTCTGAGTTCAAATCCTAGTACTGGTCCCAAGACAGAAGGAATGAATAAATGACTAAATAAACAAATAAAATATACACTGAGAAAGATAGAATATCCAGGGTAGGTTTCATTGTGACTTAGACAGGCTATGTTATGGAAGTGTGATATTTGAACACATCATGAATTTAACAATACAGTTTATCTAGGGCCGACAGTTTTACCTCCTATGCGATCCCTGTCACTCTGGGTAAAAGCTTCTCAGGATCCATATTGGATCCATCCATAGGCTAAGAAGAACCACTACCCTGATCACTCAGCCATGTCCTCCGTGGGTGGAAAATGTCTGCAGTGACGGAGAACTCACAGTCATTGTTTCCCGTCCCTCGGTGGGAAGGTTCGTGGAGAACAGCAGGCCTCACACTTTCACACCTCCATCTTGGGGTCTTCCTGCAGCTCTGTCGTGTACCCTCTCCCTTGGTTGGGGCTTTCTCTGCCAGTGAGGACTAGTTGCCTGGAGCCCCGGGGGATGCTGGGTAAATTGAGCCACATGAACACAGACAGTATGTTGTCCATGCTGTTAAAAAGACAACAATGTAGTCCTTATTTACAAGCCTTGGGAAGGCTCCATGTCCACCCACATTTTTATAAAAAGGAATTGCACTGAAATGAAATGTCTTCATTCTGACATTATCATTTATCATGTATGCTAGTAATATAAAGCAAGAAATTAATACCTAATCGTCTCCAGATTTCTAACTACTCAATTAGTAATAAGCATGAAAATGTTCCTTTCCTGATTTCCTATTGTTCTCTACTCCATTTGTAAAATGGGAACCTCTGCAAGTTCCAGTATAGAAAAATACACAATCAGAGTAATGAGTTTTCTGATTTCATGTGTGCATTGTAGTATTCAGTTCATGTCAGGCATGAAGTAAGCTCAGCAGGTATTCACTTGCAGTCTGTTTATACAAGGCGGATGGAGGAGGATGGAGGACGTGTCAGGCTGAGGGAAGAGAGGCCAGCTGAATAGAACTTGGTGCCCGCCGTCCAGGTACACCCATTTAAGGAAGAGATCTTCCTGATAGAATACACATATGCACACACACATTGTAGAACAACTAAGAGATAGTATGGGTTAGATATGTATGCACCATAGTGTGATTATTTCTTCATTAATAATAATGGTGACATTACATATGCACGGTAGTGCCATCGTGTCTTTACTCATAATAATGGTGCCATGTTGAGTTCATAGAAGCCAACCCATGATGTGTTTTCTAAAGTGAATTCACTAGTGATTGGCTGAGCACATGCTCAGTCAGAGGAGACTGACCTCACCACTTGTGTGTAAATGAAAAACAAGTCATTGTCTCAATAATCATATGCATGAACTTATATGTATAAAACGATACGTGTATATATGTATAAACTCAGATACATGTATATATTATATACATATCCATGTAGAACTCATCCATCATTTATAGCCATTTATAAAGATACCTGAAGCGATTGGTTCTGGATTTCACCCCTGAGGCTAAATTTACCCTGCCTAAACTTTCTCTTAATTTACCTCATGGGTTTTTTTTTTTTTTTTAAAGAGTATTGCCGGAGCTCCAGTTGCGCAATCGGTTAGCGCGGTACTTATAAGAGTATTGCCCAGAATTTTCTAATGTAAACTATTTCTGATGAATCATGTCTAGTTTAAGCAATACAATGGAGCATAAACGTATAGAACCTAGTCTCTGCTGTAGGCCAGAAACCACTGCAAATGCTGTCCAGCCATGTGTTAGCTGCATGGCTTGGACGAGGCACTTGCATCGAGCCTGCGCCACTCATGTGCTCCTGAGGGGTTCTGGATCTATTTGTAACAATATTCTTAGTGTCACTTTTGTTACAGAAGCTTATTCTCTCGATTTGTTTTCTGCTAGTAATGTGTGTGGTGTGTGTGTGTGTGTGTGTGCGCGTGCGCACGTGTGTGTGTGTGTGTGTGTGTGTGTGTGTGCGCGCGCGCGCGCGCGCGCACGCTCTAGGCCAGTGCAGGGACTTGAATGCAGGACCTCGCAGTTTTGCTGGTCTTTTCACTCAAGGCTGCCTCTCTATTGCTTGAGCTACCCCTCCACTCCAGGCTTTTTGCTGGTTAATTGGAGATAAGAGTCATATCTGATTGCCTGGGCTGACTTTGAACCTTGATTCTCAGCTCTGAGCCTCCTGACATCTAGGATTACATGCATGAGCCGTTGGCACCCAGTTTAGTGATATTTTTTGAGGTATTTTATGAACACATAATACAAATTGACCTTTATTAGGAATTGTAGCTTTTGTTTCTGAAGTTTCACAGAAGAGTGTGACGTACTGTCTTAGCTTGGATTTTTAAAACACGAATATTCTACCTTCCAACATATGAGAATTTTAAGACACTAAAACCCTTTAAAAGTCACCTTTCTTTATCAGAGATTTAATAAGTGGGTTTATATTCTAGTGCACAGCCCTCATGCAGTCTGCTCTGTACTGGTGAGGAATTTTCATGTCAGCAAATTTTTCGTACAGTGATTTTTGTCTTCCCTATCCTCTTTACTATTCGGGTAGCACATATGTCTCATCTTTCCCTTTCAATTTCTCACAGTTAAGCCACAATAATCTTATTTTAAAAGTTTCAGCCATAATAATCTTATTGCTAGGGCTGATTTCTACAGATGGATGTGGCTGCACCTCGTCTTTGTCCAACCTTATGCTATAACGAGATAAGTATTTCTTGATTGGGATTTGCCTCGTGGCCCCCCTCACCCCATTTCTGCTCAAGGTAGAAGCAGCTGAGAAAAATCATTGACATCGTTAATTGAGAGGCCGTTCATGACAGTTCTTGAGCAGTAGAATTGTTTTTGTCCTGGTTGTATATTGCAATTTCCTGGCTTTAAAAATTCCTGCTGGAGGCTCATGCTGTAATCCTAGCCACTCAGGAGGCTAAGAGCTGACAATCACAGTTCAAAGCCAGCCTAGGTAGGAGAGTCCATGAGACCCTTATCTCCAATTAATAAGCAAAAAGCTAAAAGTGGAGCTGTGGTTCAAGTGCTCCAGCCTTGAGTGAAAAAGCTAAGGGCAGAGTTGAGGCACTGAGTTCAAGCTCCAGTACTGGAGCTTGTACATTGGCACGCACTCTCGTGAGCACTCGCGCGCATGCACACACACACACACACACACACACACACACACAGACACACACACCGATACCCTCACCATACTCCAGTTTCATCAGAATTTCTGAAGATGGGACTTAGGAGTCAGTTTTTAAAGCTCTTCATGTGTTCATAACGTGCAGGTGTTGAAGGATACAATTAGGTTAAAATTGTTGCCAGAATGAGTGGGAGTGTGGGAGATGAAGACCAAAAATGAAGGTTAACATTTTATCAAGTTTGGGTGGTGAAAGGGATAAGGGCGATGAAACCTTTATCCAAATAGTGGTGGCAGGAAATCTAGCACAATCGTGACACAGGTTAGCATACTTGACGGTGAGTCTCAGACGCCCTTCAGTGTAACTGGTGTGTCACCAGTTTAGGTTTGCAAAAGCTTTTACAGTTAGTAGACGCTCCTGTGGAATCTTGATGCACCTGTTCCTTTATGCACTGCCCTCCCCATCTTTCCCTCCCTTGTGAGGCTAGATCTCCGGCAGGAGGTAAGCGTGAACGATGCGCACAAGGAACAGGGTTAAGCAGGTCTCGTTTATTTCTGTGCAAGGGGGGAATTTTATAGCCTCAGCTTTTCCAACCTCCTGAGTCCTTCCCGGCCAATCACTTAGCAGGGAGTTGATGTAAGGCACTTGTGACGGGCACTGATTGGTCCCTCTGGGGCGTGTAGGGAGCGTGGACAGCTCATGGCTAACAAGCCAGGCAGACGTGCCTGTGGGTCACGTCTCCATGAGCAGAAAGTGTGCTTCTATTGCTGCTGTAGCTGACTCAACCAGATCTGACCGGCTCTACCCACACTCCCTATCCTGCCATGCCGCTTCCCTACTAGAATGTTCTTTTCTGTCCTAGATCAGGCAGGAGGGCACTGCCTGGTACCTAGCTGATGTCCTCATGGTGGCCCTGTGGCTCCTGCATCTCTACACAGTTCTAGGTTCACTCTGAGCAGATCAGAACCAATAAGTTGTTTCCTCAAACAATGCTGAGGTCAGGACTGTGACATATACTGATTTCCCAAGTCACCGGAGGTTGGCTCTCGAACTGGGGGAAGTCCAGCTACCCTTAAGACCCATGTGGAGATGCCAGTGGGTGCCCGCTTGGCAGCAGGCACTGTGGGTTCTATAGTCAGAAGTCACAGTGATTCAATAAAAATGTTTTATTTTACACATGCCAGTCATTGGTGCCTTTTTATAGGGATAGTTTTGCATAGCATACAATTTTACGTCATGCTAAGCTTGCTTTTGAGTTCAGATAGTTGAGGGAAAGTCATTTATTGGTGATGAGTATATAATGTGGTATATCCATTACAATGTACTGTATCACATGAAATTTTTACATGTGAACAATGCAGCAACCTATGGAAGACTGTATCATGTCTGTATCATGCTTGAGAAAAGTTACTGCTTCACCAAGTTGCTCTTGTGGCAGAAAAGTGCAGTTCTATCCTGGCATTTCTGGAGATTATCAGGCAGATGTATGGCTATGTGGCTGTCCACTTACTAGCTGCTTATTTATCAAACAATGGGGCTTCTGTGTCTGTCCCTTAATGGAACAAAAGCCAAGAAGAGTTTGAGTGGACTATCAGTGCCTCCTGAGACAGAATTAGCAGTTGAAATAAAACAAGTTAGAAAGAGGGCTAAAGCCTATAGATAGAGCTCCTAACTAGCCTGTGTGTGAATGCTTGCTGAACAGTATGGTGACAAAAGTTAGAGTTGATCCATTTGCTGGTTGTGATCATATTCTGAAGAAAGTGTTTAATATCCCAAAGCAATTTCTCAGCAGGCCAGTATGTAGAAAACCACTTGCTTGTTTCTGGATGTATAAATTGTCAAACTTAAATTACTTTTGTTCATCTTAGAACCAAAGTGTGGGATTCATTATTTGAGCAAAATCCCCATAACCCCAGTCCATTCATGAGAGAATATCAGACAGATCCCAGTTGAATGACGTTCTACGGAATGCATGGCTAGTACTGGTCAGAAAGCTTAAGAGCCTCAACAATGGGGAAAGTCAAGGGTGATCCCAAGGAAATGAGAAGTCTGAAGGATCCTTGGACCCGGGTAGGATTCTGGAATGGGAAAGGACTCCAGGGGAGAGCTGAGGAAATCTGAATAAAAGTTGGATTTCAGTTAGTCACAGTACATCCACTGTTAGTTCATTAACATGACAAATCCATCACCCCAATAGATGATAATAATAATAATAGCAGGAGCTCAGCGTGGGATTTGTGGAAACTGTCTACTACTGTGGCAGTTTCTGTGTGAATTCAATATTGTCCTGACACAAGAAGTTATGATAAAGAATGAGTTTTTGCCAAAATATTATTGCAGCCAAGCCTTCACGACGTTTGAAGAAGGCAAGGAGTCTTTCATTCTTTAGCATTTCCTTAGGAGACAATGAGGCTGGAGTGGTTGGGTTTATGACCTCCTATTTGTCTGTGTCTGTCCATCTATGTGTCTCACTGTAGTGTGGCCTAAGTTCAAGAAACAATATATACCCAACCTGGACTAGATTTCACATCTAGTTTTAGAAGCCTGTGGGATAGACCTACCATTTTCACTAATGGGAAAACGGAGCCTGGCAGGTCACCCACGTGACAAACTGCAGGAGTGCCCTGGGCATTTCTTGACTGCCTCCCTGATTTTCTTTGCTGAGGTATGTTGTGGGGGTGGGAAGATACAAACCGGCCAGAATAACAGGCTTCCAACTTGTGTCTGTGTTTTACAAAAAAAAACAAATATGCCTCAAAATTGAAATATGATTGTGGAATTCACTAAGTTGCCAAAAATAAAAAAAGTAGTATTTAACAGTCCTATGCATGATTCACTTCACTTTTCTCAATATAACTGCACAACAGCATCAAAACCAGGAGAGTGACATTTGATATTGATAGAATAGTGCAAATTAGATTGCCAAAGTTTTTACCACTTGTTGAACCTGTGTGTGTGTGTGTGTGTGAAGTTTTATCCCATGTTGTAGCAATCATCCTAGGCAGGCTATGGTTTGATCACAGGAACTCTCATGCTGTGCTTATCTATGTATCTGGGTTACATACACCCAGTCCTGACCTTTTGGCACCTACAAATCTTTTCAAATCTTTTCTCCATATCTATAGTTTTATGAAGTCCAGAATGTTTTTTTTTTAATCGTGAGTCTGTCTGTCTGTTTGTCTGTCTGTATGTCTGTCTGTCTGTCTCTCGTTCCTTTTGGTTTTTGCTGCTTGTCCTGGTGCTTGAACTCAGGGCCTGGGTACTTTCTCTGAGCTGCTGTTTTGCTCAAGGGTAGTGCTCTACCGCTTGAGCCAGAGCGCCATTTCTGGGTTTGTTTTTGGATAGTTAATTGGAGATAAGAATCTCATGGCCTTTCTCTCCCAGGCTGGCTTCAAACTGTGATCCTTCCATCTCAATCTCCTGAATAGCTAGGATTATAGGCAGAAGCCACCAGTGCCTGAAACAGGCTTTTTTTTTTCTTTCTTTTTCCTGCCAAGCACAGTGCTCTTGAACTCCATCCAGAGTGTGTGTATCAATAATGCATTTATTTTTGCTGATGATTCATTTTTAATGGTATGAGTACACTATAATTTTTAAGCCATCCCCTTCCCCCCCAGGGGCGTTTGCATGGCTTTCAGTGTTCTGCTGCAGTGAAAAGGATGTTAGGCATGTTGGGGGGGGTGTTTTTCTGGGGACATGCGTTTTCATTTCTCTGAGATAGATGCCCAGCAGTTCAATTCATATGGGAAGTGCATGGTGAGTTTTCTAGGAAACTGCCAAGCTCTGCTGGAGTGGTTTTGTTGAGTGTTCCCACTGCTGCTGTGCATATGATTCGATTTCTCTACGATCCTTCAGTGCCCGGTGCTGTCACTATCTATCTTTCTGTTCTAATATGTGATTTTCATTTTTATTTTTTCTTACTGGCTAGTGGTGTTAAACATCTTTTCATATTCCTCTTTGGTGAGATGTCTGTTTCCATCTTTTTCTCATGTCCTAATTGTTTTGAGACTTGTTTACATATTTTATATGTTAAGAACTTTGTCAGATTTTTATTTTATTAAAAAAATTTTATTGTTAAGGTGATGTACAGAGGGGTTGCAGTTATGTAAGTAAGGTAGTGAGTACATTTCTTTTCTTTTCTTTCTTTTTTTTTTTTTTTGGTCGGTGGTGGGGCTTGAACTCTGGGCCTGGGCGCTGTCCCTCAGCTCTTCAGCTCAAGGTGAATGCTCTGCCACTTGAGCTGCAGCACCACTTCCGGTTTTTTGGTGGTTTATTGGAGATAAGAGTTTCATGGACTTTCCTGCCAGGACTGGCTTTGAACTGCAATCCTCAGATCTCAGCCTCCTGAGTAGCTAGGATTACTGGTGTGACCCACTGGCGCCCGACTCTAGTGAGTACATTTTTACCTAACTTGTTACTCCCTCTCTGTGTCCCTCCCTCTCAATGCCCCCCCACCCAGTTGTACAGCTCATTTCCAACATATTGTCTTGTTAGTATCACTGTTGCATTGGTTCCCCATTGTCCTTTGTCTCGACATTCTGTTATTCCCCCTCCCTTCCCTAAATCAGATACATATACATATAATACCCAAGGTACCAAAAATCAAATGCAGTGACAACAGGAGATAAACCATAGGGGGAAAAACACAAAAGAAAAAAGAAATCACATAGTACATTAAAAACAAGAACAACAAAGAAAAACCTTTTGTGTCTTGGGGTTCATTTCACCTAGTATCATCTTATATGGGCATATGTACATAGCTATTGAGCTATTCTGCTTATCTGCTTTGTCACATTTTTTTTTTGGTTTGCAAATATTTGCTTCTTGTCTATCATGTGCTTGTTTTTTTAAAAAACTAAATTTGTAACACCTTACCCTTTCCTAGAGATTTTGTTCCATGAAGCAATGGCCTCTCCTTTTTAACCATTAGAGATCTATCTTTTAGATTTCACTATGAGATTTTTCTCAAGTTTAACACTTTTTTTTCCTCCAAAAGAAATGGTGTTTTTTTCCACCATTTCTGTACTTGGTTTACAGCAAAATTTGACAATCCCTCTGTAAATGTGAACATTCTCTCTCTCTCTCTCTCTCTCCTGTTCTGTTGATGATTATAGGATTGTTTGAACCATTTTGGCCATTTTTTAATGTTCATGGTCTCATTACTAAAACAATCAAATTCTATAATCATCTGTATTTTGTTTGTTGCCATTTTCATGTTGAAAGTGTCGCCAACCACTTTCTGAGTCTGCGCTTTGTAAGCGTTTGGAACTGAGGTCTTTTCAAAGTGTGCTGACTTCTGTCCTGACCCCGGAAGGACTGCAGCCTGTGTCCTCATGCTCTCTGTGATCAAGAGACATTGACCATAAGTGGGAAAGTGGAGCATTTGAGGTAAACCCTCACGTACCTCTCATGCCTGCTGTGTGCTAGCTCGTGAGTGCTGGCTCAGCCTCTGCCAGCAGGACTCCGGAAGGACATGTCGTCTTCCTGCCACAGGAGTTTGATTGCCTTCATCCCCATGCTGACCCTGTGCAGAGTGAGTGGCCAGTGAACAGGGAGGGTCACATTGTCCTGTCATTTGCCTAACAGCCGCAAGGACTGACTATAGTCTTCGGTTTCCTACTGCAGTGCTGTTTTATCCTTCTTTTTCACAAAAGGGACACAGAAGGCCAGCTAGTGCTCTAGCATGAGCCACATGGCCTACTTCTGGCCTTTGCTCATTAATTGGAGATGAGTCTCATGGACTTTTCTGCCTGGCTTTGAACCACAGTCCTCAGATCTCACTCTCCTGAGTAGCTAGGATTATACAAGTGTGAGTCACCAGCTCCAGTCTGTAACATCACTATAAACATTTTTAAAAAAGATAATTAATTGTAATTTATTTTAATCATTTAATCATTAATTTATATTTAATTTAATTTAATTATTTTTAAAGAAATGAATGCTTATGTAAAGAAGAAATAATAGAATTTTCAAGCAATAGGAATTTTTATAACTCAGAATTGAAATACATACTAAGGGGGAAAAAAGCATGCTTTTCTGAACTTAGTGTAATTGGGTACATAGAAAATTTTCTAGTTATATTTTTACCTTCCTTTTTAGACCACCTGATAATCATCTCCAGTTTCTGAGTAGCGAATTTATTATGGGCTTTGCTCCGAATTTGTTCTGTTGTAAATCAGCCTTTGGTGACTGGAAACCCAGAGCGAGGGTGAAAAGTTTTTTGTTTTTTTTCTCTTCTACTCCCAGATAAAGCATATGAAAATCTGTTTCTCGCTGCAGTAGAAGGAACAATAGACAGCATTTGTAAAATATGATCCGTGTGCAGGTTGCTAGGTTACTACATTATGCATCTTTTTCTTTAAATATGCAAGCCTTTAAAATGAAACAGCACTGAGAGAGATAAGAAATACGCAGAGGAAAGAAACAGTATGAGGAAGTGATAGTATCATTACAGTGATGGATGTGGTAATAAGTGTATTAGATTACAAGAAGAGAAAGATAGTTGAATGCTAGCCAAGAAAGGAATCTCGATAGCCACAAACTATAATGTGGTGAAGCACTTTTGTTATCCTATAATTGTAACTTTCATTTTCCCTCTTCACTGTCTTCACAGTGTGCGTTTTAGTGTTGATCTTGAAATTTTCTTACATTGAACCTAGCAATTTTCCTCAAATGACAAAATCATGCGATCTGTTTGTTTCTGTTGTGTATTTTGACTTATTTGGTTATATAAATTCTCAGCTGCTTTGTCACTTATTTATCTTTACTCATCTATCAATATCTAAGGATGCTTCTGGATTCTAATAACCAAACTGTGAGACTCATAATGCTCTATAACGATGTTCGCATATGTTCTGTAGAGTGTGATGCAAAGGACTATGAAAAACACCTGCAGCTGTTTTCCCGCCGGGGTCTCTCCGGAGACCATCTGCTTCCCCTCCCCTGGGTCCACGAGCCCTCTTCTGGTGTCCATTCTCCCCGTGCTGCCACCACAGAGACCTTCTCCCTTCCTGGATCACCAGACTCTTTCCTGCCTCTGTGCCTTGGCACACACTGCACAACCTGCCACACATTCCCCCCCAGGTCTTTGCACAGCTGGTCCCTACTTCTCAGCCTCCTTCCCGAAGCCCCACTCCGGGTGCACAGTGTAACACACAGCTCCCGGTTCCTGTCTTCCAGTGACCCTGGCTTACCTTTAACTGTCCTCATGTGTTTCCTTCATTGTACCATAAAACTCTGTGAGGGTGGGACAAGGCGGGCAATTGACAGTGATTGAAGCCCAGCTCACATGGCTCATGCCTGTAATCCTAGCTACTCAGGAGGCTGAGATCTGAGGATCACAGTTCAAAGCCAGCCCTCGGAGGAAGCGTCCGTGAGACTCACCTCTAACCAGCAAAAACCCAAAGTTGCTTCAAGTAGTAATATCAGCTTTGAGTGAAAAAGCCATAGGACAACACCCAGGCCCTGAGTGCAAGCCCCAGTACTGGCACACAAAACAAAACAAGTGAACAACAACAAAACAGTGATTGAAAAAAAAAAAAAGAACATAGCTTAAAAAAAATTAACTAGCCTTCCTGCAGAAGGGCTTTTGAGCAGTGGTTGCAAGGTAAGCCGTCTGAAGGTAGCAGGATATAGAACAATGAAAGGAGAGAGACTTGCATGAAGGAAGTGGCTTGTCTTTAAGAAAAAAATCTTTTAAGCTTTTGGAGGAAGGCAGACATACTCTTGTCCACACGGGGCTTTGGGAGAAAAAGGAAATAAGGAGCTTTGGGGCGTCAGGAAAGCCTTTTAAACACCTGGTCACAGTGGCAATGCTGTGGTTTCTGGTGGGTGAGTGAGAGGTGTCTAGAAATTGCTAAGGATTAAGAATCTGTGCGCCTCATTCCTTTCTTGCTGATTTGGAGGAACTGTTTAGTGCCTAAGCTCATTCATGGGCCGAGGTGAAACAGAACATAAGTACAACTGAAACTGTTTACCGCTTTGTTTGTGGGTGCATATTATAGCAGGTATTTTTTACATTGGAAAGCTGTTTCTATGACTCTTTGCAGTGTTTTGCATACCTAAAATGAGATATCACCTTGAGCATTTCTTTAAAATTTGGAAACTCATTCTTTTAATTTCCTTGCACATTAAGAGTTATCTACAAAAACTACAGTATAGAAAAATACCTGTTGAAGCTGGGCACTAGCCTCTCATACTCACACCTGTAATCCTAGCTAAGGATTGAGGAGGCTAAGATCAGAGGATGGTAGTTTGAAGCCAGCCCAGGCAAGAAAGCCTGTGAGATTCTTATCTCCAATTAACCATCAACAAGCCAGAAGTGTCAGTGTGGCTCAAGTGCAAAAGTGCTAGACTTGAGCAGAAAAGTGTTTTACCTCCCTCCCACGTAAACACCATGATAGACCAGTCGAAATGTTTGTGTCTTTTAAGAACTCTATGAGCACCTTGGAAGCATTTGCTGTTTAACTGCTGACAGTTTAGCTTCTGATGAGTCTTTTGCTCACTGTACACCTGTTTTTCTTCTGCCTGGACTTAAAGCACATCACCCACTGGAACTGAAACATGCAAACTGAACCCTTCTGAGATGACTGAGTCCACTTTGCTTTGAAACTATAGTACAATGACTGGTTTCGCTGTTTTGGCTGAATTTTGTTGCAATTATTCAGTCAGCAAATAATTCCTTTGTTTTGCACAAAGGAAGACGTATATTTAGTCTTGAAACGAGATCATGTTGTTATCGTCACAGAAAAGGAAATAGTTTTTTTTCCCCTCCAGAATACTAGCCCTTACAGCTTTTCTGTATTGATAGAGGAAGGATGGTTGCCATGGTGACCTGAGGGGTTGTGGGGGGGGCAGCACAGGATTGGCCAAGGCCTTCCCCACATCCAGCAACCTACCCCATTCCCAGACCCCCTCTGCAAAGCACTTCCTTCCGTGTGAATGTATCTGAAGTAATGAAACCAAAGTTTTATTTTTCCAGCCTTAAGTTTGTTTTCCACTCTTACAGACTGCAAACAAAAGCAAAGTATTTATAATAAGGACAGTTTTGTGATTTTCTTTAGGAATGATGTTAAATGTGGTCATTTTTCCCTGAGTACATTCTCCAGCACACATTCATATAAGCTATTGAGCCAATTGGACAAGATGTAATGTGTTAATCAATGTATTTGTCAATACTGGAAATTTTCAGAACTTCAGTATACTTTAAACAACTTTATTAAACAACTTTATTAAACTTTATTTTGATGCTGGCCCTGGGGCTTGAACTCAGGGCCTAGGTGCTGTCCCTTAGTGTTTTCACTCCAGGGTGTCTTTACCACTTGAGCCATACTTCTACTCCTGCTACTTTGGTGATTAATTGAAGTTAAGAATCTATGAACTTTGCTTCCTGCGCTGGTTTTGAACTCAGATCTCAGCCTAGTGAGCAGCCACCAGTACCCAGCGAGTATAAATTTTTAAGTAGCAAAAACTCAGGGCTTATAAAAATCTACTCCAGCTGTGTTAGATGGAACAAAGAACTTCATACCCATCTCCATCTATACCCATATATCTCGTATCATAGCAATGCGAGTTTGCTGTCAGTAGTCCTGAGTCTGAACTTGCTCAAGGCACAGACTGATGTGTGAACAGTGCATTGGCTGGGCCAAGACGTACATTAGCTCTGCAGCTGTGTTTAATGGTTATCAGTTTGGCCCGTGCTCTGATTGTTTTGGAGGGAGAAGAGGCACTCCAGATCCCCTTTGGCAGCTCTGCAGTAACTGAAGTACCTACTGCTGAAGTGAATCATATGAACTTAATTAGATTTGCTGCATAATTAGCATTGGAGGAAACCTAAGGAAAATCCTTGTGGCGTGGTGATTTGTTAGGTCAAATACAAGCATGCTTGTTGAGGAGGGGGCTGGGAATTGAAAATGATGAAATTCAAATGTATGATAAATCTTGATGTGTGTGCACGTGCGTGCATGTGTGTGCGAGCACATGCATGTGTTGTGTGTGTCTGTGTGTGTGTCTGTGTGCATGCATGTGGGCATGCGCCCCAGTACTAGGGTTTGAACTCAGACCCTAGGCACTGTCCATTAGCTTTTTTGCTCCAGGTTGATGCTCTACTACTTGAGCTACAGCTCCATTTCTGGCTTTTGGGTGGTTTATTGGAGATAAGAGTCCCCCAGACTTTCCTGCCAGGCTGAATTCAAACTATAGTCCTCAAGTCTCAGCCTCCTGTGCAGTTAGGATTACCGGTGTGCACCTGTGGTGCTCTTTGGTACACGTAGAATTTTTAATAACCTTTTTTTAAAGTTATACTTTCCCAGAGCAGATTGAAGTGCTTGTCCCAGACACCTGGGGCTCCTTTGCTTCCATGGATGGAGATTGGGCCTTCTGTGTGTGGCCAGACCCACTCGACAACACTTCCACCTCCAAGGAAGGTGCACAGCTCCTTAGTAAATGCTGCGCCTGCCGGGGGCTGTGCCCATAGCCACTAACTGAAGCCTGTGTAAGAACGACAGAATAAGACCCTGGGCTGTGGCTTTATTTCCATTTTAATTTGAGATTGCTTTAATTGCAATAGCTTTCTTGGTTGTCATTTAAATTGCAAAATAGGGAATTTAATTTTATTCTTGAGATACTTATTTAATTAAACAAAATTTTGTCATATAGTATTAGAGTCCTACAAAATGAGTTATCCTTAAAAATATCTATAAAATGTTTACTGTGAGGAGTGTATTAAATTTAATATTCCAGTTGAAGTTAAAACTAAGTGTAAGATTTCAAAATGATGTCTACTTAATATATTTCTCTAGTCTTATCAAAAAACTGTACCTACGTGCATACATTCATCTAGATTCATCACAGATAAGGAAATAAATTACAAAGTTGAATATCATAATGAAGTACATCATTGATTATTTTTAAAAAATTGTAAGCTGGCACTGGTGGCTCATGCCTGTAATCCTAGCTCCTCAGGAAGCTGAGATATGAGGATTGGGGTTTAAAGCCAGCCATAAGGCTCTCATCTCCAATTAACCACCCAAAAACTCCAATTGTAGAGCACTAGGCTTGAGCAAAAAAGCTAAGGGACAGCACCCAGACCCTTAGTTCAAGCCCAAGTACTGGCACACATACACATATGCATACACAATGCACAAACACATACAACTTACAGTTTCAACTTACAGCTTACCGTAAGTCGAACATCTAAGTTTTCCTGAGAATTGAAAGTCAGCTTTTGAGTTCAAGTGGGCTCAGAGGACCTCCACTTAAGTGAGCTGCTGAGAATTCATTAGAAGCAAATTTCCATGTGAGGGGCATCATCCCAGAAATTGCTCTCCCTCCCTCTGTAAATCCAAGCTGAATGTGCTGCGATTCTAATGAAAGAGACCCATGTCTTCCCCACCGCAGGAGCTACCAAAGTGCCAGACTTGTTATAAACATTTAGAACTCTTGACCCGATTTGAGATCAACAAGATGGTGGTAACCATTTTTCCTCCACAGGCACAACTGGCACGCTAACTTCTGTAAAAACAGAGTCCCCAACACTTACATCTCAATAAAGACTTTGCAGTGCACCTGGGATTAACCAGGAATGCTGCTACAAATACCTGTCCACTGCGTGTGCCTTGTTCCAGGTCACCTTGTCACCTCTCCCAGCCTCGATCCCTCCGCTGCCCCTACCACACAGAAGTGTTGAAATGATTAACTGAGATGATAGAAAAGTTATATGTGCTTCTTATTAAATTCTGTTATCTGGTTACTAGTTAATCTTGCTTTTGGTTCTTTGTATCTGTGCGGATACTTCTTTTCAACCCAGATGCCTTTGGATAATTCTATGAATATTTCTCTTTCTCCATGCTGTGTATAATGTGATACATTGGTTTTCTTGAGTGTGTCCTGGGTGCTTGATACATGAATTCCTTTGGACCTGTGACACATAGATAAATCTCTACAATTTTCACAGTTGAATCAATCCTGTGAGACTTTCACTAGAACCTGCCTGCATTTGGGTGGTTCAGATCAAGTAAGTACATAAGACAATCCTAAGAAAATAAATGCTGCGGTCCATCTAAGTAAACTATGTGATTATTACCTTTGTACACCAGCTGAAAATTTAGTTCATCTGAAATTATTAACTGGAAGTGCCTCTAGACGTTTCTAATTTTATATTTTTACACTTATAACAGTAAAGGTATCCACAGTAAGATCCCAGTCCCTAACTAGCCCTTTGTTAAGGAGTCTCTGGTTTTACCACATTTATTAGACATTTTCTCCACGGAACCAGCAAACAGACTGTGAAAATGTTTACAGAGCTGCGTCTATCTTATCAGCACCGCATCTCCCCAATTAGAATTTAAAAATGAAGCTGGCATTTTTCCCTCCTAATTCTGAAATATTTCCTGATTCTTAAAATTCCAGCATGAACATGTATATATACAAATCCTGAAGACTTGCAAACCAAAAACTCCTTCTGAAGAAGTACCAACCCTTTTAAAGGCAAAAATCACAGATTGTATATAAAGATAGTAAAGAAGAAAATATATGAGACTTCCCCACCTTGGCCAAGGCCTGTTTGTTTGTTTCCTTCTTAATCGTTAAGTAGTTGTAAATAATGAGAACTTTTACAAGCTTTTTTACTTGGATCAGTTATTTCTACCACAGATTTGTTTGCTTTGTTAATTTGTTCTATTATTAAACTTCAAGGATAAATTTACTAATGGTGTTAGTCGACAGTAATGGGGGTCAAGGTTTTAGCTACATTTCCATAATAATTCATGATAACATCTAACGTTTATGTTTGCTGTATTATGTTAGTGGATTGCAGTCATTAGCGATCAGAGTTAAGCTCATGAAAACGAACTTGATTAATTCATTCAACAAAGTCAAACTTTAAAGGTCGTGGCTGTGACACTCAGAACACTGGCATAGCCCTTAACATTACATAAACAGAAGAAAGCAGAGCCTCCCTCCCCCTTTGTATGTTCAGTGAGCTCTTTTTGACATTCTTTGAAACATAAACAGCAATGCAAAAAATTGAACATGTTTTAAACTGAAGGAAAAAAATGTTGTTAAGGAAAAATAAAACCACCGTTAATATTTCATCAAGAGTATGATTTATCAGATAGCAAATATCTTAGTCATCTTTGAAAATTTTTTTAAATTGTTTTGACTTTTCCCATGCTTTGTCAAGAGACATAGCAAGTGAGACATCACTCTCTTAGTAGTTTCAGTTTGTAATTTGGCTAGAAACTCTAAAGCAGGTCGCCAAGGTGAGAGGATGACAAATCTTCAGGACAGTCCTCTTCACATAGTTTCAGCCCTGCACACATCTGAACTCCGTGAATTTCCTGTTAGAGACAAAGGAATCATCAGGTCGCCTCCGGCAGGAATGATCGCTGCCTTCTGTTTGGTGGTGCGACATGAAAAGATATTTGTAAAAACAAGCAGAAAAACAGTTTGCTTGGTAGGATCATCCCACATCACTTTGCAGGAGTATTGTAAATATCCTGCTGCCAAGGAAACCAGAAATCCTACCTTACGGAGGGCAGCTTGCTCCAGAGGTGAGCTGTGGCCGGACGGCCCTTATGTTTGTAGTTAGGACTCTGCATCTCAGGCGATCCCCCTTTCAAGTCCTCGCCTTCGTCTATAGGAAGAATTTCCACTATAAAAATTGAGAAGCTTCGGCGGCTCTGGAAATTTGAGAGCATTGCCTACTTTCTCCCCCTTTCTTGAATAGAAAGGATTTTCCCCATCACATCGTAGCTCCCAACATTTTTAATATGTGAACCCTTAAGCATTGGGCATCTCAAGAATTGAAACTGTATACTTTCCACTTTTACAGCCCCCAGACATCTAAATAAACGGAGTGTGTTGCAGCAAGAGTTACTGAGCTGCGTTTTCCATTCCTGCAGCTGCTTCTGTTCTTCAGGTGAAAGCCGTGTGCTCAGGACAGTATGTGGGAAAAATTTAAAAGCAGACGTGAAGCTTGACAGGTTTAACCTTAGAAACCAAAATGGTTTAGAAGCATTGCTTGGCTTCACGTGCCTGATTGCTAACTTAAGATTTATGGAAATGGAAGTGAGTTAAATAGTTTAAAACATTTAAGTGTGACTCCTGAGATTCATAGAGGTTTTTTTTTTCAAGCAATTTTAGATAAAGTTCTAAATGACAAGAATAAGTTTTACTTCTTCACTTTTTATTCTCTTCTTTTTAAAACAGCAAAATTAGGAAAACTAGTTTTGAGGAGCAACTGCGAGCTCTGTAACTATTAACAATGATTTCTAGATTAACAAGTCGATTATTAACTTAATGTTAGGTTTCTATTTAAACATTTCTGCTACTCTCATTGCAACAGGCAATGTATGTGTATCAATTCATAGACAGCTTTATGTGAACACATATACCGAGTCAGAACAGTCTGTGAAGCAAGTTTATGCATATTTTAATAATATTGTCCAACTTTGTTTTAGAGTAGTTAGATTGTGTCCAGAGAACCCGTTTAGGGCAGAAATAATGTTTTTTTTTCTAACTTCAGAAAATAAGCTTTCATTTTAAAAATGGAAACTGAATTTAAGTGAAAAATCCAATTTTGGATTCAGTTCCATTCTCTAGCTAGCCGAAAGAAATCTTAGGAAAGAATCATACAGAATCAATAGTGATTTGCATTTAAAGAAAGAGAAATGGAACTTAGAAAAAGTCAGTAGACACTGAAGTACTTTGGTCAAGGTAAGCAGTAGAGATGACACATTTTTATTTAGTCAAGATTATAATTTTATACCTAGAAGCTTTGCTAAAATAGTTTGGCTTTTACAATAATGTTTCAGGTTTTATACAAGTCTGGCTAGAATCGTATTATTCATGTATTTTTTTATTTACTTACTGGTTCAACAATGTTTTGGTTATTTTTCTTTCATTTTAGTGCTGATACTGGGGTTTGAACTCTGAGCCTTGAGGTCTTACTTGGCCTTTTCATTCAAAGCCAGCGAGTACTTTACCATGTTACCCACAACTCCACTTTCTCAGCTGTGTTTAAAAATCATCAGACCTTTATCAAAAACATTTGTGGTTTACTTTTCATATGTTATATTAGAAAATTAAACATAAATAACTATCATTTAGGGACATTATCCTAATGATTTGACAACAAGTTATTGATTCTGGATTTTATCTTTTGAAACCTTAATTTTATAATTAAATTTATAGGTATGCATATATGTAGAGAATGGGATACACATATGTTTAAGCCATTAACTCAAATGAACATAATATGGTACACTGGTAACATTGTATTTATGTAATTTAGTAATGAAATTAATTTGGAGCTGCTGGCATTTTGCCTCTTCAGGTCTATGACTCATTTACTGAGAAAGTGTGATTCAAGACACCAGAGTTGCTTTTTTTTTCATCTGTTGAAATTCGTGTTTTAACAACGGGCAAGTTTTCATGGCAGATTTAAAACAAATATTCTGTGATAATATTTGGAAGCTGAGTGACATGGAACCTTACATAATGGGGAATAAACATATGCCTCTAAGTTCATTGCCTATTAACCATCAAAAGCATGTCATTTCGGACTACTAGCTTAGTTCTTACATTTTTAGAAGTTAACTCTTGCACAGCTAGAAATAAAATCTCTGTAGTTTGATTAATTTAATAATTGATGAAGACTAAGTGATGATAGGATTTAGTTTTAAGGTTTAGCATATTTACTCATCACATACTTAACATTTTCTTCCAAGAGGTGGGGGAGAGAAGCACTAATTCTATGGCTGTACAGTGGTTACTACATGATTTATTTTACTCCGTTCCCTGAAAGAGCATATACTCTCATTAGTTAAATTGTCACAGGGGTATCATGATTACTTGACATCAGAGCTAGCCCTTTTTATTTGCAAAGTGACCTAAAAATTAATTTCATGAGTTTTTACTTTGAAATGAACTTGTGGCAGGATAGTTCTCTTTACAGAAACACAAAATCCTGAGGCAGCATAAGCCTGTGTTGATTTGTGTTTCTCATGGCAGCTTTCTTCCTTTTCCTACCATCCCATTAGTGCTTAAAAAACTAGCTAGTCGGGTGCTGGTTGCTCACACCTGTAATCCTAGCTACTCAGGAGGCTGAGATCTGAGGATCGCGGCTCAAAGCAGCCCAGGCAGGAAAGTCCATGAGACTCTTATCTCCAATAAACCACAAGAAAACCAGAAGTGGCCTTGTGGCTTCAGCCTTGAGCTGAAGAGCTGAGGGATAGCGTCCAAGCCCAGAGTTCAAGCCCAATGACCAACAAAACAAAAACAAAAACAACTAGCTAGTAACTTTGTTCAGAAAAAAAGGAAGGAATTTTATCAGCCTGTGTCATCTATAAGAAAAGAGAGCATGTCTAGGCTAGGAAAGATCTGTAATTTTCTTCTCTTATTTTGAACTTTTCTTCCCAGCTTTTCCAACTCTAGATGGTCGATAGTCTTGCATAGTGGGCTTTAGCCAACTTTCTGTCATTAGAAGAACTAAGTAAAAACTGTTCCAAAATGGTTCTTAGAAAGAAACACGAGCCTGGGATTGCATTAAAACTAAAAAACAAACAAAAAGAAAACAAACTACTTTAAAAATATAACATGGTCGTGTGTGGTCTTTATTCTTGACTCTAGTTTTCAAAGCTTGTGTACCTTGATTGTATCCTTTTACCTATTGGACTCTGTTACTCATAACTTTTCTCTAGCTGCCTTGTCCGTTTTATGTAGTATTATGGCATGGAAAGTATGTTTTCTCTGTGTGTGTGTATGTGTGTGTTAGTGTGTTAACTATTTCTAAAGCTCCTGATTTTATTGCAGCACCAGGAACTAGTAATTAGTGCCCAAGTTCCTCAATTTCCACTAGGGGGCAGCACTGGACTCTGTGGTCTAAGAGTTTCTGTCTGTCCTTCCATCCTGTCTTTCCTTTCAGGTGGTACATATTATATATATATACATGTTTATGTATATATATATATATATATATATACATATACATATATATACTCATATATATATATACACATATGCTTTCTTACGCATATACTTTTTAAGGCTTAATAAATGTTCAGTAAGTTCAGGCACAGTGTTACATGGGATATTGCTTCTCAGGCTCTACTATTTTGCTTACCTGAGTCTTGTCTTCAATGACTGCATTCCTGGTCCACAAATTCAAATGCCCTGTATTGTATTAGAAGTAAAGGATGCCTTTAACTTGGTAAATCTCTATCTGAAAAACAAAACAAAACAAAAAAACTTAGTGACATGTGACATGTCAGGTACAAGACCATGTAGTATTTTTCTCATGGTAACAAAATCTAAAGAGGCAAATAAACAAGATAATACAGTTATAAAACAATAGGAAAAAATCAGTAATACAGAATTTTAAAATCCTTCTCTCCCTTTCCCTCTCTCCCTCTCCCTCTCCCTCTCCTTCTTCCTCTCTCCCCCTCCCCCTTTCTTTTTTTTTTCTTTCACTGTTGTGAATAGAGGCTTGGAGTGGTTAAATCCTAGGATAAAAATGTCCTTCAGATAGAATTCCAAGTTCTGTGCTGCGCCTATTACATTGTACGTTGTTGCCGTAACGACAGATTTGTTAAGGGTGACTGAAGGTACTGTGCGGAATGTCTGAGGCAGGGATTTTCTCCGTGGTAGAACCCCTGTGGCACAGTGACAGGTAAATGAGTGGCTGATGGGTGGACTTGATGTTTTGGTGTTTGGGTTTTGAGTTTAAGAATTGACAGGCATGGAGTGATTGACTAAATGCACAGCACATTGGACATGTATTACTGTCCTAGCCTGCTCTCGGTTACTGTCATAAAAGAGATGGGGTGGTTGGTGAGGAATGGGTGTTTATGTGGCCCTTGGTTCTGGTGGCTGGGTCATTCAGTTTCTTTAGGGCAATACTTTTTGGCATTTGGTGAAGGCTCATGGCTATATCAGAGCCTCACATCAACACTGAGCAAGGGTCACTGCTTCTCCTTACAAAGCCAGCACTGCTGGGGAGGGGGCATGACTCTGTAACCCTCATCACCTCCCCAAAGTGTGTCTGCCAAATACTCCTGTGTAAGAATGAAGGAGCTGTTTCCAGCACAGGAGCACTGGGGGATGCATTCAACTTATGTAGGAGTAAAGGCACTATACTTACTTTTCACCTCAATAATACTTTATTTCTCCTAAACACTGATGGATCAAAATCTCTTAATTTGTATTTATTCTCTCTTACCTGCTTTAAAAAACAAAACAAAACTTGGGGCTGGGAAGGTGGCTCAGTGGTAGAGCGCATGCCTTGCATGCATGAGGCCCTGGGTTCGATTCCTCAGCACCACATAAGCAAAAAGTAAAAAGCCGGAAGTGGTGCTGTGGCTCAAGTGGTAGAGCGCTAGCCTTGAGCTGAAGAGCTGAGGGACAGCACCCAGGCCCAGAGTTTAGGCCCCATGACCGGACCCCAAAAAAATATAAAAAAAAACTTGAAGACTCTCTGTGCCGTCTAATTTTGGTATTATATTTTGTTTTCAAAAGCAAAAAGATAAATTTGTAATTTGTTATGGAAAAAAGCCAAATGAAGATATGTATTTTGCCTGTGTCCGTGATTGCAATGATTTGGAATTATTTCACATTGCTTGCTTCCTGTTCTGGCTATAATACATATAACCACCCAGATGGCTAATATATAAACAATTTGAGTTATGCTCACGTAAATTGTGTAGGATAGCTCCCAGTACTCAGGGTCATCTGGGTTTTGCTTCGTATGTTCCCATCTTATATCAATTTGCTATTAGTTTCTGTGTGTGTGTGTGTGTGTGTGTGTGTGTACTAGAGAACTTAGAGCCTCTCACTCTTGTTTTTTTTCTTTTTGGTTGAGACTGGCACTCTTTCCCTTGAGCCACAGCTCCTCCACTTGTGTGTCTTTTTGCCAATTAAACAGAGATGAAGCAGCCTCAAGGACTTTTCTGTGTGGGCTGGCTTTGACTGATGAGCCTCAGAGCCGAACCTCCTGACAGCCAGGATTACAGGTGTGAGCACCTTTGCTCAGCTTTGTTCCCAGTGTCTTTCCCTGACACAGCCTCTACCTTCCTTGGTATTACTTAGTCTTTCAAAGTTCTCTGTAGACTCTTGATCATCTTGGCTTGTCTTCTATTTGGCCATTTAAATTTTTTTCCTAATTTATTTCCTCCTTGTTTTTGCTATTCTCAAAATGAATACCCCAGAATTTGCAGGAAAGAACTGAGGACTGTTGCACTGTGGGCGAGCTCCTCCGACAGAGGTCCTGATCGCCCATCTTACTATTCACTTATTTAGGGGAAAAAATTCTCAGAGTTTCATAATGGTGCATTCAGAAGGAAATTCAAATGTCACTTCTGGAGTTACACCTTTTGGAAGGAATATAGTTTATTTTAGGGACCAGATTATGTGAAAATACATATTGCACTGCAACATAACATACATAGTCATTACAGTGGTTTGGAGGGTTTGCTTTTGATCATTCTCACTACCTCCTGGCTGAAACTTTGAACCCCAAATCATGGGAAGAATGATTCTCTTGACTCCTGTCTGGCTGGGACTCTTGGTCACAGCTTCCATTGTCACATGAATGGTGCTGATCACACACCAGCTCTCTAGAGAGAAAGGCCCAGTGTAAGCACTGCCTACCTTTGGCTCATGCCCTAGACTCTACATGCATCCTCCAAACCCTTATTTAATTCCTATGCACTTACTGTTTCTGAATCAAGACAAATCATCAAACATAATTTTAAAAATACGAGTGTCCTTAGGCGACCAGTGGAACACATGATTGTGATTAATCTGGATTGGGTACAAAATCTAGTTACAGTGTCATGTGGTTATACAGGAGAGAACAATATTTGTTAAGGATTCAATTTGGGCCCAAATATGTAAATCTTTCAACGAGATTTGAGCATTTCTTTGTGTGTGTGTGTGCACGCCACGCATGTGTGTGTGTATGTGCGTGCGTGTAGCTTCTGTATGGAAAAACCAAGCCTGAACAAGGGTGACCAATTTTCATGGTTGCTCAAAGAAAATCACACATAACACTATTGCATGGAAATAAATTCAGTGGGAAGGAACTTGGTAGCTGCTTAGTTTTTCCAGTTGCTTTAAAAGAAGTTTTAACTGAACTCAAAGGAAGAAGTAACTAATGGCTCTTTTAATATGCTTTAGCTAGCAAAGAGTTAGAATTTCAACCTGTATCAGCTGGTATATCTTTATAAAATTGAAAAACCCATTCATGGTCTCCTTGCTGTGCTTTTGAATTCCTTTATGACTTTTACAATATGTTTTATATGTTTATAGGAATATTTTATAGTCATTTGATTCCATATAATTTACAATAATTGTTTCTGAATTAAGGAACCTTACTTATCAAATCACAGTAACATAAACTAGAACTTCACAAAAGGAAGTGATTCTTCAGCTGAGCACTTGGTGGTTTGTGACTGTAATCCTAGCTATATCAGAATCTACAATCTGAGGATTATGGTTCGAAACCAGCCCAGGGAAGACAAGTCTGAGATACTCTTATCTTGAATTAACCAACAATAAGCCATAACTGGAGGTGTATGACTCATGTGGCAGAAGTGCCAGCCTTGAGCAAAAAAGCGAAGTGAGAACGAATGGCCCTGAGTTCAAGCCCCAATACAGACACACACACACCACAAGTCAGTTTTTCACTTTTTTATTTCATTTCAGTTTGATTTTCCTGTCTCATAAAACCTGAATTAATGAATATGTACAGTACAAAGGGAATCTTTTCCCAACTTTGGATTCCCAGCTGCAAAGGGGAAGCCGCTGTTGGAGGTCAGACGCCACTGCAGGCAGGTGTTGTGTGGCGGGGAACTCACAGATGCCTTACAGATGCCTTCCTGCCGGAGAGGCCCTCACATTCTTGAGGGGTTAGCAGCATTGTCAGCAGACAGAAACTCAGCCCAGTGATTTTAGTCATGGTGCTAAGTGGAGTGGTTGCAATACACACACACACATGCGCGTGCGCGCGCTTGCGCACACACACACACACACACACACACACACACACACACACCAGACTGTTTTGTGGCAGGCCAGCCTTCCAAGTTACTAGTTTGAAAGAAGAGTGGTTTTATACCAGGTACAAAATTAAAAGCAGTTAGCAAACTATTTTTGCCTTTGAGTCTTCTGTATTTTGCAGTGTCCATAGATAATTTGTTTACAAAGAGCAATATGCTTAAGAAATCGATCATTTCAGGCTCTAAAAATTACAGGTTACAGTGAGCAAACAATCCACCCAATCTGTCATCTCGTTTTAGTGAGAAGTGGAATGTCTTAGGTCACTCTTGAAGTTGTGTGCATTATAAACTTCTAGTGTTGCTGGTAGAGATGTTGGGTTGCTGGAAAATGCAGTTCTTATTTGGTGACTGATGCTGTACATCACAGCAGGTAATGAGTGAAGGGGAGTCTGGGAATGTTCAGTTTGTGTCCTTGGGTGCTAGATGGTCTCGTGGGCATTTATTATACTTGTTATTGGGAAAAAAAATCACACTGGGATTGGAGATTGAGTGTGAGGTTTCAGGATTTCTTCAGGTAGAAATGTCTGCTCAAATGATTTAAAAAATAGTACAAGATATAAGAAAACTTAAGTCTTCTCAAATCCTTTGTGAAACAAGCCGTGTATTAATATGTAAATTAAAACCTGGGGTTTTAATTTAACATTTTCCTTTGACTAGTTTAAATACACATCTATCCATTGATTGAT
>NW_012267368.1:647802-663406 GCF_000151885.1 Dipodomys ordii
TAAATTAAAACCTGGGGTTTTAATTTAACATTTTCCTTTGACTAGTTTAAATACACATCTATCCATTGATTGATTGATTGATTGGTAGATTTTTTAAAATATCTATTTTTAATCATAGCTACTCAGGAGGCTGAGATCTGAGGATCATGGTTTGTAGCCAGCCCAGGCAGGAAAGTCTGTAAGACTTTCATTTTCAGTTAACTAGCCAAAAGTCAGAAGTGGTGCTGTGGCTCAAGTGGTAGAGTGCCAGCCTTGAGCACAAGAGCTCAGAAAAGTGCCCAAGCCCTGAGTTCAAGACACAGAACATACAGGCATATACAAAATAAATAAAAATTTAATTTACACATACAAACATATATATATATGAATTTAAAGTTATACATTCTTTTAATTTTTGTATTTTAAAATTATATGTATTGTTTGCACACCTAGGGTTTCCCTCCTTGAGAGAGTTTGCTCTCACTAACTTTCCTTTTCTTTTTAAATAAACTTACTCTGTTTACTTTAAAAAAATAAATAAACTATGTATTTAAAGATATATGTGATCTTTAAAGTTTTATATGCACAAGTCTGGCTTTAAAACTTTCAAATTTTTAATTTTTATATTGTTAGGATTTTTAATAAAAGTTGTGTAACATTTCCCCCATCAAATGATGTCCCCACACAGTTGTACTAAAGGTCAGCTCTTCCTTGCTGAAGCCAGACCTCTGTCCACCGGGAGCTTCTGCTCTCCCAGGTGAAAAGGGGAATTGACCCAGGCAGTGGAGGGGGAGCCAAGGACGCCATCAGGCCCCTGACCGTTCAGTCCATCTGGGCCGCAAGGGAATTACAGGCGTGTATTGTGGAAGCGAGGCACATCCATTTTACCAGCTTGGAGAATGATGGAACCAAGAAGCGCAATCCCTCCTCTCAAGCCACAGTGTGAGCCACTATGAACATTCGCTGGTAGTTTGTGTCCTACTTGGCTTTGCCACACACCGTGCTGTGTTCTCAGTGCGCATAAATATATATACAAGTGTGTTTCAAGAAGCACGGACCACGAGCACATGCTCCTTGTGACATGCTTTTTAAAAGCAGAAGTCACTTCATTTCTCATCTCCGTAGGTGTAATTGTGTTGTTAGTGTTTTTCCTTTGCTTGTTTTGTGTAGGTATTAAGGCTTGAACCAAAGTTCAAGTTTTGAGCTCTCGCTTGGCGTTTTTCTGCACAAGGCTGGTGCTCTACCCTTGAGCCATGCCTCCACTCCTGGTTTTTTTTGCTAGCTAGTTGGAGAGAGCAGTCTTTGGGACTTTTCTGCCTTGGATGGCTTTGAGCCATAATCTTAGTTCTCAGCTTCCGTAGTAGCTAGATCATAGGCAAAAGCCACCAGTGCCTGGCTATTACTGGCTGTTACTATTTCTCTCGCTAACAATATAAAAAGAGCATGTTAAAGTTGGCCTGTCTCGGTTCTTCTCTGCAGGAAGAATGTTTCTTGAACTTAGAGGCTCCTATATCCAGAGTGTGTGGCTACGACACTCCCTTCCCCCACATTTTTGAGCCGTTTTACATCCCTGACAAATGGAAGTGCTACGATGCCCTTCGGAAAATGATCAACTACTGAGCACACAGGTAGGAGCGGTGCACTCTGGGAGTGAGCGTGAGCGTGAGCGTGTCACATCGCGTCCTCTTCTCTGAGGTGTAGCAGTCCTCACTGGCTCACGTGCCAGTGGGTAGCAACTTTTAGAACAAAATAGTGTAGGTAAGGAAAAAAAGAAGTCAAGCATCAACCAGGGCATTGACCTTGAGTGGAACACGGGGCGTGTGTGTGTTACGTGGTTTGTTTCTGTACACAGCCACACTGACTGCAGTGGAGATAACATGGGAACCTTTCAAACAGTGGTCAGATGGTGAACACATGAATACCAGGAAGCTGACTGTTCATGTTCACACGTGAGATTAGAAGTAGGAGTCTTGGGGAGCAGGGGGGGGCGCTGGCGGATGCATTGCATATAAAAAAGGTGCATGGTACATTGAACCCCCCTTCTACTACTATTTGGAGATAATAAAAATAAAATGACCCTTTAAGTACTATTACCTTAGGCTCCAATTATTTTATATTGTGATCCATTTTATAATATGGATCACATTTTATATTGTGATCCATAAAGATTCTTAAATTTACCTGATAAATAGAGTGGTTAAGCAGGAGCTTTTAAGAGCAACTTTAAACAACTCAAACCAAAACAGAAAAAACAAACCCAACATAACCACCATTCATAGAACTTCTTTGCCGAATAATTTTGTTGTTGTTGTTGTTTTGTTTGTTAATGACATGGTCTCATTATGTAGCCCATCTTCCTGTCTCAGTTCCTCAAGGGCTGGGATTACAGGCATGAGTCACAATGCTGGCTTATAGATTTTTTAAAATATGAGATCACAAATGATATTTATTCATATTGATTAAATCATGCCTACCAAACCTTGTATCAGTGCCGTTCTAACAAAAAATCCATTAGGAATTTCGTGGTTTTCATAATTTTAAGACAAGTTTTGTATCACTGACACTCTCATTTTGAAGTTTTCAAAATGAGTAGATAGGATTTGATGCTTTTATTTAAAATCTAAACTGTCAGTAATAATAGCAGTACATTTTAAAGCATCATAAACTTTGCAAAGCAAAAGGAGATTGAGCTCCACACAATAACATATCCTGTGTGTTCTCAATTTGTGCAAATTGAGAAAACTGTGCTACCAGGATCCCTGTGTCTTGGGTACTTGTGTACTGAGAATATTATTAGGGGTCTAGGTTATCGTTAGGGGTGTAGGCTGTTGTTAGGGGACTAGGTTATCATTGTAAGTTAGGGCTGCCAGGCCTTGTACCCAGAGTGCTCTGATAGGCAGGTCCAGAACTTGTCCTTCTGATGGCCTCATAATGCCCCCGAGAACAGCGAGCGGCTTCTGCAGCAAGTCACACATAGGGCAGATTAAAGATCTTCTGTTCTTTTGCACTCCTGGTGTTCCATCCGTAGGCATGCATGTGAAGTGTTTGGGTAAGATGGTGGCCAGGCCCATTGCACTGTTTTTTAAGTAGTGTTTTGATATTGGGTTTCACTTTGGATAGCACATTTGCTTTTCAACTTTTCTTATGTTTAAAATGCTGGAAATATGAATAAAATTGCTTTTCTGTGCTATAAAATTAAATATTCTTAAAGAACATAGTCCTGCATGTAACAAAGAATGTTTGCTTATAAGTGTTAATTTTTTTTTACAGAAAAACAGGAAGATTCTTACTCGATACGGAGATATTTTTCTGATTATTTTTATTTCCTCAGACTCATCTTTTGAAATTATTTTTTATGAAATGATCTATCATGGATATTGACTGAAGAGCTGAAATTCTCGTATTAATAGAAATGATGACCCAATGATTCCCATTAAGGGTGTTTTCAATTCACTTTTAAAATATTCTATATGGTATTCTTATAAATTCTACTCAATTATGTCTGTAAATAGGTGCCCGGTAATATTCAATAAATCAAAGTCCAATTGTCTTCAGGTTGTGTGTATCCTCTTTGTCCTATAATAAAAAGGTTTTTAAAAATAATTGATTGTTATTAATGAAATCTGAATTAAAGTATTAAACTAAAATATTTACCCTGCAAATGATAATTTTCTAATTTAGGTGCATTTGGTTTAGTTTTTCATGGCCAAGTTGGTGGTGTGTTGGCAAAACCTATGGGATTTTGTGTGTGTGTGTGTGTGTGTGTGTGTGTGTGTGTGTGTGTGTGTGTGTGTGTACATGCCAGTACTGGGCCTTGAACCCAAGGCCTTATTGGTTTTTTTCACTAAAGACTGGTGCTATACCACTGAGCCACAGTTCCACTTCATGCTTTTTGATGGTTCATTGAAGATAAGAGTCTTGCAGACTTTTCCACTTGGGCTGGCTTCAACCTGTATGTACAGTACAAGACGGGAAAAGATGTTGTGTGTCAACTGCAAGTATGAAAATGAAAAAGATTTAGGGAATCCAGTTGGCTCACTCCACAGCACATCTGAGTGCAAGATGCCTAGGCTTTGTGAGCACCGTGGCTCGGCCATGTTCCCCATCAAATGCCTAGGCCACCTGAAAGAACTCTGCAGTCATGTGATTGGCCCAGCAGAACCAGAAGCCTAATGGCAATCAACACACCCTCCTCTCCCACGAGTCCTAATGTCATGATACAAGTCAGACTATTTTGCTATTGTTTGACATCATTTATGACTGAAGTCATAAATGTCTTCATAGTCTTCAGCATAAAACATCTGCATAATGTCTGTGTAATTGTCAAAGACATTGTAACACGAAAAAAATATTCCATATTGTAAAAATAAGAGAATGGAGCAAAAGCCAGGCACCAGTGATGCATGCTTGTAATCCTAGTTTACTCAGGAGACTGAAATTTGAGGATTGTGGTTAAGCCAGCCTGGGCAGACAAATCTGAGAGACTCTTACCTCCATTTACTAAGCAAAACACCAGAAGTGGAGCTATGGTTCAAGTGGTAAAGTGCCAACCTTGAGAAAAAAAACTGAAGAACAGTACTTAGGCCCTGAGTTTAAGTCTCACACACACACACACATACACGCACACACACACAAACACACAGGAGTTAGATCTAGAAAGTGACCCCTTAGTTTAAGTCATATCACTTGGAAAATGGTGAATTTGCAGAACCAGGCCTATCAGTGTAAAGCAAGGCCTGACTTGTCGCTCGCCCGCAGATGCGTGTGTTTTCTGGTGGTCAGTGTCTCTGCCCAGTTATCTGGTAACAGTGCTATCTTTGTTCAGATAACTTTCCCCTCTCCCCCCTGCCCCATAGTTCCCTAGGGTTGCTGCTAATCCCAGAAGGGTTCCATACCAGCGCAGGGGGTCCGGACACACACTGTCCCCCAGCACCTCAGTACACACCCTACAGCTAGTGGACCTCAAGCTCCACCAATGGCTGCTTCTCAGACTTTTGCCTGCTCCCAGAATGCCTAGGGACACAAGTGATAGGTTAGTGGATGGACATATAGAAGATGAAACCTTGTGCAGAAATCCTTGGCTAGCAGTGAAGACCAGCCCCTGGGAAATACTGGTGTGACGCGGGAGGAGAGGAGCAACTGGGAAGTCACAGAACATGTGCATAGATGGTTTGAGGCTTACGACCTCTAGGGCCCTCTGAGATATTGATGATCAGAACAGTGAGAATAAGAAGAAGTTATAGCTAGAGAGACTGGGAAGTGGAATACAAACAGATGAATGCATGTGTGTAAATAATGGGCTTAAACTCATTTTTTTGGTGACATAAAGGCTCTGGGTTAGAAAAAGGGGGAAAGGGGATTGTAAATATGACTTAACTTGATAAAGACTGAAATAGGAGATTTATCAACTGGAGTTCCAGGTTCTAAATGCTTCATCTCAATAAAGAGTTTATCTTCGTTAATCTACTGTTAACCTTGACTGTTTTTTAAAAAATTTGTTTGTTTTGGTGCCAGTACTGGGTACTGAACTCAGGGCCTGGGACACTCTCCCTTAGCATTTTTTACTCAAGGCTGGCATTCTAGCACTTGAGCCACACTTCCACTTATGGCTTTTATTTTTTTCTGGTTAATGGAAGTAGAACAGATTTTTTTTTTCCCTTGCCCAGTCTGGCTTTGAACCTCAATCCTTAGATCTCAGCCTCCTGAGAAGCTCGGATTACAGGCATGAGCCACTGGCACCCAGCTTAGAGTTTTCATTTAAAACACTTTCTGAAATTAACCACTAATAATTAAAAGCAGTGTGTATATTTTATATTGTCCACATTAATTCTCAAGTTATACATAATTAATTTATTCCACACACATTTGGTGGATACTGGGGTCCAGGCAGTGGGTTAGAGTTTTATGTACAAAGTTATTGAAGAAACAGACCCTGCATTCAAACACACACACACACACACACACCAGCAAATAAACAAATCTCTTATAAAGCAAAGAGAGGAAACCAGAATAAAAAAGGGTCAACAAAACAAGAGACCGTGGAAATACCATATGAACTACCCTTGTACAATGAATGCACACCAAGGAAAAGCAAGCTGATATGTAATGAGATAAGTTTCCTAGTTAAAAAGGAAGACTAGACCAGGAGCCAATGGCTCATGCCTATAATCCTACTCAGGAGACTGAGATCTGAGAATCGCAGGTTGAAGCCAGCCCCAGCAGAAGAGTCTCCACGAGTCTCTATTTCTTCTGCAAGTGGGCCTGTGGCTCCAAGTGGTAGAGTGCTATCCTTGAGTAAAAGAGCTCAGGGACAGCGCCCAAGCCCCGAGTTCAAGCCCCACAACTGACAAAAATAATACAAAAAGAGACTAGAATGGGTTAAGAAACAAAAATCCAACTAATTCATCAGGAAGAATTTTCCAATAGGTTGCTCTAGAAAGCTTAAAATTTGAAGATGGAGAAAATACTGGATCAAAAAGAAAATGAGCAAATGTGTTGTAATTCACATTGGACAAAATGGACAATGAGGAAATGTGCATTTAATATCAGCATCTCACAGCAAGAGTATGCAGTTAAATCCTTTGTGTCCCAAATGTATAGCCTTAAAATATAAGCAATAATTCATAAGTTCAGATATGGACAAAACAGGTGTATGAGGTAACTTCATACTCTACATTCAATTTAGTCATTGAAGTGGATCACAATAAAAGATGATAGTTTTAACTATGTAAGCAATAGAGTTGGATCAATAGAAATAATATATTTTAAGCTTTTATGTCTCCACAGAGACTATAGAAGCTTTTAAAGTATACACAAGCAGTTAAGACTTGATCACATCCCAGGGCATGAATTAAAATAACGTTGACCTTCCAAAAGAGTATTCATAACTATCATATCCTCTGACCATATCACAAAGTCTTGGCGAATACTTTGGCATCTTGGAAAGAAAGAAATCACCCAGCTTTGTAACTGTGAAACCAGAAAGAAAATGTAAACGCAATTACTAAATATTGAAAGCATAAGATCACAGAGGTGTGTCAGTCAAGAGCCTTGCAGGGGTAAATTCATAGACTTTAAGTCTTTGAAAGAAGAACACTGCAAACTTCAAGCACACACACGCACACACACACACACACACACACACACACCACTATAAACCGAATGTTCCAAATGAGGAAAAGTTGTGTCCCCCCCCCCCATGAAAATGATTTTCTGCTTTATCATGTGTCCTGTGTTTTTATGTCCTCATGATACCCGCATATGCAAACCACAGAATGACTGTCTGCTTTCTTTAAGAGAGCAGAAATGATTTTACAAAATGAGATGGTTTGCCCAGCGCTGCAAGTGTTTCCTCCCACATCCTCATGCTGAACTCTTTCCTCCTCACACCTCCGACTTGCTCCCCTGTTCATGGCTCTTCCAAAAGGCTCTTCTTCTTACTCTTCATCCATCTGAGAATGCCCTGCTCATGAGACTGAACTAATGAAGTTACTTTTGGGGGAGAAATATGTGTCATAAATATTCCTTCTTGCTGAGAATTTCAGCTGGAGTAGGAGTGGGACAGTGGTTGGGGAATAATATTCTTCCAGGTCTTTTTTGTCTTAGTGCAAACACTATGGAGGTCAGTGTGGGGGTCCTCAGACAACTAAAAGTAGACCTGCCCTAGGGCCCTGCCGTTATCATAGTGGGGGTATCCACAGGAGTGTAAATAAACATGGAACAAAGACACCTGCACACCTGTGTTTACTGTCGTGCTGCTGCAAAGAGCCAAACAAGGAATCAGCCAAGCTGCCAGCACCAGATGAAGAGATAAACAAGATATGGTATACCATGGACTGTTGCTTAGCCCTCAAACATGATATATTGTGCAGGAAAATGGGTGGAACTGATGGACATTATGTTGAGCAAGAGAAGCCCAACTCAAAGTGCTGAATAGCGTATGTTTTTGCTCACATGTAGAAGTTGGGCCTAAAGATTATAGATTTTCAGTGGACACGTACAAACGTGCATGTGTGAGCGCGCGCACACACACACACACACACACAATGATTCTAACTATGGTTCTAGTTAGGAGGATGAGGGAAAGGAAAAAGAAAGAATGGCTGAATAATTTCAAAATACATTGCAATTCTATATGAAAAGAGCCAAGGATGCGTCATGAAAGTGGGTGTAAGGAAGAGAAAGTAAGGAAGACAGTTATCCTGAGCAAAGCACGCATGTCCAAAGTGCCGCGGTAAGACATTGGTGCAATGAATACATATTGAAAGGAACAAATGATAGCTGGGCGCTGGTGGCTCATGCCTGTGATCCTAGCTACTCTGGAGGCTGAGATCTGAGAATTGTGGTTTGAAGTCAGCCTGGGCAGGAAAGTCCCTGAAACTCTTATCTCCAAGGAAGCACCAGAAAACCAGAAATAGGGCTGTGGCTCAAGTGGCCAAGCGCTTGCCTTGAGCAGAAAAGTTAAAGGACCAGCGCCTAGGTCCTGAGCTCAGGCCCCATGACCAAACAAAGAAACAAAAAAAAAATGGTAGAATAAGACGGGCACTTTGGGGAGGGGGTAGATTGTAGGAGAAGATTCATAAGGATGAAGGTGGTCTAACTAGTCTGCATTGGTGAAAATAGAACGAAGACCCCTGTTGTAAGAAGGGGAAAGGAGGGTAAGGGACACAAGAGGTGAGGTTGATGGTGATATACTTTGTACATGTGTGGACCTGGTATGATCAACTCCTCTAGAACAACTAATGGAGGGGGGTTGGTGGCATAAGCATTCCTTTATTTAAAAGGGAAAGAAAAGATGTCATTGTGGCAAGAATGCCAACTTGGAGCAAAAAAGCTAAGAGACAGCTCCCAAGCCCTGAGTTCAGGCACCAGTACCAGTACAAAAATAAATTGAAAGGGCTGGGAAGATGGTTCAGTGGTAGAGTGCTTGCCTCGCATGCATGAGGCCCCGGGTTTGATTTCTCAGCACCATATAAGCAGAGAGAGCCAGAAGTGACGCTGTGGCTCAAGTGGTAGAGTGCTAGCCTTGAGCTGAGGGACAGCGCCCAGGCCCCGAGTTCAGGCCCCACGACTGACAAAAATAAATTGAAAAATAAAGTTGAAATAAAAGAATACAGAACGGCGGGGTTGGGGGTGAGGAAGGAGGGTTCTGTTTTGCAGTCTTTTGTATTTCAGATGTGTGCTTCAGTTGTGGGTGCTCAATCTGCTTATTTCTTAAAGAAATTTCAGACACAGACCGCTTTCCATAGAGGGCCTTCCGCCAGCTCCCTGGGAGAGGCCCATTGTTGCTGTGATTTAGGTCTGTTCAGGTAGATTTCAAGGCATGTATTTGTTAAGTGACTGTATGGCAGCCGTCTGTAGGTACGCAGTGTCTGCGTATATGGACAACGTAGAGTTGAAGGAGCTCATTCTGAACTCTTCCTTTGAGGACGGTGGCACTAAGCTGAGTTAATTTTCTTCAGCTTTTCTGTTGTCTCTGGTGACGAGTTGGCTTCTGCAACGTACCTGGCCATGCCACCTCTCCTTTTTTAGGGGGCGTGGTCTGCAGATGGGAGGCGGGGCAGGGTTAAGACCTAGCTTCTTGGCCCCAATGTCTAGTCAAGGGATGGGGACTGACCACCGTGGGCTGTTGTTCAGGAGTTTTTGAATGAATAGATCGGAATGAACTAGAACCACTCTCTCTACGGATGGGGGCCATCTGTGATCATCAAGAGCTGCAATGCGAGATGGGGTCACTTCCCACCAGACTCCATCCTCGAGAAGCATCTCCTTGGAGGCCAGCTCCACTTCCGCCCGCAACACCCTCAAGTGTTTTGCACTTCCTTTCCGTCTCTAAGGAGTTGCCCCAGGAATTCAGGAAACCGCCCCTGTCCTCCTTCCTGTTGGGTTTCTGTTGCTTCCAAGTAAAAGCCTCACAATTCATCCATTCGGATGCTGGGAATACATTATGTTTGTGCACGTGTTTCTCATAAAGTATACTTGGAGAAACTTCCAGTATCGGGATCCGTTTATGTACAATGTGTCGTCTTCTTATCTGTGGCACCAATTAGCTGCAGATAGTGTGTGAAGGCTGAGTCTTCATCATGAAACAAGGGCATTCAGACTTTCAGCCTGAAAATTGAATGCTGGCAGTCTTAGGAAAACAAGTAGTCCACAATCGGCTGTGTTCTAGAAACCTTGTTCTTTGGAAGATTAGTATGAAGATCTTAGCGTCATGGTTAAACATAACTAAGAGCTGTAAAACAGCCCTCACAATTACTCTGTTTATTCTCCCTTCCTTCCTTCCTTCCTTCCTTCCTTCCTTCCTTCCTTCCTTCCTTCCTTCTTTCCCTTCTTTCTTTCTTTCCTTCTTTCCTTCCCTCCTCCCCTCCTTCCTTCCTTCTTTCCTTCCTTCCTTCCATCCTTCTTTCCTTCCTTCCTCCCTTCCTCTCTTCCTTTCTTTCTGTGCTGGTGGTACTGGGGCTTAAACTCCGTGCCAGTCCTTTAACTTTTTTTAAATTTTTATTAGTCCTTTAACTTTTTAAGCTCAAGGCTGGCACTCTATCACTTGAGTCACAGCTCATCTCTGGACTGTGGGTGGTTAATTGGAGGTAAGAGTTTCAGGGACTTTCCTATCCATCTGGTTTTGAACTGCAATCCTCAGATTGTGTTACAGGTGTGGGCCGCTGGCCCTTGGCCATTATTTCCTCTTTTCAATGAAAGTTTCAAAGAAATTAAAGAACAGGATACTGGCTATTTATAGCATGAAAACTACAATTCTTCTATCCTAGTCTTCCTTAGCTTAGAAGGATATTAAGACTAGAATTAGAAAGAGCATTCCCTAGTTTCCCTCATTATTCTTGGAATTGCTGGAGAGCTGCTTTCAAGCCCAGTCAGTTGAGTGAGATGGAGTTTAAGATCTCCCTGGCTGTAGACTCACCTCCCCAAGACAGATGCATGGCCAGCACCTGACACTCCCCCTGCCCCAGGAACATCTGCAGCACACACTCAGCCCTGCTTTCCCCGTAGCTGCTCACACATGGGTGGGTGCTGTTACCACAGTGCATCACTGGGATTCTGGAGTGTGTGTGTGTGTGTGTGTGTGTATCTGTGTGCACACACCCACATGCGTGCTGATACTGGGGCTTGAACTCAGGGCCTCTGTGATCCTGCTTGGCTGTTTTTCCTCAAGGCTAGTGCTCTACCACTTGAGCCACAGCTCCACTTCTGTCTTTCTTTTTGCCAGTTAATTGGAGATAAGAGTCTCACAGACATCCCTGCCTGGGCTGGCTTTGAATGGTGACCCTCAGATCTCAGCCTTCTAGGTAGCTAGGATGACAGGTGAGGACCACCAGTACCTGTCTTGTGGTTGATTTTTCCATTGTTAACAAGGTGGTAGTGGGTGACAGGATATAGCAACAGAGACTCACAGTTATTGAAGGCAGACGATGTGCCAAACAATCGCCTTTGGAGGTTTTAATCCAAGTGACTGAAATTAAATGTATGCTTCCCTGTCTTGTGGGATTGTGTTGGCAAAGTATTAATTCCCAGACCTGTCTTCGAAGGCAGGGAGAATTAGATAGGGCAGAGTGTCTTGAGCCGGGGCTGTCAGTCTCCACCCTGACTTAAGTTGGGAGAAAGTGTGAGCAACACCAAACTGTGGCTCATGGACTTCACTCAGCCCACGTGAGACTGCTCATCCAATCCAGGGAGCGGCGGTGCACCTGCGTGGTGATTGTGGCCGTGGAGGAATAAAATCAGGGAGGACAAACTATGGAATCTGCAGCAGCTGCAATGAAAACCAAGAGCCACACATGCACCGATTGCTAGTTAGCCATCTTAATTCTTTTCTCCCTTCTAAGAAATGGAGGCGACCAGGCCCGTTTCCTTGTGAAGACCACAAATCCACTCATGGTGGATGAAGCCAAGTGGAGTTTGATTTGAAGGACTCCAATTTCAGGAGAAGCTGTAGGCTGCATAAAATGAGCAAGTCATGCTAGAGCTTTTGATTTCTTCTCCCACCTCCCACTGCCTCTCCCTCCCAGGCCCCGTGTGGACTCCCCTCTGCACCCCATGCAGGCTGCGTTCTTGTCTCTCTGCCCGCTGCTTCCCAGCCCTCTCATCGCCTGGTGCTGGGCTGTTCAGTAATGACAGCCCTTTTCTGGCTGGCTGGCTTGGCTTCCCATCCTGAGCAAGCTCGATATTATTTATTCATTTCAATTCCAAATTCCTGCGAGTGAATCCTTGGGCCAGCTTTGGGCTGGCAGCTGTCCACGCTGGGTCCACATCTGGGAGCAGATGTGCAGATGTAGGTGCACTACCTAGAGAAGGCTAGCAAAGATGACGTGCCCCAGAGGACACTGGACAGGTTCTTCTCTCTGAGAAGGGTGGTTTATTATAGCTGTTGCCATGATTATTTCTTCATTAGAAAAAGTGAGTTAGTCAGACTTTAGGGAGAGGGTGGGTAGATAGGTTTTCTTTTAGAAGACAGTGCATCTGGAGAGATGCGTAGGATGGATGGACTCTTTTTAGCTGGTCTTCTTTCTAGCACTGCCCTGGCTATCAGCAAAGATAAAGCTCTCACTGGGTAAGAAGAGGGCTTTATCTCTGCGGCAGCAAAATTTCTCCAGAGGCCATCCAGGCACTGGCACTTAACAATACCAATCACGAACAGGGCTCCAGGCAAACAGAAGCTCTGTGTACCCAGGCTTGGGATCCACTCCAGCCCCAGCGTGTTCCTTCTCTGTGATTCTCTAGGTGCTATGTTGCACACAGGGGTCACACACTGTGGACTGAAGTCAGAACAGGGGAGGTAACAAACTCATGAAGCATGCGTGAAAGTCCAGCTGTCCAAGAGCTAGGGCTGCTCCAAGGAGAAAACACGTTGTACATAGAAAAAGTGGTGCTGGAAACGGCACCGTTAAATCAACGATTTCTTTATTGTGATTTATGTAGATAATTCATATGTAGACCAAGCTTTTTCTGAGGTATGTGGAAATGAGATGAAATTCTAGTCAAGCTCTTGGGAGAAATGATGGCCAGGTGTTGGTGAGCATGCCTGTAATCCTAGCTTCTCAAGAGGCCGAAATCGGAGGATCATGAGTTGAAGCCGGTCCAGGCAGACAAATCTGGGAGACTCTTATCTCCAATTGGGCAAAAAGGCCCAAATGGAAACTGTGGCTCAAGTGGTAGAGTGCCAGCCTTCAGAAAAAAAGGCCAAACAAGAGAGCAAGGACCCAAGTTCAAGTCCCAGTAGTGGCAAAAATAAGTAAGTAAATAAAACATAAACTTTAAAAAGGAAGAATTGAAGCTTGGTTGGGAAGACAGACATAGACAAGAACTGGCTGTGTATCTATCTGAGCTCAGAGGTGGCAATAAGAAAGCAACCGCCTTTCTTCTCTCTAACGCTCACATGAGTTACTTCCTTTCCTACCTTCAATAATCTCTGGAGCAGGTGGCTTGAAGTCCCATTTTGACTAGAGCACACACAAGCCTTCTTCCCAACTTCCAGGAATGCCCTGCAATCTGTTTGGAGAAGGTCCACTAAAGATACTTTCCTCCAAAAGAGGTGGGGGAGACAGTGTGCATGGCGATGTTCACCGAGCTTGCGCTGCATGAACGGAGGTAGATCATTGGATATTTCTGCCCTCCAGCCAGCTAAGCAAGTATCTATCCTATCTTAGTGCTAGATTACTGCAGAAACTGTTCCTCAGCTGACTTAGAAGTTAGAACAGCTCAGGGCTTTCATGGGCTCTTCCATGAAGAGACATTTAGGATGCTCCCTAGAGGAGTGAGTTTTAAGTAGACACTGGAATGGAAGATAAGCATTTACTTTGTGTATTAAAGCAGAAATACCTGGCCACACATCATTTGAGGCAAAAGGAAAAAAAAGAAAGAAAAAGCAAAAAAAAAAACCCAAAAAACAAAAACCCCAAACCCTGAGATGAAGATCGCTTTTAAATGACAATTTCCTTGAAGATGCCCCCCCGCCCCTCCCCCGAGCTTTCCAAATCTGCCGACATTACAGTGCTGGATTCCTAAACACAGAAAAACATTGTTAACTCCCTGACTGGAAATGAAGGTTGCACAGTCCAAAGACGTGCCTTCAGATGTGAGTTTAAATCAAGCACCTTTGAGGAAGATGAAAATTCTATGTAATTTGACATAATTAAATGTAGCTATTTTGTCAGACTACAATTTTCCACTCTGCTCCTTACGCCTACAATTTGGAGGTTCGGCCTAGGCTCGGGTGGTTTATTTCAGGGCGAGCTTACCCACATTTGCAGGCTGTGGATGGCAATTACCCTCTACCCAAAAGCAAACCTCACTTCTCAGTTTGATGGTACTTGGAAAGTTTTTCTGCAAAGAACCCAGTGAAAACCCTTCAAATCGGAGCACAAACAAAGTTGTTCTCAAAAGGTGACTTGGAGCAAATTGATGGAAGCATTTCTAAAATGGCAGCTTGCTAGGATTCCAGGGGTTAATATGTTTTGGATGAAAAGAAACTCTTCTTTTTTTTTTTCCTCCAAGATCCTATGCTTAGTAAACATTTATTTCCTTGTCTCTTCAAATAAAAGATTCCACAGAATGTCCGTCTGAAGTCCCAGGAGCCTTGCTTGTGATTCCTTCCTCCCTCACTCTCTTCCCATCACACACACAAAATTAATACTTTGAATTTCCTAGGTTTATATGTGCAGGAAAGTATTCATGCACTAAGCTCCTTGCAGTTACAAGGGCTGACCTCATCCCGCGAATCTTCCCCTACATACTTTATTAATATAAGCAAGCATCGCACAGGCTGCGGGCCAAAGACACCACAGCAGAAATGTAGGAGCAAGTTCATGCTCCCCAGCACACACACTCCATCAGCAAAACCAGACTGCATCGTCTTCTAAAGTCATCTTTCACAATTGGCATGGTTCATTAAAAGCCTGAGAAGCTCTACATAGAGTGTTGAGAGATTTAGAAGTAGAAAGATTGGCATTTGTAGGTGAAGTAGGTGATTGGCATTTGTGCAGCCTTGCATTTGATGATACAGTTGTTCTTTTTTCTTTTCTCTCTGATTTTCTCTTTTCTCTCTTCTCTTGTCCGCTTCCCTTGCTCCCTCTCTCCTTACCTTCTTTCCAGTTGTATATACATATATATGTAGTATATACTAATATATATGTATATCTATTAGACAACTAGCTATGTAGCTCAATATGACCTTGAGCTTGAGTTCACTATCCTCTTGCCTCAGCCTCCTGAGTTCTGGGATTGCAATCCTAAACTATTATGTGAGATTAATGAAAGCCCTACTTTCAGTCATCCTTTTCCTGTTCCTTTTCTCTTCCCTTTCCCCCGTTTTCCTTCATTTCCTCTCTTCTTCCTTCTCTTCTTTCCTTTCCCCTATCCCTCCCTCCCTTCTTTCCTTCCTCCCTCCCTCCCTTCCTCCCTCCCTCCCTTCCTTCCTTCCTTCCTTCCTTCCTTCCTTCCTTCCTTCCTTCCTTCCTTGTAACTGTGAAACCAGAAAGAAAATGTAAACGCAATTACTAAATATTGAAAGCATAAGATCACAGAGGTGTGTCAGTCAAGAGCCTTGCAGGGGTAAATTCATAGACTTTAAGTCTTTGAAAGAAGAACACTGCAAACTTCAAGCACACACACG
>NW_012267368.1:665881-705212 GCF_000151885.1 Dipodomys ordii
GCTCTACCACTTGAGCTACAGTGCCACTTCCTCACAATGCCACTTTCTTTCAGACCAGCAGATTCGGATTCCAACAGTAGCATGGTCTTTCCAGCCTTTTAGCCTTTTCTTATGCCTCTCCTGTTGTAAAACTAAAATAGAATGTGTGTTCCTTGTATTTACCCTGTGTCTCACTGGATCACTACACAGAGTGTGTGTTCTATGTGTGTGGGACATAATAAATGTAATACCTGACTAGTAAGGAATAGTGCGGATGTGCACAATACAGACTGCTTTCTTTATGTACACACAGCTCACTGTGTTTTCCAGCTTTCCTACAGAACACATGTTCACAGATAGAATTGTTAAGCATTTTCGAGATTGTGGTAACAGAGCTTAGCCTGAAAGTCTGTATTACCCAGCGTTCTGTTACTATAACAAAATGCTTGAGATGAGGATGGATAAAGAGAAGAGGGTCCCTTTGATTCATAGTTCTGCAGGTTTTCAGTGCATGGTCAAGAGGCTTTTCCTTTTGGCCTCTGGCCAGACAGCAACCTTGTGAGAAGCTGGCTCTAGACTCGCTCTGGTTTCTCATTGGCATGGAGTGTACCTAACCAGTTTCATAGATAAATTGGCCACCATCTTTTCTTTCTAGACTTCATCTAGAGTCCATTCATAGCTGTCTTGCGCCCAGCTTTTTCACGGGCCCTGAATGTCTCAGTATGCACCACATCTGAAATACAGTCAAGATTTTCCTCCTAACTTTGTTCTCCTGGTTTGTCTTCTGGAACCACAATTCTCAGTAACTCAGCTTGCCATCAGCATCATCCACACCACCTGATAAGAGCTTAACAGACTCCGACTTATGGACCACATTGGAAAACTGCTTCTAGTCATGGACTGGTAAGACGTAGCTTCCTTCGGTCAGAACTTGATTGTCTGCAGTGAGACATGCTGGTATTATTGAGGGAGAATGGTAGGGGGTGAGATTAGCTGGCATACGTTGTATGCATGTGTGGAACAACACAGTGAAATCCTCCCGTATGTAACTAATGGATGCTAATGATACTGCAAACTCTTGACCCTTCTTATTGTCGATGTCCAAATCACTACTGACTTTATTTTACTTTTAAAAATTAAATCTTTATGACTTATCTTGAGCTGGGCAGATGGAAGGAATGAAAGAGTACTAAACCACTCCCTTGGACTCAGCCCTGTCAGGCAGTGTGCATATTAATGGTTTAAAGGGATTGTAGGATTTGCAGTAGATTTTATAGTTACATATTTCCCAGTTTTCCCTTTTAACAACTCCAAAATAAGTGGTGTTTTCATTTCTTCATTACCAGTTTTTATTTCCAGAGATGTGTGTGTGTGTGTGTGTGTGTGTGTGTGTGTGTGTGTGTGTGTATGTTGAACTTCCGCAGTGGACCTCAGACTTCACCCATGGCAAAGCCATATTGACTACTGTCTCATTGTTGGCATTCTTTCTTACAGGAATCATAATTTTCTGGACTTTAATTATGGTGTCTCAATCCTTCCATTGCTTCCCACTTCTGGTTAGGCCATAAATACAATGGCAATATTTTTGCTGTTTTTTTCTAACCTTTTTCCTGTTTAAAGTAGGACCTAGTGAAGGCCAAAAGATATTAAAGACACCAGCAATGTAAAAAACAAAGATAAACAGAACTAATAAAGAAGGGTGGGGATTTGGATACTTTCAAAGCTCATGATGAGATTTCATTTCTGTCGAGTGAGGTTTAAGTCCGTTCTTGTTTTTTTTTTTGGGGGACCTTCCACTCCATTTCTAGCTATCTTTGTTTTAGGCTCAGTATTATAGAGAAATGAAATCTGCTTTCTTGACTGGCTGGGCTCATTAGCCGCCTGCAACAGTGAGGGTGAAATTTTACTTATTTCAGATGGCCTAGACACTGGAAATAATGTGCTGCTTGCATTTATAAATTCAAAGTAATGCCAAAGTAACATGTGGCTCCTAAGAGTGGCCTGGAGAGATTTCAAGTCCAAGAAAAAACCCAGAATCAACCTTTCCATCCCCAACTGCATTCTGGTAGAAACTAAAGAACCAGTTCATTGTGAAGTTGGAAAGGAATATATATATATATATATATATATATATATATATACACATATAATATATATATATACACATACATATATGTGCACATCTGTGTATGTATGTATGTAAATGTATATCTAAATGTTCATATCTTCTGGCAGTACTAGGATCTGAAGTCAGCCTCACGCTTACTCAGCTTTTCATGACAGGCTGGTACTCTACCACTTGAAACACACATCCAGCTCAGCTTTTTGTTAGTTATTTGGATGATGGAGTCTTGTGGACTTCTCTGTCTAAACTGGCTTTGAACCTTGGTCCACTGGACCTCAGTCTCCTGAGCAGATAAGTTACAGGCATGAAATACTGGCATCCGGCAATCTGTGTGATATGTAAACCTCTATCTCCTCTAGCACTTGTTTTTGTACATGTGTGTGACAACATTCAAAGCTCGTGTAGCTTTTGAAATGTACACTACAGAGTTATTATATGTAGGCAACCTACTCAGCAAATACAAAGCAGGGCTTCCTGCTCTTATCTGAATGTGCCAAGCTTTTCTTATGCTTTCCTTTACCTTCCCCTCTCAACCTCAGGCAACTTCCATTCTATTGTCAATTTCTATGAGATCGGTGATTGAATCCACATATTGGTGCGATACTTGTCTTTCTGTGCTTGGCTTCCTTCCTTGAAGTCCATCTGTATCATGGCATATGACATGATCACATTCTTTTTATGGCAGAAAGGTATTGCACTGCGTGTGTGTGCATTTTCTTTGTCCACTCAAGAGTTGATGGTGGTCTTGGTTGGTTCCATTTCTTGGTATTGTGAGCAGTGCTGGAATGTCTAGTGGAGAGCAGATGTGCAAATGTCTCTGTGACAACTGATTTCCTTTCCCTGCATGGATTCCCAGGGTGGGATGGCTACATGATAGGGTAGTTCTATTTTAATGTTCAGTGCTGTTTTTGTTATTTTTTTTTAGTGGGCCACTAGGTAACATGTCCACGAAGTGTTTGACATCACCTTTCTCCACAACTTCACTAACACTTACCTTCTGTACATGATTTTTTAATAACTGTATGTGTACGAGTGTGAAATGATTTTTCCTTGTGGTTTTGTTATATTTCCCCAGTGACTTGTGATGTTGGACATTTTTTAAAGCACACCAGATGGCTATTTGTATGTCCTCTTTTGAGAAATATCTATATAGTTCTATTGCAAATTTTTAGAAAGAGGCCTTATTTTTTTATTTATTTTCTGCTGTAGAGCTTTTGGTATTTCTTACACCTTTTAGTTATTAGCCTTTATCATCTGTAGTTTGAAACTTAATCCATTCCATTCTGTAGGCTATCTCTTCATTTTGATGATTATTTCCTTCCAGTGCAGACATTTTTTAGTGTGATGTAATCCCAGGGTTTTTTTTTTTTTTTTGCTTTTGTTTCCTGTGCTTTTGGAGTCCTATCCAAATGTTCTTGCCAAATACAGTGTTCTCAAGCAGTTCCCATATGTTCTTTCTAATAGTTTTATAGGTTTAAGTCTTCCATTTAAATCTTTAATCTACTTTGACTTGACTTTTATATTTAGGGAAGGTTAGGGATCTTGTTCCATTTTTCTGCATGTGGATATCCAATTTTCTGAGCACTAGCACCTATGTTGAAAATCAGATGGCTGGATAAAATCAAGGATTTACTTGTCAGTTCTGTATTCCCTTCTGTTTTATGATGAATCTATTTTTTAAATGCCAATATCATGCTGTTTTAATTACTACTGCATGCACTTTATTGAAAAGTCCATGGAGATATCAGTAGATGTTTGTGCCTTCTATTTCAATTCAACTTTTCTGTACATGCTGGTAATGTAATCAACCTATGGTCTTCATTTATACCTTCCATATCTTCTCAAAGGTCCATTAGAGGTATTAGAGCCTCTCTAGCTTGCGGTTTTCCCCCAGTGCCTTGACAATCTTCCTTGTCTTGAAAACACATTAAATAAAAGAAAGATACTGAGTTTGATTTGAAATGACCTGTCACTTAAAAGAGTACAAAGAACAAATGTGTCAGTCAATGAAATGTAATCAAAAGATTCTTACAAATAGAACAGAATTGTAATCATAATTTCTTTGTGAATTTTTGTTGTCTAGTTTCCTCTCGTAGCACTTAATCCATTCTTTCATTCAATACTATAATGCACTGCAGCGTTTCTTTCAGAAAATATCTGTTTGCATTTGTGCTGCCATTCTGTGTTTGTTTTTGTTTTTGGTCGTGGGGCCTGGAACTCTAGGCTGGGTGTTGTCCCTCCGATCTTCAGCTCAAGGCTAGCGCTCTACCACTTGAGCCACAGCACCACTTCTGGCTTTTTCTGCTTATGTGGTGCTGAGGAATTGAACACAGGGCCTCATGCATGCAAGACAAACACTCTACCACTGAGCCACCTTCCCAGCCCCCCATTCTGTGTTTGATATGCACGATGGACACAACCATGGAAATCCCAGTGTTTTATAATGACCAAACTTCATTTTCCTCTCAGGTCAGCTGAGGGTCAGCTTTGGGTCTGTTCTGTGTCTTTTTCATTTTAAGGTCAGAATGGAAGACCAAGTCCTATTTTTTTTTTTTTTTGTTTCTCTGAGGGTGATGCTGTTTACAGCCAGGTTTGTTCTTTGCCTCTGATTAAAGAATTAGAAAGGTGAGGAGGTGGCTGAAGGAGAGAGAGCCATGTATTGGAGAGCGCAAGCTGGACCTGAAGCAAAGCAGGCTCTCCAAAGAGCTGAGTGTTTGCAGTCCTTTCTCCGGGCCTGCCAGAGGGTGGGTCCCGCTCCCCTGCCTCCGATTGGCGGAGCCTGCACCGCAGCGGGACTTCTGATTGGATCCCCAGCCCGGGACCAGTGCCCAACGGGCCTTCTGATTGGATCCTCCGCCCAGGACCAGCGCCCAGCGAGGATGCACGGGGAGCACACGAGGTAAACATGGAGGCCGGGGAGCCCGCGTGGGCTGGTGGGGACAGGAGCGGTGCGTTTGGAGGTGTCCTTGGCTCCATGTGTCGGCCTCTGCCTCAGTTGTCTTGTCCTGCCTCTGCGTGGCAGGAGGGAAGAGCTTGTGCGGCGAGGCATCCGTGTGTGACTTGCACACTGAAGGGGCAAAGCTGCTCATGTGGCCGATCTGAGCCGTTGAGGAGCAAGGGCCGCCAGTCAGACACCCCGGGCAGGCAGAGCTGATTCCCCCAGAGGGAGAGGGCTCCATGGTCCACGGGGAGGATACCACGAGGGGGACCCTGCTTGTCCAGGCAGAGGACGGGCTGGGGGGTGGGGTGGGTATGCGGATCTGGGGGGAGGGGATGGGGATGGGGAGGGGTGGATATGAGAATGGGGGGAGTGGAAGCGGGTATGGGATCTGGGGGGGGCAGATATGAGGATCTGGGGGGTAGGGCGGGTATGGGGACCTGGGGGCAGGTATGGGGATCTAGGGGTAGGGGGTAGGTAGGGGTATGGGGAGGGATGGATATGAGGATCTGGGGGCCAGGTGGAGCATGTATGGGGACCTAGGGGTGGGTATGGTGACCTGAGTCCCCTCTTCCCTCTTCTCCACCGCTTCTTCCTCTCCAAGGTGGCCAGGACCTGTGAGCCCAGCTCGGTGGGGTCATTTCACCCAAAAAGATCATCTCACATTAAATGCAATTTCTTTTTTCCATTTAGTGTATTTTCCAGACAAGGAAGATCCTTCAAGGCACGAGCCAGAGCAGCTCCGATGCCATGCAGAGCGGAGTGGACTTTTGCGTGGACGTGGATTGGGCAGGTAAGGACAGGAGGGGTTCGCGTCTGCAGAGCACCCATGGGGAGCCTGTGGGACTCATGGACATCTCCGTGGAAGTGAGCGTGTGCAGGGCTTTGAGACCTGGCCCCGGTGTGAGCCCCATGGAGCAGACTCAAAAGCCTGTAGATGCTCTGGAGACCACACAGCCCCCGAGGCTCCGCTCCCACGTCCCCTCATCCAGCTCACGCGCAAACCCGGCTCAGGGCACACTGTCCCGCCTGACCCATGGCATGGACCGGCCCCGACCCCACGACTCCCAGCGGCTTGGAGCCTGGGATCCTGGCGATCCTGGGATGGCCCAGCTGGATCTCCAGCCCCCACACTCCACAGGGACCTCCCAATCTCTGTTGAGATGGCCGGCATCTCACCAGGTGGGAGTCTTAGCAAGGATTTATTTCAGTGTCACAGATGAAGGAAGGGGATGGGGAAGAAGGAAGGGGAGAAGAACCTGTTGCCCAGGAAGGAACGGGGAGTTGAGTGGAATCAAGATGGTGATTCATATCTGGAGTCTTTGTGCTTTGTGACCTGGGGATGAACACAAGTGGCCATGTTGACGATCAGCCCCTGATGGTCCCTGACCAGCCCCTGACCATCTGTGACCATCCCTGACCATCCCTGGCCAACTCCTAACCACGCCCTGACCAACCCTGACCAGCCCTTACCAGCCCCTAACCAGCCCCTGACCAACCTTGACCAGCCCTGACCACCCCTGACTAGCCCCTGACCAGCCCTGACCGCTCCTGTCCAGCCCCTGACCAGCTCTGACCACCCTGACCACCCCTGACCAACACAGACCAGCCCCTGACCAGCCCTGACCAACCCTGATCAGCCCTGAACAGCCCTGGCTAGCACCTGACCAGCCCCGACCAGCCCCTAACCAGCCCCTGACTATCCCTGACTAGCTCCTGACCACTCCTGACCAGCCATGACCAACCCTGACCAGCCATGACCAACCCAGACCAGCCCCTGACCACCCCTGACCAGTCCTTGACCAGCCCTGACCACCTCTGACCAGCTCTGACCAGCTCTGGCCAACCCTGACCATTCCTGACCAGCCTCCGACCAGCCCTGACCGCCCCTGACCAGCCCTGACCAGCCCCTGACCACTACAAACACAAGACTGAGATGGCTGCTGTGCATCTTCTGGAAACCTGGAGCTCTGATGGAAACACCACAGGTAACACAGGTGAAAGGGGTGAATGCTGGGTTTCTGTTCCCCGACTTGGCCCTGAGCCCCTCAGCCCATTCACACAGTCTGAGGTTTCTCATATCACAGAAGAAGGCTAATTTTGTCATTTAACACAAGGAGAAGGTTCTAGGGTGCGGAACGCACTGCCTTGGCCTATCAGGTTTAATTTCCTGGCCCTAATGACTACATGTATTGCTTTTAATATTTATGATTTAAAAACTTTTCCTGTGTCCTTACTATTAATTTATGGTCAACGAAATGCGAGGGGTGGATTTTTGAGAGTAGTGGAGGAAATGTCACTTCATGTCTATGGAAGGGTGATTTGAGCAGGGGCTGGAACTCAGGTGGTGGAGCCATTGCAAGCACTAGCCCTGAGTTCAACCCTTGTAGTGCAATAAAAGAAAAATGTGATCACTTTTCCTTCTGGGCCCCAATATTCACTGGCTAGGTGGAGTCATTGCTGGACCGTAAAGGGTGAGCTCCTTTAGACTAACAACACAAAAAATAAAAGAAAAAGATTTTGGGTCCTTACTATTGCGTTTGAGATGCATTGCATTGAGATGCATTTGGTTGCATCCAATTTAAGTTTATTTCATTTTTGACTTCCGGCTGTGTAAGAGGCTAAATTCCTGTTGACGAAGCTAATGTGCATAGGATTTATTACTTAGGGGAAACATTGTAAGAGCACCTTCAGAAATTCTAACAGATACTGACAAATTGCTCAATGATCTGCCAGTGTCTGAGAGTGACCATTCCCTTACTATTTTATAATCTCACAGACTGAAAAGTCATCTGTTTGTATACTTAGAATCTCATGTCTTTAAGTTGTAGCCAACTATTATCCATATGTTCAATTAATTTTCTTTTCTAGTAAAATTTTTTTCTTGTCCTGTACCAAGTCTTTGAAAAGAAAAGAATGTTAGGCATTTCTCTTATGGATAGTTATGTGTTATTGACATATAATATGATTAGTAACTCTATGCTTACTTGTATTCTAAATGTTCTTGTGGTATTTTTGTTGTTCAATTTATGAGCAATTTGGTTTCTGATGTACAGAAAATTTATTTTTTTTGGATGGTTGTAGGGCTTGAACTCTGGGCCTGGGCACTGTCCCTCAGTTCTTCAGCTTAGTTAGATGGATTTTGAAATAATTTAGATGATCACATTTTATGTGCCAATAATTTCATTCTATCTATCTATCTATCTATCTATCTATCTATCTATCCATCCATCCATCATTTTTTGTGCCTGTGCTGGGGCTTGAGCTCTTGCTTATTTTTTCCCCTCACTCAAGGCTAGTGTCTTCCTACTTGGAAACATGGAAGGAATCACCCGATATAAAAATGTAATGGTGAACAGTTTGGAAGATGTCAAACAAAGATGAAGGCATACGGCTTTGCCACACACCAAACCAAATATCTGGGAATAACGACTCTGCCCTGGGCAGGGGACTCCAACAGCTTGTATGGAAGCTGCAGAGTTGGAAAAAGAGACTGCTCACATGCTCTAGGCCACACTGGAACCCAAGACCAAAATGCTTCCCTCAGTCGATGGTTCAGCATGACCACCAAACTGCCCAGCTTCAACTCTGGTTGTGACTTACAGATGCGTCAGCCACAACTCACACTGGGAAACCCTGACTGCGTGCTCATGTCAGCCGAAGCAGAATGCGCTCTGCCCAGCCTTTGTGAGTCAGCCGCTGTGTGGTCAGCCGAGGGCTTGCATCTGGACTGACCTCTCACCCAGGTCTCAAAATATCCCCACATGTAGGAAGAGGCTGCTTAATTCTTAAGGAGGCACCAATAGGTATAGAGTCTCCGTAACGACAGCAGTGGGCAACAGTGAAAAAGAAAAGATCTGCCATAGGATCTTACTATATCTCCTTAAGAATTTCCATTATCTCTTCCTTTTGTGCCACTACTGGGCCTTGAACTCAGGGCCTGAGCTCTTTCTTGGCTGTTTGGTTCATGGCTAGTGCTCTACCATTTGAGCCATACCCCCACATCTGGCCTTTGGTTGATGAATGGGAGATAAGATTCTTTCAGAGGTTTCTGCCTGGGCTGGCTTCCAACCTCACACCTCAGATCTCCGCCTCCTAAGTAGTTAGGATGCTAAATATGAGCCGGTGCCTAGGTACAACGATTTAAAAAACACTTTTTTAGAAGATAGAATCTCACTGCGCAGCTCAGGCTGGCATCGAACTTGTCTTCCTCCTGCCTCCACCTCTGAACGCTGGGATTATAGCTATGTGCAGACATTTTCCTCTTCCAGGCTCTTCTTTGCAAGTTCAAGTCCCAGCTGTCTTGGCTTTCTGAATTTGAATCTCAAATTTAGCGGGACTACAGGCTGTCCTTGCAGTGACCCACATGGACTGCACACTGGACTCTGAGCTGGGCAGGTCGTTGGGCTCCTATCTCAGTGATCAGCCCCGTGCTGCCTGTCATCCAATGTCTGGCCCTCTCCCAGCCAGCAGCTGCCATCACCAGTTGAGCTTGACCAGAGTCTACCAACCTTTGAAAGGTCATCCCTCTACTTCCCTTTGTTGTTTGACTTTGTGTGTGGGAGTCAGTCCAAAGGAGGGCGAAAGCCCACCCAGGAGGATGAGGCGGACTGCCTGGGCTGGAATCAGGGCTCTAGTTCATGTAATCACTCAACTTACTTGTGGCTTTATTCTTTTATTTGAGACCATTTCTAGAATGTTTTACTTTGTTCTTGGAGCTCTGCTTTTTTTTTTTCTTCCAGCTTTGGTTTGTTGACTGTAAGAAAAAGAAATGGATACATAACATCTGCCTCATTGTGGTGTTTTGTGAAAATGGCCCCCCATAGGTCCACTTTTTGAATGGTGTTGAACTGAGGCTCAGGCCTCTCCCAGAAGGAAGTACAGTCCATTCCTTGGCTGTGAATCCTGGGCGGGGCTTGCTTCAGTCCCTACTGTGGGAGAGGTGATGTGGGAAGCTTTGAGCTGGTCTAGGAACTGTGCACGTTTCTGCTTCCTTTCTTCTCAGTGTGCCTCTCATGTGACTAGGTCTGAAGCTGGCCTGCCAGAGTGAGAGACTTAGCATGGAGAACCACTGCTTATCCCAGCCACCCTCATTTTACCAGTTATTAATCCCGGGTGACCTTAACTGTAGTTAGCTAAGCTAAGTTCAGCCCAATAGATGAGCCCAGATGAGCCCAGACTACATAAGTCACTGTATGCCTGCTGGCTCGCAGCGGATGACATGGACTACACAAAGCTGTGGTGGATACTGAAAAACAATGTGTCTAAAGTTTCCAGCCCAGCACCCAAGATGGATAGAGCTCAGAGGTGTGCAGCATTGCTATTTCTGAATGTGCAGATACAAGGGCTTGAATTCAGGGCCATATGATCTCACTTTGGCTTTTTAATTCAAAGCTGGTATTCTACCACTTGAGCCATACCTCCACTTCCAGCTTTTTGCTCTTGAATTGGATAGGAGAGTCTCACAGACTTTTCTGCCCAGGCTGACTTTGAGTCACGATCCTCAGATCTCAGCCTCCTGAGTCACCAGTGCCTGGCTCCAGTGTTATTAATTTGATGATTAACTTGCCTCTGAGAATCGAAGAACAGAGAGCTTTGCCAGAGGACAGTTCCTCTTGTGATCGTCACCATTTCCCCATTTTGCTTCCACCTCATGTTGAGCGTTGAAGCATCTGATACCCAAGGAACAGTGCACACTAGAGTAAGGCCCTGGGCTCAGCCCAGTGGAGGCTACAGCATAGAAGCTCACTCAGATAGCTGACTAGAATAGCTATTTAAATTGGATAGAGTGTTATCTTTCTAGATAGGACAGATTCTACTATGTTCATCTTGTGACTTTGAAAGTTATGTCAGTAATTGAAATGGGAGAATCATCCTGTGAAGTTAAAGACAGGACCCAAATAGCCTTTAGTTTCAGTACCATAATTATTCCAAAGGAAACCCACCACTGTGGGGCTGGGGAAGGGGTAAGGCACAGGTGCAGGTGTCATTGTAGCTTAATTGAAGCGCCTGGACTTCAATTTGAACTGGATCACAGGTGCAGGAGATTGGTGATCTCGATCCCACCTCCCTTGGAAGGAGGCTGAGATCTGAGGCTCACAGTTCAAAGCCAGCTAGAGCAGGCAAGTCTGAGACTCTTATCTCCAACAAACCACCAGAAAACCAGAAGTGGCACTGTGGCTCAAGTGGAAGAACACTAGCCTTGAATGAAAAGGCTCAAGGACAGCACCCAGGCCCTGAGTTCAAGACCCACAACTGAAGAAAAGTGGCATGGGAAGCGGCTAGTGGAGGATCATTGGGTTGGAATGACAAGACCATTGGCCTGGACAGCTCTTTTCACTGTGGATGTACGTCTTAGAGAGCCAAGGACCCTAGGTGATGGTGATGCTGCTGATATTCTGATAGAAGAAGCAGTGCTATTGCCTACATGAAATGAAGCCCTGCAGATCAAAGCAGGATAATCTACCCAGCTCAACATAGGAGGAGACAGATGTGGGAATGTAGACTATTTATAAGCATCGAATGGACAGATGTGATTCACCCAGAAAGGGCACAGGGATTGAAGTGAGATCTTCTCCAAAAAAGGAAAACCGTTTTTTGAAGCACCAAACATTGTATTAACACATATGCTAAACAAGTCAGTGGATTCTGTTCTTTTGATTCTTTTTATATGACATTTACTTATTTCTAACTGTCCTTCAAGGAGCCATCTGGTGAAGTGAGTGCTCATGTACCTGGACCTTCCCATGGTGTACTGAGCGTGCAGTCATGGTAACACCTTTGGTGAGTCCCTGGCTGGGGCCTGCTTCTACCCGCTCTGTGTTTATGAAGGCAGAGTGTGGCTGGCTGTGGGCTGCATGACTGAGGTTACCTCTGCTGCTGTTGGGTTGTGGGCAGCCTAACCTGCTCATCAGCCAGCCATGGACGAGAGCAACGGAGTGCCAGCAGCTCCGCATGCATGTCCAGCCACAAATCTCCATAACATTACTCCGTCTTCTATTTCTGTCATTACTATATTTCTCAAGTGCCCTTTTCACAGGGCCATTTTATTGTTCCCTTGGAGTAACCAAAGTTCCCTGACTCCATCTCCCAACGCCAGAAGAGGCATTAAATGATTCAGCTAGTCTTATCATCTTCCAGAAAACAATAAAGGCCCTTTTGTGTGCCTTTAGTTAATGCGCTCATTGTGCCAGCAAGACAGGAGTCAGGAATGTCTTCTGGTCCAGGCTTACAGCCAGCTAGCAGGGATTACGGCTTCCTCTCTTCTGCATCCCAGGCCCCACTACAGACTGCACTCCATGGATTTTATTTATAGACACAAGATTTTTCTTAGGCCTCCTTGGCTTGCTCTCATGGTATGAAGTAATTACAACTCCGCTTTTGTTTAGACATTTAAAAGGTGACCCAGAGGGCTGGAAGTGTGGCTCAGAGGTAGAATACCTGCTGAGCGAGCACAGGGTCCTCAGTTCAAACACCTGTACCACCCAATAAAAAGTAAAGGTCAAGCGAGAGGAAGCAGAAGAATAGAGAGAGGAAAGATGAGTGGATACAGTCAGTCTGGTCAATGTTCAGATGCGAAAATGGGCATAGGTCACTTGAGGGGCTGTCTGGGGCTGGGGCTATGGGAGAGAATGATGGGAGAGGTTGAAACCTCTCTGTACAACTACTTAAAGATGATAGAAAAAATAAAAAAGATAAACATTCTGCAGACCTATTCTTTTGCACACAGCTTGTGTTTCCCCCCCCCCAGAGAACGTACTGAAATGAATAGAAGTAATTAGAAAGTATTATTTTTTGTTTTAATAACAGTAAAAAAAATCTATGATTAAAAAAAGAAAAAAGGCTCAGAGTAGAAAGGTCTGGAGATGGGACTGCCAGGAACTGAATTAAGAGACACATTGCTTCTGTTGTCTTGGCAACACTGGTGTAAGCCATCGAGATAGGTTCAGGAGACGTAATCAATTATTTTATATGGCTAAGATAGAGGTAAAGAGCTAAAAATTGTTATTGAAGTTGGGCACTGGTGGCTCATGCCTGTCATCCTAGCTCCTCAGGGGCTGAGATCTAAAGTTATGGTTTGAAGCCAGCCTGGGCAGGAAAGTCCATGAGACTCTTACTGCCATAAACTACACAGAAAAAGCTGGAAGTGGTGCTGTGACCCAAGTGGTAGAGAGCTAGCCTTGAGCACAAAGAGGCTTAGAGACAGCACCTAGGGCCTGAGTTCAAGCCCTAGGACTGGCACAAAAAAATTCTATGGAAAGATTTCTATGTGATTTAAAGCATATGCATATGTATGTATGCACATACATATAGATGTGCTTTTTCACACAAAACCCCACACATGGCTGCTTAGCACAATTATACCCGTAATTACTCTAAACTAGAAGTAATCCAGATGAGTTTCAATAGGTGAATGGATAAACTGTAGCTCTCCAGTCCTTGATATGTTCAATGGTATAAAAGGAATGAACTAGTGGTTCCGTAGCTGCTCTTTTATGCTGACGTGCTGGTGCATATGTGACTGTATACACTTTCATTGTCATTTTGTGCCAGTCCTGGGGCTTGAACTCAGGGCCTGTGTGCTGTCCCTGAACTTTTGTGCTCAAGACTAATGTTCTACCACTTGAGCCACAGCTCCAGCGCTAGTGTTTTTGGTGGTTAGTTGGCGATAAGGATCACTGTGATAAATTCACCCATCGGTTCTTTTCCTGTGCACTCAGCTGTGATGGAGGACACACTTCTGAACAAGACCACAGTGAAGTAACATGAGGTGAAAGACCTCAAAATTCTTCCTGCCTGGGCGAATGATCTAGCTTCCCTAGTATAGAGGGGAGATCAATAAGATTGCAGGAATCCAAATCTCTGAATGACCAGAGGAAGCCATCTGAGGTAAGAATCTCATGTCTATTACATGAGTGAGAAACTACCTTCAAGATTCTTTAAGCCAATGGGACATGACATCACCTCTAGTGTTGGAAGGCTGTGAGTTCAAGGCCTGCTTTTGACTACACATTGAGACCTTGTCTGAAAGCAAATAAGTAAACAAACAAACCAAAACCCCAGACAAAAAGATTCAGTAAGGTGCTGTACTTTAGATCTCCCATTAGGAAAGTTACCTTCCTGTTTAATTCCAATTTATTAGGGATACCTGCTGGATATATTGAAATTTGTGGGTCTTTGAGATTTCAGTAGCATGGAGATTTGAAAATGTGACTTTTCTGACTGGTGATACATCTTAATATAAATATATCTCTATATATTTATGATTCAAGGAGTTCTTACTTATTTTCCACTGTCGGTGAGGAATATTGAGGTTACACACAATGTGGAATGTAACTATTATGTATCTTTGGAAAATATTGGTGATGTATATGGAAAATAAAGCCATGTGTAAATTTTGGATTCCACTTTACCTTACAGAAATATGTGCCTATGTGCAAAATCCTACAAATAAAAAGGTATGAATGTCAAAGATTGCTTGGTAAACAGGATAAAGTATGAACAGGCCAAGACAGGAAGGGTTCCATCAATTATCAAAAATTCCATACTATGAGATCTTCCCAAGGAAGATCGGGAATGTTCTCACATGGGAAAATAAGAAGATGGGATAAGAAGAAAAACATATTACACAACAATTAGCAAAAGTAAAAATGTGCGTGCCGTGTGTGTGTGTGTGTGTGTGTGTGTGTGTGTCCGCGTGCGCGCGATCAGAGGAGAAACAAAAAGCTGAGATAAGAGTGCAATTTTGTCTTTGAACCTCTTCATTATCTGCAGTATCCAACATATAATAGAAGCCAGATGCTGACCCAGATATAATGAGTGTCGTCAAGTGCAAGGAGCTGTATCCACGTGAGTCGATTCACGGGTGAGATGACAGGACAGGCAGCCAATACCACACCTTGTCTCATCTGACCAGGCAGGGGAACTTGGGGACAAAGGTCATACAATGAAAAGGGCCAACATTTTCCAGTTTAATAGACTTCTGTCTCATTTGGATCTTTAAGTGTGTCCCATGACGCCTTGCGTCAAGTATATAACATCATATCAAGATCTCTAAAATATTTAAAGTATTTGCTGCGAATCTATGCAGCAGAGGAGCCGACAGAGAATGGCAGATGCTGGAGCTGTCCTGGAATTTATCATCTCAAAACCACAGGCTTCAAAGAAATTAAGTCTTGATCTAAAAGGAAAGCTCTGGTTCAGGAAGAAATCCACATCTAAATGGAAAATATGACTGACGCTGGAACTCTTTAAGCAAGTTTTTGGCCATTCTGTGAGAACGCTGTGGCTTTCTGGTTGGTAAATTTGAGGGTTGTGAAGAGAGCCCGTGGATGCTGAGTGTCGGGAGGGAAAGCCGGAACTGTGCTCAGGGATTGTTGCTTCGGATCTGAAGACAACACCAGGGTAACGAGCTGCTGAATTCCGCAAAGGTTATTTTTGAAAAAACAAGGCTGTTTGCCAACAGTTGAGTTGTTTTTTAATAATAGGAAAAACTGCAAACAACCAAATGTCACACTTCAATGAATAGGCAAAAGGTGGTGAATGACCTGTGTGTTGGAGGCTCAGGGCTGTTATTCTAAATATTCGGAAGGTTGAGATCTGAAGGTCATGGTTTGAAGCCACTTTGGGCAGAGAAGTCTTATCTCCAAGTAAGTACCAAAAGTGAAGCTATGGCTCAAGTGCTAGAGCACTAGCCTTGATCAAAACAGCCAAGTGAGAGTTTGAGACTCTGAGTTCAAGTAACTAAGTAAATGAATATACTTGTACATGGAAAACAATGGTGTCAATCTTCTTTTCCCAACACAGAAATATTAAACTATAATAACATCTTAAATTATTATTTTAGCCATAAATGGACAATTAAACAATTATGCAGTACTTTTAAATTTTCATCCAAGGCAGGTTATAAAGTGGATACTTCTGAGACAACAGGATTCACAAGTTTAAAAGTTCAAGCACAAACATATTAACTACGGTATAGCGTACACAGGGGCAGATTCAAATGGTGTTACTTCTCTGAGCAACCAATTCACCATTGCAGGAAGCTGGTACGTGGGGTGTTGGGGTGAGTTCAAGAGGAGGAGATGGACAAAAGAAAGAAGAGCTGGGTGAATAGTCATAAAATTCAATGTACACCTGTGAAAATGGAACCAGGTAACTTGAGGGGAGGGGCGCAGTGGAAGAGATGGAGAGAAGGATTAAGGGGGTGACACTGAACAAGATGCATTGAAGTTTTAAGTAAACATGTTGAATTGCAACCCCTTTGTGCAACTACTTAGATAAGAAAAGTTCAAACTCACTTAAGTCGAGTGTTATTTTAAATGTTTGTAACCAGTAAGTTACATAAAATATTACCCAAATATTCCTTCCCTGATCTAACAGGAGTAGAGGAAGGCATGTGAAAGCACTTTGCCTGAACTAAAGTAAAATAAAGCTTACACCCAAGAGTTATTCCCCAGGCCACTGTGGAAAGCACTAGCAGTTGGTATCGATTATTCTGGACTGATCTGTTAAAGCATTCAGTGGAGCAGTGATAATCAACCCAAAGTTTGCATTGCCCCAGTGTTGAAAAGGAATGCATATTCTTAGAAAAAGCAGTCACACCCTTTGGATGACTACTTAATAGTTTTTTTTTTTTAAAAAAAATGATGTCATCAAGCTTGTATTCAATGCATACATGGACCCCCTACATAGATAAGAAAAAAGGAGAAATAAGCAACAGATTTCTCTTCAATGAATACACCATTAGCGAACCATTTACAACAAGACAAACACCATAAACCACATCATCGAAATGCCTTGGGCAAGAGAAAAAAATTCTGTCTAAATTGAGAATGATAGAGAAGGTGACATTTAAACAGAGGTTGTGTAGGATTATTTCCAAGTCCAAAAAAAGAGAGAAGCCAAGTAAAAGCTGCAATATGTGCATACAATACATCTTCTTTATACAGCGGTGGGCAAGAACACAAACTTCTAATGAGGTTAGTGTTCTCCAATGTGAGATTGTTACAGAAAGAATGCACGTGTGCAGCTTTGGGCATTTACAGTCAGTCAGAGAAACGCAGAATTGTAAATCCTTTTAATTTTCATTGCACATCAAGTGTGGGGATAGATGGAAACGTAATTCTGTCTTGTCCTTGTGTAGAGGCGGCTGCGGATGGAAGAATGAAGTGTGAAGTGAGGATGTGCCAGGTTGGGGCATTGTGTGAGAGAGAGGTGCAGAGAAAACTGGCTGAGAAAAGAGACTCCGGGTCTGTCACCCACCCTCCTCCTCAAACCCAAGAGAGAGAATGCCTTTAAGATACAGGGACACTTACGGGACCCCAAGAATCTACAAGCTCTAGCCCACTTTGAGAAGGCAGCCTCTAGCTCATTGGAGGGGATATTTCCACAGTACAAACTACCCGAAATAGCATGATGTGGCAGAAGGAGGTCCCAAGAGTCACCTTTCTAGAACATTCTTGCTTTGGGAGCAATGTGGATACAGGCAATTGTTGTAGTGGGAAAGAGAAGCTCTATGGCAAAGACAGAGGCGGGGGGGGGGCAAATGGGTGATGCAGTTACACCTTGGTATGTGGCTGAGACACCTGGAAAGGGAGATGACATCAGCAAAGAGCTGCTGCACAGAGGACATTGCCAAGGTCTCTGCATTACCCCAACCCCCCTTTGCCAACTCTGAAGGGGCCATCGCCAACTACTCCTTGCCACTACTTTCCTTTAGACTGATTATAGTCTGAGGTGGATATTGTTTAATCTATCTATCTATCTATCTATCTATCTATCTATCTATCTATCTATCGTCTGCCTGCCTGTCTGTCTGTCTGTCTCTCTGCCTGCCTGTCTGTCTGTCTGTCTGTCTATTTATCTATCTAATTTATCTATCCATCCATTTAATTTATCTATCCATTTATCTGTTTGTCCATCAGTCATCTACCTATTTCTTTCTCTCTCTTTCTCTTTTGAGAGAGATTTTCTTAGCTGTCCTGAGGGTTGAACTCCGGACTTTACAAATAGAACTCATGACTGATTCCTAGACCACAGTTCTCCCACTTGGGTCATGCCACAGACCATTGTTCGGTTTCCTTTTTGGGGGGGTGGTGCTGAGTCTTCTGATTGGCATCTTCATATCCCCAACTTCCTGGGCAGGAGAACTAGTGTGTGTTAATATGGGTTCTTGCTAGTTTTTTTTTTTTTTTTTTGCTGCTACTGGCCTCAAATCAGTATGCTCTTGATCTTCACTCTCATGAAGCCAAGTACAAAGTATTTTCTAAGGACATTTCTCTTTAGTGAATTAATTAAAATCGTGCAACTGGTATCTTTTAGAAACAGCATTTTCTGTGAAGTTGGATTTATTGTCTTTATTTCAACAAGCATGCAAAAAGCTGCGATGACCATAAGCGGCATTTTTTCTGAGAACTTTTGTTCAACTTTGACTCTTTCTGTGTGTGTGTGTACACACCTGCATGCACACACACACACACGTGTGTGCATCTGTTGGCAATGAGGTTTGAACCCAGAGCTTCCAGTTCTTACTTGGCTTTTTTACTCAAGGCTGGTTCTCTGCTACTTGAATCACAGCTCGGCTTCTGGCATTTTGCTGCTTATTTGGAGATAAGAGTCTCCTTTACTTTATGTCTGGGCTGGCTTTGAGCGTCAGCTGATTTTTGCATCTTGACAAGGTAAGGGAAATGGTTGGGACTCCCTCCATCTCTTCTTCTCTCCTTGCATGTGACCATCCACTAAAATGTCCCATCTTTGTCCACAGAGAAAGAAACATGAAGATTGAAAAGCCAATATATTGAAGATGTAGAGTAAAAACAGAAAAAGCTTCTAATTCATGTCATCAGTGAGTAGATAAATTGATGATAATTCCTGCTTATCTTGTTTCTCTTGTCATTCCAAAATAAGCACTTGCTTCAAGTCACATTACATCATATTTTTCATAAATTTCCTAATTTTTATGTATCTAATTTTTATCTAATTTTCATTTATCAATCATTTTTATTTATCTTCAAGTTTTTAATTGACTGTCTACTGAAACCCATTCAAGTTTATTGACAACTTGTACCAAAGGCAGTCGCATAGGATCCCAGTGATTTTGCTATCTTAAAGATAAAGTATCAACTGGGGTCAGCTAAGCCAGAATTTAGTTACTTAAGACTGATGGGATCATCCTTGAGACTGGAAAGTTCTTTTCCCCTTCTATCTACTATTAAAAGCCAAAATAAACAGTGCGTTTATTTATTCTCCTGTCTGGGATATGGGTCATTGGTAACTCCATTAGAAATGTTTGAGAATCATGAAATTTAGTGATCTGGAAAGATAGTTTCTTTGTGGGAGGAGTGGAGAGGGAGGGAAATGAAGAAGGATGGGTGAGTGGAGCCAGACTGTGAAGGAACGTATACGCGAGGGTTGAGCATGGACTTTGACTTGGAGATAGTTGAGAAGCACGGAGGGGTTTCAGTTAGGAGATAATTTCAGTTAGAAAAATGGCTTTAGCAGCTGTGTGGAAGGAGGAAAGGAAGATGAAGTTGCTGTCAGGTTCCACCACCTACAGTGCAAATAGTAGAAGAAGTCAAGCTGTGCTTTGGGATTTGCCTGAAGTTTGTCAACATGACTCTGGGGTGGAAGGTGGTGTACCACTGAAGTGTAAGGCATTGGCTCAGCAGTTGTCTGTTTTCTTACTTCTAGAGATAGAAACACAAAATGTCTGATCCTCTAGGGTAAATGGGCATTTCCCTTTTTATCCATAACAAAAAACATTGGATCTCATAAACCTGCATCTTCCTAGAAACCTTTCACCAAATAAATGGTTTTCGAATCTGTGAGGAGTCGGTTCTTGAAATGACTCAACCATTCAGGGTTCGTAGTCAGAGCATGATTATATAAAGTTATCCCCATGCATTAGGTGTTTCCTCTGGAATTTTTCTGTAAAGAACAATTTCCCTGATCGACTGGTGCCATTTTTTATTGAAAAAAAATAGTTCATATTGAAATATTTAAAGTTTCTCTTCCACTCTTGGTTTCCAGGGAGAGAGTTGGTGCCAGAGTGATCTCAATGGTGACTAATGAGTTTATTTTTGGCTTCTTTATTTGGAGTCTTGTAGTGAACTCATGGAGTCCCATAGAATAATATATTTCAAACAATCAGAGCCAATGGTCTTTTCGAGCCTCAGTTGGGACTCTGAGCGGAGAGGGTGGGAAATGCTGCTCTGAGAAGATGGGCTGCAGACAAGTAAGTTCATCTGGGAAAGCACTGCAGAGTTGCCAAAGTGAAGCAATTCACAAAGTGAACTTTTGATGTCTACTTGATGCCAGACCTGTGCCTTTCTGTTATGCTCAGCTCCTGCTGAGATGAAATGTCATCATAACCCCATTTGAAAGTCAGTCCTGTTATTCTTCAGCAATCGCTGACTTAGAATGTGTATTAATCAGCACTGTGGCGATAACAAGCAAACCCCACATTTTAGTGGACGTGCCCAGGACGCCCAGGGCAGTTCTTGGCAGGGAGTGGCTTTGTCTGCTGCATTTCCACTTGGCTCTGCAGCTCCATCTGTCTCTGAGACCCAGGCCTCCAAGGAAGTCACTATTTGGCATGGTCTGGGGATAGGAGGGAGAGAGCCAGAAGTTGAAAGAAGATGAAGGTATCTCTTATATCTTCCATTCACATTCTGGTAGCTTACTTCAGTCTTCAGGCAAGCCCAGCACCAGTGGAGTGGTGGGGGGAATATTTTGTGGGAATCAAATGGTAAAGGCAGGGATGAGGGCAGTTCATAGCAGGGGAGAACAAATACTTGAGAAAACAATGTAATGGATCAGAAGTTGTTATCATGATAACTTTTTTCTGGTCTAGGGGCTTGAACTCTGGGCCTGGGTATAGTCCCTAAGCTCCTTTTGCTCAAGGCTAGTACTCTACCACTTGAGCTACATACAGCACGACTTCTGGCTTTTTCTGTGATTAATTGGAGATAAGAGTCTCAGGGACTTTCCTGCCCAGGCTGGCTTTGGACCACAATCCTTAGATTGCAGCCACCTTAGTAGCTAGGATTATAAGAGAGAGCCATTGGTGCCCAGCTTCAACTGGAAACTCTTCTCATGGGAACAAAGACATGAGGATGATATTCTGAAAACATTATTTCAATTTGTGTGTGTGTGTGTGTGTGTGTGTGTGTGTGTGTGCCAGTCCTGGGGCTTGAAATCTGGCTTCACACTCTTACTTGGATTTTACACTCTTGGCTAGCACTCTACCCCTTGACTCACACATTCATTTCCAGCATTTGGATAGTTAATCAGAGATAAGGATCTCAAGAACTTTCCTGTCTGGGCTGGCTTTGAACTGTGATCTTCAGATCTCAGCTTCCTGAATTGTTGGGATTACAGGTGTAAGCCACCAGCACCAAATACAATCATCCAAAATAGCTGAAGGGAAGTTTTTAACCAGTGTAGAATGATTGAGGTACTCCTAAAGATTATGAAATATCAATGCTATCAATATTTCAGGAAGTCTAAGCATGACAGCTTAACTTTTGTGCCCATAAATCTAGCCCTTCTCCTCCTTCAAAACCTAATGGCTCCTCATTCATTCATAGCCCTGAGAGGCAGACTAGAGTTGTAGGCTGTGCTAGGCATGGACTTGTACTGTGATAAAAGGAAGAAACAAAGTTGTCAGGAAAGGAGATTAAAAAAAATAAACTCAATGCTAGATAAATGAAATTTCAGGAGCCAGAGCTATTTGAAAGAATCCATGGGTAATGTTGTATAATCTACTTCACCTTAGCATGTAATAAACTTTCTCTGTCCATCAGTGCTCTGTCATCTTATCTTCCTGTGCCCACAGGACACATTTATGCACCTGTCTGCACACTGTGCATCCCATAGTTCTTAGATAATAACAATTGCATGCATGGTTCCTGTCTTCATGGGAAGAGAAGCCCATGCAATTTTTTTATCTCCAATTAACCAGCAAAAAGCCATAATTGAGGTGTGGTTCAAGCAGCAGAGCACCAGCCTTGGGCAAAGAAGCCAAAGCGTTGGTTTCAAGTTTAAGTACCAGCGCAAAGAGAAAAGCAAAGGAAAGAAAAGTAAGGATTATGATACTAAGACCATGTGGTAGAAGTTGACAGGGAAATGGATGCTCACAAGAGTATATTCGTGCTCTGTGGATTGATGTCTAACTATACAAACTTACATTGGATGTTGCAGCTGTCAATCATCATCATCTCTAATAATGAGCACACCAGGGATGCTGAATTGATAGACACGATGCATATGGATGTCTGTTTGGATGAACCAACATATGCTACAGCAACAAACACTCCCTGAAGTTTGATGGGTGATCAGAACACAAGTTCATTGCTTTTCATGCTTTGTTTTCATGTCTCATGTCTCAAAGCTCCTGCTGGGAAGTACTACATGTCGCTTCTCACATTTCATGGCCAAAGATGATGACAAGATCATTTCAGGAGGTTGGAGAGGAAAAAAAGAAGAATATTAGAACTACTTGGAAAATGGCATTAATGGCTCTGTCTAGACCTCCTGAAAATATTAAACAACTTAGGCCTCTTACCTGATCAAGAAGCCAAGCTCTGGGGGAGGGAGCCACGGGACTGGTGATGTTTGAGATGACTAGACAGAACAAAAGGAGTATGAGGCACTCAGGCAAACCTGAAGACATTCTCATTTTTCCCAAAGACTAGTGTATTTTTATTGTTTTCTGAATTTCTTCCTGCAAATACAGTAATAATTTTCAAGATATATAAGAGAATGGAACTAGGAAAATTGAGGGGATGGTAGGAGAGGACATTGATAGAATTCATTGTAGTCATAAACTGAATTGAAACCCCTTTGTAGAACTACTTAAAGATAATGACTGGAAACATCTGCAGGTGCCTCCGTTCCCTTCTCCTCTCGCAATACTCTGTGCATCAACCGCTTCTGCAGGCTCTGTTTGGCTTGTCTTTGTGTGTCTATGGAGCTTCGTAATGATGTGTGCATTCGTTTGCGCTTCTTCTAGAGGGACATGAATTTATGTAGCCTGGATTTCTGGCCATTTGTGCACACAAGGAAGGAAAGAGCAGCCACGCAAGTGCAGATGAGAATGGGTAAGAAGAGCCTGTGGCTATCTCAGAAACCCAGGCACAATGAAGAGCCTGGAAACACACGGTCTCCTGAGAATGGACCTTCACCTCCAGCTTTCATCCTTCCAGAAAGGCTGTTTCTGGGTCACTGGTCTGTCTAATTGCAATTAGTCACACTCATTTTTTTTTCTCCTTGGTGGCCCGATAAACCATTGACCCCACACTACCGAGGCCTGTGAAGTCACCCAACTGGAAGGCATTACAACTCTTCTACAAGATCCAGTTCCCTCTGCAGGTCCTGCCCTTTGTGTTCATGAAGCTGTGGGGAGCTCAGGCGTGGGGCGTGTTGGAGAAATAGGTTGAGTCTCATGAATATAAAGAACAGAAGTCAGGGTTGCCGGCCTGTGGCCTTGGATCTTCCCCAGAGCCCTGGATGGAGCCGAGTACGTTTGCCAGCCATTGGCTGCTGTGGCTTTCTTGCCAGATGGGTCCCCAGGAGATAAAGGCCCAGAAGACCAATGGAGCATGCGTGCAGATTTCTTGGTGAGACCACACAGAATCATCAGCCTCACCCTGCAAGGTCAGCCAAGGTCCTGCAAAGTCAACTCAGACCATGCTGGCCTTTCCTGGGGTTTCTGCAATCCATCTGCAGCCTGGCTCTGGCTACCTCCCTCCCTCCTCTGGCCTCCACTTGTCCCCTTTCCTCTTGACCTTCCGCTGTGATTCAGACTTTCCTGCCTCCCTCCTGCATTATCTCATTCATGTCAGAAGATCAGTGTGAGCCCAGCCCTCACCCTGTCCATGAATCTCACCTCCATCTCCCTGTTTTCCTGAGATATCTTTGCCCCTTTCCTATGGATTCCACCACACAGAGCCATTGTACAGCTCGCGTGATGGACGTGTCTCGCATGCTCCACACACCCAGCACGCACGACCTTGGGGAGCAGGCTTGCATGTGTGTGTGTGGGGGAGGTGGGTGGGGAAATGTGAGATGTGAAAAATGGTTTAATAGTTCAGTTGTGATCGGAGTTTATCCGCCTACTGAAGCATAAGTAAAGTTGCCTCTTCCCTCCTCTGGGAAGTTCGTGGCTTCCCCCAAGATCGCTTCAACATTTTGGGGAGCTGTGCAGCTTCCTTCTCCTGGTGAGAGTCACCTTTCCAACCATGTCCTGTTCGCCCTAATCTGGAACAAATTTCATCTCCCAAAGATAAAGCCTTCACCTAATCTCATGCTGCACCTACCTGACTTAGGAGGTGCTCTGTTCTCTTTGCCTTCTCTCCTTACATTGCTCCATGCGTGATGTTTTTAGGTGGCCGCCACAGTGAGCGCTTAGCAGGGCTTGAGATAATACTGTAGTATACATAGGGCATTTGATACCGCTTTTATTCAGGACCATTTCAGCACCTTAAACAAAGGAATTTCTCATTGGCTGGTGTTTCTCCTTATGACAGGCACCAGATCCCTGAGTTCTATATGGCCAGTCCTTTTTCTCTCTGCTGCCTCCAATCCTGTGTCCACGGCTGTCCTCATTCTCTTACATTTTCAACGTCTCACCTGCTCTCTCTCTCTCTCCTCTCTCTGACATCATCTTTCCAACTTCCTTTACACCCAATACAAGTCCAGGAAGGTAGTAAGCTGAGAGATTGACAGTGATGAATATGGAGAGTAGGTCCTTTTAGGGATGGAACTGCACAGTCGTTTACAAAAATAGCACACCTTTCCCTTATTAAGTATTTATATGCAATGTTGGAAACACTTGTGTCCTTTGTTTTATTTTTATTTTTTGGTGGTTGTGAGGCTTGAACTCAGGGCCTGGGTGCTGTCCCTGAGCCCTTTTGCTCAAGGCTAGTGCTCTACCACTTGGAGCCATAGCTCCACTCCCGTTTTTCTGGTGATTCATTGGAGATGAGAGTCTAACAGACTTTGTTGCCTGGGCTGGTTTTGAATGGTGATCCGAGGATCTCAGCCTCCTGAGTAGTTGGGATTCCAGGCGTGAGCCACCAGCGCCAGCCTTGGTATTCTTTCATAGTACCAGTCCCATGAAGTGGCCAGGCTGCATTTCTATGTGGAACAAAGGGTAACTACAGCCAAGCTGGCTTCCTGTTCAGTGGAGGCTGTGTCCTTCCTCCCTCCCTTCCTCCCTCCTACTCCCCCCTCCCACCACTTTTCCTGGCCTCCTCCTCATTCTCATCTGCAGTGCAGGGGTGTTAGCTGCTGGCCCTGCAATCCTATCATTTAGTGGCTTACAGCATACCCAGTGCTCCTTCCATTTCTCCAGGACTCCAGAGGAAACCACACGTTCAGGAACCCAGTGAGGCCCTGGAGCTCTGAGGCATGGGGACACTGTGTGGTCAGAAGGCCCTTCAGAACATCATGAAGGAATCACCTGGCCACACCCATCCACCGGTAATGACTTGAAGACCAAGTTTGCTGGGCCTCACTCTTGCAGACGCTTGACTGCTTGAGCCATGTCCCCTGCACTTTTGCTTTACACAGGGGCTAGCCTCAGGCCTTTCTCCTCCTACCTATGCCTCTCATGCAATTGGAATGGCAGGTGCATACTACCAGGTCTAGTCTAGGTAACTTTTGGCCCAAGTTGAGCTCACACCATGGTCCTCTGAATCTCCATCTATTGAGTATCTGGGATTATAGGTATGCACAACCAGGCTTCACCAAGGTTTCTTATTGTTACCTTGGGGATTCTTCTGGTTCATAGTTTGAGCTCTGTAGTGGGAATGCATTTTACAAATCCCCCCCCCCCATACTCCTCTTTCAAAAAAGTAGCTGAGAGTTCACATGAAGACTGTAGATGTATCTGGGGGACATTTGAAACCACAGAAGGAAATGAGCCAGGAAGAAGTAACCTCAGCCAGAAATGGCTTGCATGTAGGAATGTTGAATATGGCCAACATGGCTTGAGCTTGGGACAGCTGAGTGGGGCTGTCATAGCTGTCCACTGGGATGGATGTTCAAGTTTAGCCTTCTTTGGAGACAAATACTGGATCACCAGAACCATGAGAACATAGGGTAGGTTCCATTGAAGGAATTCAACCCATTGGGGCTGCTACTCAGTGACTCGTGCTTTTTTTTCTTTTTGTTGTTATTGTTGTTTTTGCTGGTCCTGTGGCTTGAACTCTGGGCCTGGACACTGTCCCTGAACTTGCTTTGCTAAAGGCCAGCACTCTACCACTTGAGCCGTGGCTCCACTTGCGGCTTTTTGTGTTTAATTGGAGATAAGAGTCTCATGGACGTTCCTGCCTGGGCTGGCTTTGAACCGAGATCCTCAGATCTCAGCCTCCTGAGTAGCTGGGATGACAGGTGTGAGCCTGGTAGCTTGCACAGCCGCAGAGCTCACCTCCTCGGCACATCCTGCCCTTGCTCGGCATCAGCCAGGCTGCATTGGCACAGCCTCCCTCCTGTCTGTGCATTGACTCACTGGGGCCCAAAGCACATTTTCCCCTTGCTGGCTGCCAGCTGTCGATATTGGCTCAGCCTCTCTCTCCCTTTGGAGTCACTTGGCCTGTCTGTGCCAAGGCGGTTGCTTCCACTGAAGTTTCATTAAGAGTTCGGCAGAAGACTACAAGACTTTAGAGACCAGAGATTTTAGCGACCAGAGGTTTTTCACATGGACCACACCAGGTCCTTCCTTGTTTCTACACAGCTACCTACCCTGCCGACTCTTACCTGTGGTCTTTTTCGGGTATTGTCAAGGGCAGACGCATCACAAACTACCAAGACACCAAAGGGCCTGTGGCCAGGAAGTGAAAGGGTAGCATTTCCTTTTTCATCTGTGTCTTCAGATAAGAAAAGAAGGGTTTTCCACGTTTGTCTCGTCTGTGCTCTGCTCAGCATTTGTGAGCGGTTTGTAGTGCGTGTCTATGACCAGGCATGTCGGGACAGCCAGATGCTCCCTTCATTAAGAGAAAAGATGTCGTCTTCCTATCTTCTGTGTCTCTCTGCACCCTGGGCAGGCTCAGCTCAGCCACCTTGGTCAGCCTCCCTGAAGGAATGAATGGAGGAAGCTCCCATGGAAAAGCCAAGTGTGTTGAAGGGAGGGGGGGAGGGGTCATACTAATTTTTTCCACACACTTTCTCAACATCAAAGGGCAGCTTTGGTTATTCTTGGATAGGAAGAATGCATACTAAATCAGTCTGCAGGAACCTAATTTCGCTGCATAGGCCAAGCAAAGAGCCAGAAAGAACTTTTGAAGAAAATGTGCTGTGGGTATCCGGGTGCCTAGAGCAGCTGTGTACTTCATGCTCGTGGGAATGTATGCACGGATATTTGCGTGTTTTGGTTATTGTCTAGTGGATGGCTGAGGAGGAGCTCTGTGTGGGAATTTAGACTGATGCCCACGACCTCTGGCTCTGGAGTAAGGATGGAATCCTGCCTTGGTTATGGGCTGGCTCAAGGAGTCTGCTCAACACATTTCAAAGCCTCAGATGCTTTATCCAGGGAGCCTGAAGTAAAGAAATCTGTGGAGTCAGCCGGGTGCTCACAGTCATCCTAGCTCCCCAGGAGGCTGAGGTCTGAGGATTTGGGTCCAAAGAAGTCCTGGGTGGGAAAGTCCATGAGACTCTTTATCTCCAACTAATCAGCAAAAAGTTGGAAGCAGAAGTATGGCTCACGTGGTAGAGTACCATCCTTGAATATAAAAGCTATGATACAGTGTACCAGCCCCAGCCCACAAAAAGGAAAATAAAACAACAACAAAGAAAGAAGGTCCAGAAGAAAGAAACAGAAGGAAGACCAAGAAATCCTCAATGAATTGACTCACTTCCAGGTAAAGAATCGAGATCTTGGTCTTAAAAAGAGATTAGCACTCAGCTAGTTGCTGGTTTGGGGGGGGGGGCTCATGCCTTTATTCCTAGCAACTCAGTAAGCTGAGATCTGATTGGAAGCCAGCCTGGGAAGGAAAGTGGATGAGATTTCTATCTCCAATTATGCAGAAAAATGCTAGAAGTAGAGATGTGGTTTAAATGATACAACGCAAACATTCAGTAAAAAAAGCTAAGAGCATGAGGTCCTGAGTTCAAATGCCAATATTGACACACATGCACACACACAGAGAGATATGAACACTCTTATGTTTACTATAGCCCTGTTGCAGTACCTACGATGTAAAAATGGTCCATCTACTAATTGGCGAATGACTAAAGAAGATGCAGTATGGATTAGAATATTCTTCACTATCAGAAAGGAAGAAAATTCTTAAATGAGAGAGAGAGAAGATGAAAGCTGGGAATATTATGCAAAATAAAACAAGCCAGTCACAGAAAGACAAACATCGTGATTCTACATGAGCAACGTATCTGAAGTCATCATGGAATCGAGAACTGGAATGGTAATTGCCAGTGTCTGGGGGATGGGGGAATTTTTAACTATTTGATGTGTCAAGATTTAGTCAACCAAAGTGAAACTAGAGATCTACTTTACAATGGTGGATGGTTACCACCAGCAAGGCTGTATTTTAAAAATGTGGGAGATGCCATAACAAATGTTTTTTTAACTGTAATATCATTGTTAAGACAATAAAGAATACAAAATTGTTATATGTGCTCTTCAGATTGCTGTGTGTGTGCTTTATTTTGTGGGCTGCTGGCAATGTGGGGTTTTGTGGAGACTGAATTATTGCATCACAGTAATTTCCACATGTGTATCCAGTATTCCTACTGACTCTCTTTCAAAGGTTGAATTTCAAGCTTATGTAACTACATTTCTTGATGATTTCTATGATTCCAATTCATTGTGACAAGTTGGACCCATAAGTTGTTTCTCAAGCCATCCCAAATAGATAAAGCTCATCTATTCTTAGTCGACATGGAACTTAAGTTAAAAAAATTGGCAGAAGACACATTTCCCATGAGCTTCCATCATTTCTCAGGGCTGTTTTGTACTGAGAAATAAACTGCTAATGATTTTACCTCAGTGGCTTCTGTATTTGAAAAAAAGATGTTAAGAAATATGCTTACCCCTTGTAATTTAAATGAGAGAAGATATATTTTTTTGTAAAGCAAGAGGCTTTGAACTTTCAGGGGAAGGAGTCACGTTTCATTTTTCTGATTTAGATGACAGCAGTGTGATGGTGAGTGTGTGTTAGGTAGCTCTTCATCAGAGTTGACACATGCAAACTGGTGATCAAATTGTGCATGCCATTCTTCAACAGGAAAGTTTGATTCAGAAAATATTCTACATTAAAAAAAAAACCCCGGCTATATTGCAAATAGAAACACTGGGGCAGAAATACTTGCTTAAATGATATTTCCCACTGACCTTCATTTGACCTTCATTTGCAGGGTACACAGCAGGAAAGCTGTCTGGAATGCCCCTATCCTACCTGGATACATTTATGAGATCCATGAATAAAAGGCGGCTTAAGAATTGGCTTGCTACTTGATGCAGGAGGAAAAATAAAATATACCCTGATCCTTTTTGTGTTCAGAAAAAGCTCACTTTGATTTTTTTTTAGTTCATTCTGAACACATTGAAGTCAAAGACACTTGGAGCCATATGCCTTAGCAGTGTATTGGGATCGGAAGAATGATTTGTTCATGTCAGAAGTGGATGAGCTCCATTCCTGAGTAAATCAAAAGTCGGCTGAGATAAGACTTTGGGAAGGAGACTTGTCTTCTTGGCTGGACGTGACACTGAGTCAAACAAGCACATTTTAGAACTTGGCTTACTTGACTGCTTGGCAATGTTTGACCTTGTGAACTAAGGGAGATCCTCCACTTTGCCTGCAACGGCTCTTGTTCCTCTACTGATCGCTTCCTAGTTGGTATCCCTGTAATTCAGACACAATCTTATTATGTCATACTCTGCCCAGTCCCTTGGTGATGTCACCCAAGATGAGCTTTTTTATTCCCTCAAGGATAGCACTCTACCACTTGAGTCACAAATCTTGAGATAGGGTCTCACAGACTTTCCTGCCTGGGCTGGCTTTGAAGCACCAGCTTCAGATCGCAGCCTTCTGAGTTGCCTGGATGACAGGTGCAAGTTATCAGCACCTAACCTTACTAGATTTTTAACTTGGATCATTTTCTGGTGCCCCAAGTTTAGCACGTGCAAGTGAACTGCTTGTTTTCTGCCTTACTTCTCCTGTTCTTCCTATTCCCTTGTATTTCTTGTTTCAATGACTGAAACCACCTAGCTGTCCTCACTTTCTCCACGTCTAGTACTCCATCCATCCGTGCCCAAGGCCTGCTACCTCTGCCTCTGTCCTCTCCCTTGTTTATCCATCCCGGCCACATCTGCAGCCAGAGCCACAGCTGGAGCACCTGTCATCGTCTCTTCGTCCTGGCTCCGCTTTCCTGAGAGATTTCCTGAGCGATTCCCCACCGCCCCACCGCACCCCATCCGCTCCCCTCTCAGGCTCCAGAGCTCTACCCAGCACCACTCCCCTCTCAGGCTCCAGAGCTCTACCCAGCACCACTCCCCTCTCAGGCTCCAGAGCTCTACCCAGCACTTCCACGTGACTGAAGCCCATTGACATTTTCATTGTTATGAAGTTCAAACTTGTAAGAATCAGAAGAAGAATGTCCCAGAGATTCTGATTTTCTTTTTTATAAAAAAATTTTATTTACATATTGTTTATTCTCTTTAGCTTTAGCTGTTTTCATGTTCTCTCTGTATTTCATATACTAAAACACAGACTACATCAAATATACATATAATTGGGATTGATGAGGTGGAAGAATGTATTAGTTAGGCATCGAAAACTTATTCAGTAAAACAATAGCTGAGAACTTCCCCACTCTTAAGAAAGACAGTCTCATCTGCTGAACAGAAGCATATAGAACTCCCAGTAAACTGGATTCAAGAGAACACTTCTAGACACACCACATTGAGAAAATCAGAATCACTCTCCACACAACCCTCAACCCAAGGAGAGCCTGGAATGGTATCATCCAAGCACTGAAGATCAACAATTGCTAACCCAGACTGATCTACCCAGAGAATCTATCATTTACATTAAATGATGAAACCAAAACCTTCCATGACAAGCAAACATTAAAGGAATTCATGACCACTAAACCAGCATTACACAGAATTGTAAAGGGAGGAACACAATCTGAAGAAAACAATCAAAATCAAAGAAACACATCAGACAAAAGCCATTAGAAGATCAATTTAGTAAACACAGGAAGAGGAAAAAAAACCCCAAATACAAGAAAATGGCTGGAAATACTGCACATCTTTCTATGATAACCCTAAATATTAACGGACTCAATTCTCCAATAAAAAGAAGAATAGCAAATTGGATCAAAAATAAGAGCCATCCATTGTTTGCATTCTGTTTTGGGTTATTTTTGAATTGATTAAAGCTTCCACTAATTATAATATATGTCTTTAATGTATTGCCTATATGTCACATTTATTGAATAAATAAAAGAGCATAATCTCCTATCTTAGATAAGAGAATTCAGATACAGACATTTGCACAAAATAACATGCCTTTAAATATAAGGAATCGTCAAGAACATCATAAAGGCCGCCAAGCTAACTTATAATAGAAAAATAGTCCTATTGCAAAAGAAGATGATGATGAAGATGAAGGAGGAGGAGGAGAAAGAGGAGGAGGAGGCGGCGGTGGTGGTAGCACAGTCCCAAGCACAGGCTCTTTTTTTCCTCCACCACCCCACAAAGATAAATTTAAAAAATAGACTACGTGTTTGAAGTTACTGAATGGGCTATTTTAATTTTTGTTATTAGCATCCATTAGTTCTACAAAATGGGTTGCTTCGTGACATTTCCACACACATGTGTGCACAATATCCTCACCAGTCTCATTCAAACACCCTCCCTTCTCTCACTCCATCTTCTTAAGCAATTCTTCCCACAAGTCCAGCAGGTGTTCCTGTCCTAGCTTCATAGCTACAGCTACTTTGCTCATGTTCATGCTCCCTCACCCTCTCTTCCTGAGCTCTCCTTCCACTCACGCCCTGCCAATGGAGCCTGTTTCACTTTCCTGTCACTCATTTTGTTGAGTGTGTGTTGGCTGCACCCAAATCTCATCATGGTATTTCACATGTGCTTCTCTATCGCCCAGAACAACCTTCTCTGCTGCTTTCTCTTTCCAGACATCCACCAAGCCCCTGCAGAGCAACAGCATCCATTGAGGCTCCTTTTGCTGTCTTCCCACACACTTGCCATGTTCTTTGAGATTCTTCTCCCTCCATCTTCCTTTTTCCTCTCTCCTTCATTCCATCTTCCTATGAATGGGAGATTGGCTTCTTTTTTTCTTGGGGGTTTTTGTATATGTTTTTCCTTCTGCATGGAACCCTCTATTCTTACCTTTCGGCCTGTTTTCCACCCATCATTTTAGCTCTTTTCACATCTATGTCTGACTCACATAGCTGTTACAGTATCTGAGGCGTTTATATTTCATGGAATGAATAAGAATTTCTTCCAGGTTGATTTATTTATCTGTATCCCACCACTACTTGTTTGGAGAGGGAGTTCTACCTTTTCAGTCACGTCTCCTTAATGTCTTCCCCTGGACTTGGTAGATGTAGACACTCCATAGTTACATACAGAAGGGACTACGTGTTTGTTCAATTACAACCTGAGGAGAAGCTGGTGGTTTGATGGCCTTGCCTTTGTTTGGAGTCAGTAGGCCCTGGGTTTCCATAGCTTGTAACCTCTGCTCACATCCCAGACACAAGTCTAATAGAGACCTGGGGGAACAATTGACACCATGCTATAGCAGTCACGAACTGGACTCAAAGCCCATAATGAATATCCTAGGGGTCTTCTCTCTGCTCGCCTAAAACAATTACAAGACACATGTTTCACTGTTCTTGGAGTATTTTGTGCCCACGGGCTATGCAGCCAGAGAACTGCTTAACTCCACAATTCAAGACTTTTGGGAACTTGTGTGGAATCCAGAGAGTTGGAACGTAATGCTCCACGAATTGGTGGGAATGAAGTCAAGGTTGTCAGTGGCGAGAGACTGCCAAGGGCACTTGCTATTTCCCCAAAGTCTCTTCTTCTCCATGAACCTTGGGACGGTTGTCTGTAGTTGTGCCAGGAGCCACTCCGGATTGTATCGTGCTGGGAGCAGAGCAGAGAAGGATCACAGCTCCCTTGCTGCTGTATTGCCTAACACATGGGACTTGTCAAGCCCACAGTCAAGTCAGGTTTTCTGATTCCCACAGGACCCTGCAGAGGGCTGGAGTGACCCTCACCCATCAGGAAAAGAAAAAAAGGGACAAATACGCAAGGAACTGACAATCGCATATTTTTCTAAATTGGATTTATCTGCACACTTTCAATATGTGCAAACATATTTTGAATAATCTGGTATGAATTATGATTTTGTTATTAAACAGCCATTTTTGTTTTATTCTTATGTGCAAAGTAAAAAAGAGGATTCGCTGCATTTCCCACACCCCACTCCCCCCCCCCTTTGGAAAGTATTGAATTTTGAGGGGATACTAGTCTTTCCAGTCAAGTTGAAAAATTGCTCAGAATTTAAAGGAGAGTCCATCTGAGTTCAATCTGCGTTTGGGTTTGACAACATATTTTTCTTTGGCAATTAAAGGATGCTTGACTCTTCAGACTTGGTCGACCTCAGATGACTCAGGCACAAGCTGTTGTCCTTCAGAGGGAGATGTGAGGAAAATGAAAGGATTCAGTGTGAAATTCACCTCCAAATAAAGCAAGCAGACCAGGAATTTAAGCGACACGGATGCACTCTAGGTAACCAAAAGCTTTGAGATTAACATTTTTGTTTTTTGGTTTTTTTTTTTTTTTTTTGGTAGTATTGTGGTTTGAACTCAAGCCCTTGACCTTGTTAGGCAGATGCTCTACCACTTGAGTCCTTTTTAAATAGTGATCATTTGTGAGATGAAGCCTCACCTGATCCTCTGTAAGCCTGGACTGAAATCTTCCCATGGATGCTTCCTTGTGCTGCTAGAATTACAGGTGCACATTACTGTGTTCATGCATTGATTGACATGGAGTCTCACAAAGCATTTCTGCCCAGGTTGCCTTCACACTCTGATCTTTCTGCCTCTGAGATTCTGATTTTCATATATGTGAACGTATTTGAATATATTATTCATAGATAGATAGATGGATTGATAGATGTATTTTGAGTCAGTGCTGGGGCTTGAACTCAAGACCTTGAGTACTTGCTTGGCTTTTCCTGCTCAAGTCAAGTTATAATAGAAAGTAGCCATATTGCAGAAGAAGAAGAAGGAAGAGGAGAAGGACTCTACCATTTGTGCAATAGCTCTACTACTTCTGGCTATTTGCTCAGCTCTCAGCCTCCTGAGTAGCTAGGGTTATAGGCTGGAGTCACCAGCGCTCAGCTGATTTTCTTTGTTCTTTCTTTCTTTTTTATTGTGAAAATACCATACAGAGGGGTTACAATTACATGGGCAAGATAATGAGTACATTTCTTCTTCTTTTTTTTTTTTTTGTCGGTCATGGGGCTTGAACTCTGGGCCTGAGAGCTGTCCCTCAGCTCTTCAGCTCAAGGCTAGCGCTCTACCTCTTGAGCTACAGTGCCACTGCTGGTTTTCTGGTGGTTTATTAGAGATAAGAGTTTCACGGACTTTCCTTCCCTGGGCTGGCTTTGAACCGAGATTCTCAGATCTCAGCCTCCTGAGTAGCTAGGATTACAGGTGTGACATAACCAAAAAGAAAGAAGCCGGAAGTGTCGCTGTGGCTCAAGTGGTAGAGCACTAGCCTTGAGCTGAAGAGCTGAGGGACAGCGCCCAGGCCCAGTGTTCAGGCCCCACTACTGGAACCCCCCGCATCCCCCCCAAAAAAAGAATGTTACTACAGGTGTGAGCCACCAGTGCCCAGCAATGAGTACATTTCTTATCAAGCATTGTAGCCTCCTCCTTTGTTTCCCATTTCCATCCCTTTCCATCCCCCCCGCAAACCTCCCTCCGCCACCAAAGTTGTAAAGTGCGTTTTTTGACATAACAACTTGTACATCTCATTAATGCAATGGATCCACCTGTATCCCTATTTAAACGATATGTTTTTTCCCTTCCTCTCCACAAATTATACCAATATCAAATACAGTGAAAGCAGGGGTTATATCGTGGGGCAGGGATGTACAAAGCAACAAAGAAAAATCATCTTATAAATATGTTAGAAACAATCGCATGAAAGAAAAAAATTTGAATACTTATCTTGGGGTTCATTTCCCTAACATCAACTTATCTGACCTTTTCTGCTTGACTCAGACATATACTAGTTATTGCAAATAAGGGAAACCATGGGACCTATGTTTCTTTGGGCCTGGCTTACTTCACTTAATATAATTTTAGTTATGAGACGCTTGTCCATTGTATGGCTAGTGAAGATCTTCTCCCAATCCCTGGGCTTTCTATTGATCTTGCTAGCTATGTCCTTTGCTATGCAGAAGCTCTGCAATTTTATGCAATCCCATTTGTCCAACTTTTCTTTGATTTTTTTTGTTTCTGAGTCTCTATTAAGAAAATTTCAGCCTATGCCAAGGAGACCTAGGGTTTCTCCTATTCCATCCTGTAATGTTTTCAAGGTGTCTGCTTTGACTCCGAGGTCATTGATCCATTTGGAGTTGATTCTGGTGCAGGGTGATATATAAGGATGTAGCTTTAGTTTTCTACAAGTAGATAACCAATTTTGCCAGCACCATTTACTGAAGAGGTTGTCTTTCTTCCATTCTATTTTTTTAGCTTCCTTATCAAAGATTAGATGGCTATAGGTCTGTAGGTTCATTTCTGGATTTTCAATTCTATTCCATTGGTCCTGAGGTCTGTTCTTGTGCCAGTACCAAGCTGTTTTGATTACTATGGCTTTGTATTAGAGTTTGAAATTTGGTCTTGATATTCCTTCAAGCATTGTTCTTTCTGTTGAGGATCGTTTTTTGCTATTCAGGGTCTTTTATTTTTCCATATGAATTTTTGGATTGCCTCTTCTATTTCCTTGAAGAATGAGGTTGGAGTATTGATAGGTATTGCATTGAATTTGTAGATAGCCTTGGGAAGTATTGTCATTTTCACGATGTTAATCTTTCCAATCCAGGAGCATGGGAGTTTTTGCCACTTTCTAAGTTCTGTTTTGATTTCCTTTTTCGATTTTTAAAGTTTTCATCATAGAGGTCCTTCACTTCTTTGGTTAAGTTAATTCCTAGGTGTTTTATTTTTTGTGGGGCTATTATGGATGGAGTTGCTTTCCTAATTTCAGCCACACTTTTCTCATTGTTGGCATACTGAAAAGCCATTGATTTTAGAGGGTTTTTTTTCTTTTTATTTTTTTTATTGTGAAAATATTGTACAGAGGGGTTATAATTACATGGGCAAGATAATGAGTACATTTCTTATTTTGAGGGTTAATTTTATACCCTGCCACTTTGCAAACGTTTTGAATCAGCTTGAGTAATTTGGGAGTGGAGTCCGTGGGATTTTTTAAATTCAAGATCATGTCATCTGCAAAGAGGGAGAGTTTTACTTCTTCTTTCCCTATTTGGATCCCCTTTATCTTTGCATCTTGTCTTATTGCTGTAGCTAGGCATTCTATCACCTGATTGTCATATATTTTGATTCTCAATATTTGTTTTTCAAGTCTGATGGTGATTGGGTTTCCCAGGCCCTTGTTCTGCATTCCATGCATAAATAATAGAAGTGGCCTGGGCACTTTCAAGGCTTCACAGAAAAACAACTATTACATGTAAGTCGTATACCATATGGTTGAGTGCATACTATCTCATTTTATTTGTTTGTTTTTCTATGTATTTATGCATTTGTGTCAGTCCTGGGTCTTGAATTTAGGCCTGGGTGCTGTCCCTCAGCTTTTTTTGCTCAGGGCTCCGCCTTGTGCTTTTTTGGTGCTTAATTGGAGACAAGAATCTCATGAACTCTCCTGCCCAGGCTAACTTCAAACCTTGATCCTCAATAGCTCGGATTACAAGCGTGAGCCACCAGCGCCCTCTATCTCATTTATTTTCATAGCTCTTCCACATCCTAGTCAAATACCCTCACTACCCTGGGAACAATTAAACTGAGACAGTCATGGACACCTGCATTTGGAAGCCTCATTCCCTGCCCAGATGCTGGAGCCTAAGCCTGGAATCTTCTACCCAGTACTCCCTTGGGGTCCCTTCCTTCCCTAGACAGCTCTCCCCTTCCTGCTTCAATTGAGTCCCCGTAATCCTCTCCAGCTCCAAGTCCTTCCAGGAGCCCTCCTCTCTGTGTTTTGTTCGCTTGCGTTGGTTCTACAGAGAGGAGGGGAGGGACCTTTTATCGTGACATTGCACATGTGTTTGCGATCTATTCCTAAACAATCTCAGCCCTGGATAAGTCTCCCTTCTCCCCTTCCCCAAAACAATTTCAGCAGGTTTCATTGTTCTGTGTTTATACTTGCAAACAATCTAAGTTGACCTTATTTGTGTTCTTTCATCTTTTTTCTTATCCCAACACCCCACCTCCTCCAGCGCCCCCTCCTCCACACAGAGCCTGGTTCTCATTCCCCGCCCTATTCCCCACAGCCAACGGGACTCATTGAGGATCCTATGGTGTCTTCTTATTTACACACTTACAATGTATTTCAAAATTATTCACCTGCTTTCTTTTTCTCTTCTCTTTTCCTAAGTAGTTCCTTAGGAAAATGTTAATATTTATCCATGTGTGTGTGTATATACAATTATATAATTATGTATATGGACATATATATATATATATATATATATATCTGTCTTTGTATACACATGAGTGCTTGTATCACATTTGAGTCATAGTTACATACCTTCCTAACTTCTGTGAGCCTGCCTCCATAACATACCTGAGCCTCTGCGGCCCCCAGTTTCTCTTTCGCCTGCCTCAGCATCTGGACTGCTGCTCACAGCTAGAACCATGTCCTCAGAAAGTCCTTAGTGATTCACCTGATTCTGTTAGACAATGGTGAAGCAAACAAACAGAACAACTCCCTTAGGATGGCTCCCTTCCTTATCTCAATATATAACAAACCACCTGTAGTGATGTTCATTCATAACCTCTGAGTTCTCTAACCCCATGACTCTTGAGCCCATCAGGTGGGTGCAGAGATCATCAGTCTCCTGGCAGAGACAAGTCACACACTTAGCAAGTGTCTAAGTCAAACAGACGGAGCTCTTAGCATTTCAGGGAGTCACAGTGTCTGTGTGGGAAAGGCGAGGGTTGCTGATGGTGAAACAAGAGAGGCAAATCCAGCGCAGTTTTGCAGGAAGCCACTCTGCACTCCATAACTAGAACTACAGGTGGAATGGAAATGAATCAGGAAGGCGTGAGAGGAGGCTCTTCAAAGGACACTAGGCATTTTAATTTCACATGATTGTCTGCTTCTATGGCGAAGTCTCAGAAGCACCTAGATTGTTGGTCTTGGGCTGCAAGTCCAGTCTTGACATCTTGGGTATTTCTTTAAGTTCCTACCAGATAATTTCTGCTTTCTTTGCAAAGTATGAAATGAGTTCTAGGAAGTCAAGTATGTTTCTCTTCTTTACGCTTATTTATATCTACTGTGACTTTATCTAAGCTTATACATATACATACATACATAATACATATTATATGTACATATATTGCATCTTATGTTTCTTCTATTTACATATAATATTGACAACAGAGTTTTGGAAGGTCATAGAAAAAAAGACATGAAGGTTCTTGGAAGTTTACGTAAATAAGTATGTCAGATAAGGGAACATGGAAGTTTAGATGTTGATAGGAAAGATGAGAGGAAGCTATCACCTAAATTATGTTTATAACAGGCATCACAGAGCCAGGTGTGGTGGTGTGTGCCTATAACCCTAATGATTTGGAAGGCTGAAATAGGAAGGGTCATGTGAGCCCATGAGTTCAAGACTAGCCTGAGCAACATAGTGAGATCCTGCCTAAAAAAAAAAAAGTTCTGTATGAAGAGAGTAGAGCTCAAATGTCCTAACCATCCATAGACCTACAAAAATGAGCATGTGAAATGATAGTTATGTTGCATTTTATAAAGTGTATATTATGTTAAAACATCATGTCGTATATAGTGAATACATACAATTTTATGCTAATTATATGTCAATGAAGCTGGAAAAAGACTTCACTGTGTCAAAGTCTACTTATTAAGAACGCAGTCCAATAGCTAGCAAGATCAATAGAAAACCCACGGATTGGGAGAAGATCTTCACTAGCCATACAACGGACAAGGGTCTCATATCTAAAACATACTTGGAACTCAAAAAATTAAA
>NW_012267368.1:706344-714369 GCF_000151885.1 Dipodomys ordii
CAGAGGGGTTACAATTACATGAGCAAGGTAATGAGTACATTTCTTATCAAGCATTGTTGCCTCCTCCTTTGTTTCCCCTTCCCATCCCTTCCCATCTCCCCTCACCCCCGAAGTTGTAAAGTTCGTTTTCAACATAACAACTTGTACATCTCATAGTTGCAATGGGTCCACCTGTATCCCTATTTAAACTATTTCTTCTTTTCCCTTCCCCTCCACAAATTATACCAACATAAAATACAATGAAAGCAGGCATTATACCGTGGGGGAGGGACATACCAAGCAACAAAGAAATCATCTTATAAATATGTTAGAAACAATTGCAAGAAAGAAAAAAAAACATTTGAATACTTATCTTGGGGTTCATTTAACCTAACATCAACTTATCTGATCTCTTCTGCTTGTCTCAGATATATACTAGTAATTGCAAATAGAGGAAACCATGGGACCTATGTTTCTTTGGGCCTGGCTTACTTCACTTAATATAATTTTTTCCAAGTCTTTCCATTTCATGTTGTTGTTGAATCACTTATCATTGGAAAACTCTTTGGTGACAAAGAAAATTGGACTCGAAAGCATATTTTGTCAGCAACATATCTAATAGCCTCACATTTCCCTGATGTACTCAGTACAGCTATGGAAATTTCAATTTCCTATCTTGGATCAGCTTCAGAATTGCTCATGGTTCAAATTGGCTTATCAACCAATGAACCAAGAAATGATAAAGATATTTTTTGACCATATGTAAATGGATGCTACTCAGAATTTAAAGGCCAAGCCATTGGAGGGTCATGTTTGTCCTATATTTTTTTTATGTAATATACTCGCTTCCCATGAAAATCAAAATTTCTCTACCAATAGTACTCTCACGGAAAGGGTAGTCTGTACGAATGACTTCATTCCGATATGTGTTCTCCTTGAACCAGAGTTCCCTTTTGTAGTAAGATGTCTAACTAGAGACTTACTCTAGCATGGTCAGGAGTGTAATCAGAGGGAATAGGAAAATTAAAAGCGACTATGGCAATGACAAGCGTTGGAACTGATCATGAACACGTGACGCTGAAATGTTAGGGGAAGCCAGTCCCTTCAGAAGTAGACCTCTGGGTAACTGGACTCCATTTCTACCATACTTGGCCTTGATCAGACAGCCAAGTTTTCAGAAGCAACAGCCACCTAGAGGTGCACTTCTTGGACCTTCTCACAGTGGCCATGCTATGTCACTTGAAAGTCGAGGACTTCTGCTGCAAGACATCTGAGGACAACTGCTCTGGGTTATATGCAGGTCACCGTGTGGTTCTGGAGATACACAGGTTCCCACGTCAGTTGTGACAAGAGCCCAGAATACACATGCGCGTGTGCGCATGTACGCACGAAACGTGTCCATATACATATGTAAACCTATATAGGATTGTATGCATATATACTCCTATTAAGTAAAATATGGTATATGCTGGGGAGGACTCCAATGGTGTAAGTCCTTTGAACAACGAATTTTCCGTTTAACAAAATGAATACCAAGAAGGTAAAACATGTAGGGGCCTTTTCAGGGGGCTGGGGAGTGATGTCAAGGGCAGGAAAGCAGGCAAATGGAAAGAGGACGTGTGAGTGAATTCAGTCATAATGATCAATGTCCACACGTGAAGCGGGAACCAGGTATATTGAAAAGATGGGAGGGGTTGGGGGAGGTGGAGGAGAACCTGGAAGGCTGACACCGATCAAGTGCATTGTGCTCTAAAACTGATATGCTGGGGGCTGGGAAGGTGGCTCAGTGGTAGAGTGCTTGCCTTGCATGCCTGAGGCCTTGGGTTTGATTCCTCAGCACCACATAAGCAAAAAGAAAAAAGCCGGAAGTGCTGCTGTGGCTCAAGCGGTAGAGCTCTCATCTTGAGCTGAAGAGCTGAGGGACAGCGCCCAGGCCCAGAGTTCAGGCCCCACGACCGGACCCCCCCACCAAAAAAACAACAACAACAACAACAAAACTGATATGCTGAAGTGAAACCCTTTGTATAACTAGCTAAAGATAATGTAAAAACATTTAAAGGGGCCAAGGACATGTATGGGCCCTTTTTTGGGTAGAATGGAAAGGCTATACTTCATAGTTGGCAGAATGTGCTGGTTTCTTTAGTGTCTTGGAACCACCAACTTTTGGCCATATTGAATCTTGATTTGTATTTCTCAGTCCAGTCAACATTTTATTTCTTCAAACTTCATTCTATCAATTGGTGATTTGTGTGTGTGTGTGTGTGTGTGTGTGTGTGTGTGTGTGTATTTTCTCCCTAACATCTTCAGGAGAATGGTTAGTTGATTGGTTTTCAGTACTCTTTCTGATGATGAGTATTTAAAGGTAAAAATTGGCTTCTGAGAAATTATTGTGTGCTTTTATATTAGTGTCAGATGTTTCTCCATCAATGTATTTTGATTTCCATTATGCTCATGTAATTTTTTTAAACTCAAGGATTATTTAGAAGCACCCTCGATAATTTCAAAAGCATGGAGTATGTTTTAGTGGTATATTTGTTATTATTTTCTTCCATTAAGGGCTTACTATATAATACATAGGACATGACATTTTAGAATTTTTTTTTTACTTGCTTTGGGGCCAGCACGTGATCCAAATTCTTCAATGTTTTTAATGTCCTTGAAATACTGCACATTCTCTATTGCTTCATAAAATACCCATCTTTTCCCGTCATATCTAGATTATTGTGTTTGCACAACTGATGACGTGGTCAATAGTTGTGGATATTTTGGTTTTGGGTTTTTGTGTGTGTGTATGAGTGCAAAGGCAAATTGCATCAGGAGACCGCATTTGGGGGAGGGCCAGGGCCCCAGGGTGCGCATCTGATGAGGAGGCGAGATGGACAGAGGTGGACAGGAGCACCCCAAGTCCCACCACTCACCCTGCCACAGGGCAGCGGGATTCCAGTGTGCCCCGAGCCTGAACACCAGGCGTCCGCTCTGCAGCCAGGCCTGCGAAGCCCAAGTAACACAGTGCTGGCCAGGCCTGGTGGCTCAAGCCTGTGTTGGAGCTACGCCCCGGGCTGAAATAAGAGGACTGCAGCTGGATGCCAGCCTGCAGAAGAGTCTATGACACTCCTACCTCCAACTAACCCCCCAAAAGGCACCAGTGGGGCTGTGGTTCGAGGGGAAGAAAAAAGAAAAAAGTTCAGGGACAGCTCCAGCCCCACAAATGGCACAAACAAGACAAAACACCAAGGAAATGCTATCTGAGTGTCCTGAGCTTAGTAAGGTTTTAGCTATTTAATCTAGAAATTGCTGAAGAACTATGCTAGAGTATTCCACCATGACAGCAGAGTTGTGCCAATTGCCTTTTGTATTTCTGTTATGTGTCTTTTTTCTAGTTTGTATTTCTTCTTTCTTTCACTTTCTTTTCTCTTTCTCCTCTCTCTCTCTCTGTCTGTCTCTTTTCTCTTTCTCTTTGGTAGCCAGCCAGAAGTGGAGGTATGGTTCAAGTGGGACAGCACCAGCCTTGAGCAAAAAGGTAAGCAAGAGCATGGGGCCTGAATTCAAGACCAAGTACATGCCCCCCTCCCCCCAACACCAGGCTGTGTTCAAACTTCTGATTACACACACACACACACACGTGCGCGCGCGCACGCACACACACACACACACACACACACACACACACACTTCTGATTTCCCTGCCTCAGCCTTCCAAGTATTGAGATTATCAATATATACTGCTACGCCTGGTTTTATTTGCTTTTTACCTTATTTGATCCATGCAAGTATAGAGTAGTTATATTTTCCTGGTAAATCTAGTCTGCTTTCATTATATAATGACATTATATCTCTAATGCTGCCTTTGTTTTTTGTTTGATTTGCATATTATTACTCTCACTGTATTTTGTTTGGTATTGCACTTGACACATTGTGCTGTCACTTTAACCTTCGTTCACTTTGTATCTGTATCCTTGAGGTATGTCTCAACTATCTATGCGCTATACATATAGTCAACTCTTTTTGTTTAAACAGTACATTTAGTTTTAAATCAATTAAGACTTAGGTACAGCATCTTCACATTTTGTTTCATCTATATAGATGCTTTTGGACTTTTTATTATAAAGGTGATGTTCAGAGGGGTTATAGTTACGTAAGTAATGAGTAAATTTGTTTTTGGACATTGTCACCCCTACTCTCACTCTCTCCCAGTTTTTCCCTTCTGTCCCCACCCACAAATTGTATAGTTCATTTTCAATATAGTGTCCAGTGAGGACCATGGCTGCATTTGTTCACCCATGTCCTTCCATTTCTGTGTCTCCCTCTTACCTTGCCAAAGACAGATAAACAAACAAGACAGAAAGAACATAAAACAAAAACAGCAACAAAGAAAACAAAAACCTCTTGCTTCCACTTCCTGGGGTTGAATTCAATAAATATTGTTTTATATGATCAGATGTACATAGACATTGTGCCTTTGTTTTGATCTTCTAAGAGTATCCTCCTTTGGTCTTCTTGTGTGTGACTGTCTGGAGTCCGGTATAATTTATCACATCCTGGTGTATTTTAGATCTAGCTTCCATCTATGAGAGGACACATGCACCATTTGTCTCTCTGAGCTTGGCTTACCTCACTTAACCTGAGTTGTTCTAGGTCCTTCCATTTCCCTGCAAATGACACAATATCATTCTTTCTAAAATTCCATTGTGTATAGCTACCACATATTTTGGATCCACTCATCTATTGTAGGGCATCTGCGCTGTATCTTTTGAAGTTTTTAAAAATCATTTACTGCCTTTTAAAAAGGAGATTGCAAGTTTCTTCTTATTCAACTTTTTTTTCGTTTCTGTGAATTCAAAACGATAGATACTACTTTTCTTCTGCCTATAAAATATCTTTTACAAATGAAGTCTCCCATACTCCCATGCTTATCTTGTTTATACCTCTCTTAATCTTTTCATTGTTTTAAAACTAGGCCCTTACTAAACTCTGGTCCCAGACTGAAGGCTCTATTTCTAGGAATTATAGACTGATTTGTGTCAAACCAGCCTCTACACTGAGAACAACCAAAAAGGCTGGGTAAATGGGAAACATGTGTTTGCAGGCACTGGAGATCCCAGAAGCAGCCAGAGTGCGAGTGGTCAAGAGCCCGAAGAGAAGGGAATTGAATCGAGGTTAGCCAAACATTACTCATGCTTTTCTTCTCGGAGCTGCTGAAGATTCTTAAAGCCGCAAAGAGGAGAGGTTGGATAGATCTTTGGTTCATCTCATGTTCTGGGGTCATGAACAGCATATACTTCATAGTATCCACAGAAAATAGTAGATGACTGACTACTGGCAAGATCATAGAGGAAAGATAGTGAAAAAAATAATAATTTGCTAATCCAAATAAGGTAAGAAAGAAGTGAATGAGAAGTACAAAATAGAAGAAGCCACCAGGTACTGGGCGCTCACACCTGTCATCTTAGCTACTCTGGAGGCTGAGATCTGAGGATCATAGTTTGAGCCCAATGTGGAGAGAAAAGTCTGGGAGACCCTTATTTCCAATTGACCAAAGAGCCCAGAGTATGGTGTGGCTCAAGTGGTAGAGCACCACTCTTGAGTGGAAAAAGCTAAGCAAGAGCATGAGGCCTTGAGTTGAAGCCCTACTACCTAAATGGCTGGGTGCTCAGCCTGAGCATTTTTGCTCAAGGCTGATACTCTATCACTTGAGCTGCACTTCTACTTTTGGCCTTTTGCTGGCTAATTGTAGTAAAGATAATAGTCTCATGGACTTTCCTGTCTGGGTTGGCTTTGAACCTTAATCCTCAGATCTCAACTTCTTGAGTAGCTAGGCTTGCAGGTGTGAGCCACTAGTGCTGCCTGGCTTTTGTTTCTTTATCTTACTTGGGATACTTTAGTCTGTCAACAAATAGCTATTTACCATTAGTTCTGTGGTTTCTCACTTGTAATTCTTTTTGCTGTTTCTCCTCTCTTAATTTTCTCTCTCTTTCCATATATATATTTAAATTATTATTAGTTCTACTTTATTCTCCTTCTTATAGATCTGTATTTCTCATTTGCGTGTTGATTTGCTCTAAATTGTAGAAACATGAAGACAAATGCTTTAGGAAATTTTATTTTTGGTTTTACCTAAAGCTTTATGAATTGAGCATTATGTGTTCTTATAGTTTTCATTTCTAATTAAATGGTTTTTTTTTCAGTTGTTGACTCTTCAGGTTTAAATAAGCTTGTCTTCTCTAGTCATTTGTTAAATCTCAATTTTAATTTCTTTAAATATAACTATATTTTCCAATGATAGTTGTATTTTCTGAAGTCTTTTTCAGTTCTACTGTGCCCTCCCCACCAAATTCATGAGCTTCCTGGAGCATCAGGATGTAATTGCTGGAAATAAGGCTTTGCAGATGTAATTGGTTAAGATGATGTCATTAGTTAAGATGACATCATTGGGTCAAGTTGGCCCTAAGACTTGCATCAATGACATCTTCATGAGGCCAGCAGGATGATGGGAAGACAAACCCAAGGAGAGTCTTGAAACTAACTGCACCTGTAAACCAAGGGGTTGGAAAGATTGCTGGGAGGAGAAAGTATGAAACAGGTCCTCCCTCAGGCTCTTCAAGGAGACATTAGCCCTCCTTCATCTAAGATTGTAGCCTCCAGAACTGGGAAAGGGAAAATCTCTGGAATTTTGAGTCACAAATTTTGTGGTATTTTGTGGTTCACAGTGGCCTTTGGAATCTAACATAAACCTTGTCTGTAAAATGAATAAGTAGGAAGGAGGAGGGTGTTAATGCCTTGGCTCACACCTATAATCTCATCTACTGGGGGGGCGGGGGAGTTGGAAAGTGAGAAGGTTGCAGTTTGCCGTCAGCCTGGGAAAAAATGTTGGTGAGGCCCCATCTCAATCAGTCAGCTAGGCAAGGAAGGGTGTGTCTATGATCCCTGTGCCTCCTCCACAGGAGGCAGAGTTTAGAGGATCAATGTCTGGGGACAGCGCTGGGCAAAAAGCATTAGACCCTATGAAAAATAAGTAGGGCATCAAAGGGCTGAAGGAGTAGCTCAAGTGGTAGAGCACCTTCCTGGTGAGCTCAAGTCTGTGAGTTCAAACCCCAGTACCAACAGAAAGGAAATAAAGAGATAGGAGAAAGATTGAAGAAGATAATGTATATAAGATGTTTCACTTTATTTGTCTTGAATAAGTGCTTAATAAATGTTACCTTTTGGATTTCATTTTCAAATATCTCACACCAGTGACAGTCTTAGATCTTTCTAAAGTGCAGTCTCTCCCCCCCTTTTTCTCATGTGTCTACACACAACTTTTAGATAGTTGCCACATGTCCCTGTCCCCATAAAGTGGACTCTTCAGCACTTCCCATGTGCCTCTAAACAGGACCCAATTAAGATTTTTACACACACACACACACACACACACACACACACACACACACACACACACACACACACTTGTATCCAGGTTTGAATTCAGGGACTTGAATTTTTACTTAGCTCTCTTGCTCAAGGCTTGCATTCTACCACTTGAACCATACCTCCACACCCAGCTTTTTAGTAGTTAATCAGAGATAAGAGTCTAATGGACTTTTCTGCTCAGATTGGCTTTGAACTATGACCATCAGATCTCAACCTCCCGACTAGCAAGGATCACAGGAGGTGAACTTTGGAAACGTAGCCATATAAATATATTGAACTTGTTTATACCTGAAAAGTTTCCACTTTCCAGCCAGATATCATGAAATGGCAACAATGCTTGATAAGAAATGTACTCATTATCTTGCCCATGTAATTGTAACCCCTCTGTATGGTATTTTCGCAATAAAAAAACAACAACAAAAGTTTTCCCTTCAGGGCTGGGAAGGTGGCTCAGTGGTAGAGCACTTGCCTTGCATATATGAGGCCTTGGGTTCAATTCCTTAGCATCACATAAACAGAAAAAGTCAGAAGTGGTGCTGTGGCTCAAGTGGTAGAGCTCTCACCTTGAGCTGAAGAGCTGAGGGACAGCACCCAGACCCAGAGTTCAAGCCCCACAACTGACAAAAAAAAAGTTTT
>NW_012267368.1:715614-737533 GCF_000151885.1 Dipodomys ordii
GAGGAGGCTACAATGCTTGTTAAGAAATGTACTCATTATCTTGCCCATGTAATTGTAACCCCTCTGTACAGTATTTTCACAATAAAAAATAAAAAAATATATAAAAAAATAAAAAAGAACTGGAGCAATGAAAATGTTGATATCGGTTTGGTAAAGTTGACGAAGAACAGTGAAGGACTGGGTGAATCTGAACAAGGTACCTTGGACAGATCAAAATGGACCCCCATTGTACTATTAATTAATGTTCATAAAAGAAAAATAAAAGCACAATGTTGAGCAACATTATTTAAACTGGAAGATAGATTGTTTGGATGGAATGAAATCTCATAGGTAAAGAACTGAAGAACTATCTTTTTAGCTGGGTGATTTATAGGAAAACAGATGTTTTCTTTAAAGGCTCAACATCCGGATGTGATTATAGCATGTGATTATATCTATGCTTATATCCCATTGCTCAATGGACATAGCAACCTCACCTTGTATGATGGGATGAATATAGAAAAATGATTCAGCAAGAGAACCAGAAAACTTGAAGGCATTGTTGGGGATGGGAGAGATGGATGGGAAGCAGACCCGTGAAAGGAATGATGATGATCAAGATGCATTGTTCTCATAAACTGACATGTTGAGCTGAAACACCTTCGTTCAACAACGGAAAAGGTAGTTAAAAATAATACAAGAAGAAAATGTCTTAGCTCTATTTTAAAGAAGTGGGTAAATATTCACGAACAATCTTTCAGAGGTGGATGAAATGAAAGCCTCACCCATGTAGAGAGGTTCATTCATTTTTTCATGTATTCAGGAGGAACTTTCTATTGCATGACCCAGCTAGAACTTGTAATAGTCATTGCAGTGTGGATGGTGAATAAGATATAAAGTGTGTTAATAGTGATCAGTGGGTTGGAAGAGAATGAACTTTAGGAGGGTAAAGAATTGAGAGAGCTACTGCCCATGAAATGATGAGCAACCCCCCTCTTTCCCCATAGAGGATTTTGTATTATAGAGGAGAATTTTGGACTACAGACAGTCTATGTGGAAGTTAACTAGTTTTCCAGTTTTTCCTTTTTCTTCTTCTTCTTTTTACTCTATTGTTATTATAGAGGTGAGGTACAGAGTGATCACAATTACATGAGTCAGGTCATGAGTACATTGCCTTTTGCAGTGTCTTCTGTTCCCTTACTCTCTCCCAGCCCTTCCCTCCCTTCTCCACCCACGAATGGTTTAGTTCACGTTCACCAGTGTACAGTGAGCTCCACTGCTGCACTTTTCCACCGTTTTCCCGTAAGTTCTGTACTTTCCTCTTCACTTTCCCAAAGATATACATGCAAATACACCGCACATAAAGTAAGACAGAATCATGAAAAAATTTTAAAAAGTTGAAAAAAGAGAGAGATCTCTTAGAGTTTGTTTTGATATATATATATATATATATATATATATATGTATATATATATAAAGAGCTATTGCAGTGTTTTGTTTCTCTCCTAAGAGTATTTATTCTCCTTTGGTCTCACTGTGTGTGAGATCAGGATTCTAGTTTCTCATTTTTAAGAAATTCCTTTTAATTTACTAAAAATACTGAAACTTTAGACAAACAATAAAACATTATTCCAGCTGGATACTGGTGACTCACATCTATAATTCTGTCTGCTCAGGAGGCTGAGACCTGAGGATCACAATAGAGAGCATCCAGAGCAAGAACATCCATGACATTCTTATCTCTAACTAGCAAAACCCAGAATTGGTAGTTTGGCTCAATTGGTCTGGTGCCAGACTTCAGTGAAAAACACAAGCAAGAGCATAAGGCCCTGAGTCCCAACTCCCAGAACTGTGCAAGCATGTGTGTGCACATGCAAGCATTCTCTGTCTGTCTGTCTGTCTCTCTCTCTCTCTCTCTCTCACACACACACACACACATTTCATTTATCCTGAGATTTGTCTTTGCCAAAACGGTTTGAACTCTAGTACTAGTTATAGTCATTTTCCAAAGGCTTCAATCAAAAACCATCCAGATACATTGAGGTAAGGGTGCCCACGGATATCAAGCGTGTCATTGTCCTGTGGTTAGAGAAGTAGTGTACACTTTGTCCTCCTGGAAAGCCTGGGTACTGCCCGGGTCACCAAAGAGAGAAGAACCTGAAGTGATGCACGTTACTGTCTTTGCTCCCTCAAAATCTCCCCTTACAACACGGCATGACTGTAAAAAGACAATGGCTCTAAGGTCTTACAAATATATAGTAATTTTCTTAATTATTTGTTGTACTATCTATCTATCTATCTACTGCCACTACTGGGACTTGAACTCAAGACCAGCCTGTTGCTCTTACTTGGCTTTTTTTCACTTTAAGGCTCGTGTTCTACCACTTGAATCACACCCTCACTCTGGCTTTCTGTTGCTTAATTGGAGATAAGAATCTCACAAGCCTTTCTACCCTGGCTGCTATGAACCACGATCCATGATTCTCAGATCTCAGCCTTTTCGGTAGTGAGGATTACAGGCATGAACATTTACAACCACCTTGTCTAATTCAACTGATCGTCAGTCTACCCTTTAAATTTCCTGCTTGCAGTGGGTCTTTTCCATGCACTTCACTCCCAGGGCTTCTCTCACGGAGAAAATTGAGCCTTTGACTATGATCTGAGCTGGATGAGAGGCTTTAGAACATTTCCTGAGGTGTTTATAGGAGTGCCTGCCTTGTTCTCCATGTAGTTTAAATCAGAATTAAAGCCGACCTAACCTATGTTGGATCCTAGATGTTTATTACATTTAGAAAGCCTTTCGGTTTTTGGGGTTACAACGTCAGTATTATCCTCTGCTCCATTCTGGTTGGTATCACTGTTATGATACAACAGTCTCATGTTGTAGGCTGTGATTTTTCTGCATTGTCGCTTCATCACTTATTCCAGAGTAAAACTTGAACGTTTGCTGAACTTTGAAAGCATACTTTACCGTTTTTAGTCTCTTGTTGTTTTTCTTTTCTTTTGTTTTAAAACTTCATTTTATTGTACAGATGCTGTACAGAGGGGTTACAGTTACATGAGGAAGGTCATGAGTACATTTCTTGTCCAGCATTTGTTGGTTTTCTTTAGGTGTTATCTATTGCATGATGAGATTCTTTTCAATCAAGTACTAGGCTTTCACTCTGGGAACCAGGATAAGCAATAGTAACTAAATACAAGAGACTAAACTAGCCTTGTGGCTTTAAATTCTTCCAGGAAGTTTAGATTTTAGGGACAATAGAGAACAAGGAAGCATTGTCTGCTAAAACCCTAACAAAAAAATGAACTGTGAAACTTGTGGGCAAGGAAGGTTGGGGAGGAACTGGGAGAAAGTTGAAGGAAGCGGTGACATTCCAAAAAGAAACGTGCTTATGACCTGACTAACGCAAAGGTAGCGCCTCGAAACAACATTTCAATAATAACAATAAAACTGTATTTTAAAAAACACTAACAAAGGTAATGAGTCCTTGGTGAATGAAATAAACAGCATTTTTATATATTTTTATTCATTCTAATAAAAAGTACCAGGAAAAACTTTATAAAAAGTTAAATGTGCCTTGTACTGGTGGCTCACGCCTGTAATCCTAGCTATTCATGAGGTTGAGATCTGAGGATGGCAGTTCAAAGCCAGCTTGGGCAGGAAAGTCCATGAGACTCTTATCTCTAATTAATCACCAGAAAACTGGAAGTGACGCTGTGGCTCAAAGTGGTGGAGCGCTAACCCTGAGCAAAAGAGCTCAGGAACAGCACTCAGGCCCTGAGTTCAAGCCCCACAATTGAAGGGGCTGCTACTTTATTTAAACCTCTGAGTTCACAGAGCACTTGTGTGGCAGTGGTTACAGAGGCTGTTCTTTACTGAGTGAATTCCTGAACTGTCCAACAAGTCAAGTGAACCCTTTTGCTCAATCTAGCAAAAATGACTGGCGTGGTAATATGGAAATGCCTCAGATTTTAAGATTCTACGTCAATCTCTCAAAATATTGTGCCCACAATAGACCTGAAATAAGAACAGAAATGAAAACGCTATAGAATCTTTGGGCTGTAATATACACCCTTGTGTAGAAATAGGAGAAACATCATAGGGATCAAACAATGAGATGTAAAAACACTCTAAGCAGTGACCTGTATGTTACCATACAGCAGTAAGTATGTGGTCACTGTAGATTGTGTACCAGGCACTAGATCATGCATTTTCTTCATGTTATTTCATTTAACTCTTCTAGAAGTCTAGTTAGGATGATATGATTACTATTCTTTGTAATGAAGGTTAGAAACGTAAAGAAACTTTCTGCATGACTGCTCAAGGAGAAAGTGATTAGATTAAGCTGTGATTAGAACACACACATTGCCATTCTAGAACCTTTGCACATTGGTTGGGTGCCAGTGGCTCATGCCTGTAATCCTAGTTACTCAGGAGGCTGATCAGTCCTGGCTAACAAATCTCTTCTCTACAATCTTGTTAAGGTCAGAAGTGGAGGTGTAGCTCAAGTGGTAAAACACAGAGCCTTGAGGGTAAAAGGCATGAAGCCCTGAGTTCAAGCTCCAGTGCCAACACACACACACACACACACACACACACACACACACACACACACACACTACATGTATTTATACTGTTGTAAGATTTTGACATAAAGAAGAGTTTTGGAAGATGATAGATGCACTAACAAAATGGATTTATCTTGGGTAAAACTTGTAGGTTATGAAGAAAAGAATTTGATAGTGTTAAGAATCTGGATCAAGATCCCTTTGTTATATTAGTAAAAACCAGAAAGCTAAAATCTTTAGGGGCATAGTGTAGATGCAAAGAACTGATAATGTAGACTAAGCTTAAGAATTATATGTACATCTGAAGAAGAAATCACAGTTGAAATGAAGAATAACGGAACATACATACATACATACATATATATATATGTATATATATATAGAGAGAGAGAGAGAGAAAGAGAGAGAGGGAGGGAGGGAGGAAGGGAGGGAGGGAGAGAGAGAGAGGTAGACTTCTTTTTAGTTTAAAAACTCTTGGTGCGACTGTGCTAGTTTAATTGGGGGCCCAGGATCTGTGAAGATTGACTTTATCCCATGTTTGCCACATGAGCTTGGCTTTACAAAGTTTATTCCAAATAAAACACTCCTTTAATCACTTTGGTTTAAAATCAAGATGTATCAAAATACATCATTCTAACACAAGCAGAAAAGCAGACTGACACAAGTCAGTCAGGTGTGAAAACAACAGTAAGAGATCTTCCAGTTCCCCAAAGTTCCAGAAATATATTCGCTACACCTTTTAGAAAAATGACTTGAAGATACATATTCCTCATTGTGCAGGAGTTTCAGATGAGGCTGTGGAGTAAACGTGTAGGCAGTTTTTCTCTCTTCTAGATTCCAGTCACAAGAGATCATATGCAATGTAGGAAATATTATAAGAAGACTCTTCACCACAATTGTATATATTCTAGTCAAAAATTGGAAATAACGATAGTGAGACCTTTTTCTTTCCTATTTGGATCCCTTTTATGTCTTTCTCTTGCATTATTGCTCTGTCTAAGAATTCCAGTATGATATTGAAAAGTGGAGAAAGTGGACATCCTTATGTTGTCCCTGATTTTACAGGAAATAATTTTAGTTTTTTACCATTTTGGATGTTGCTGGCTGTAGTTCGGTCATAAATAGCCTTAATTTTATTGAGGTATGTTCCTTCTATTCTTAGCTTCTCCAGAGCTTTTATCATAAAATATGGTGGCTTTTGTTAAAGGCTCTTTACAGTGTCTCCAAAAGTTCAGACAGACAAAGGTTGCATGTTTTCTCTCACAGGTGGAAGTTAGCTCTAAATTATAAAACATATGAAAATAGATACAAGGTCCTATGCAGATATACAGACACAAATGGACTAAAGTATGGTATATGCAGAGGAATCCAACGGTGTAATTTCTGTGAACAATGAACTTACAGTCTAATAAAAAGTATACCAGGAAGCAGGGACACGTGTTTTCAGGTGTTAAGGACTTAACAGGAGAATGGACAGACAAAAGGAGAAAGGAAAAATGGCACAAATACTTATGTCGGTCACTGTCCATGTGTGAATATGGGACCAGGTAATCTAGGGAAATGAGTGTGGTGGGGTGGATGGGAGAGAAGGATGAAAGAGGTGACATTGATTAAGATGCATTATACTCATAAACTGACACATAGACTTGAAACCCCTTCATGCAGCTACTTAATGATCATTGAAGCATTTTCAAAACTAGAAATAAAAACCAAAACTCCCCATTAACAACCATGTGACACAGTTCTATCAACTATCAATATAAAGATATTTATGTCAACTACAACTCCATTCAGTTTTCATTTTGTGCAATTTCCATGAAGTAAGGACAAAGGAGTCGAACACTTATTGGAAGTATAGAGTAAATTTAAATGCAGTTGGTGCAAAGATTATTGATAGTGTTCAACTGTTTCTTTATACTTTTCCATTCTTTTTTTATTTTTTGTGAACATACTGTACAGAGGGGTTACAATTACATGGGCAAGATGCCTCCTCCTTTGTTTACCCTTCACATCCCTTCCCAGCCTCCCCCCGCCATCCTACCCAATCCCCCCCCCGCACCAAAGTTGTAAAGTTCGTTTTTGACATGACAACTTGTACTTCTCCTAGTTACATCGTACTTTTCCATTCTTTACACAGAATTTTGCAATTAGTCTATAGGATAATAGACAACAATGAGAAAATAGAAGACAGGCATAAGAACTGGTTGCTTCAAAATTCAGGATTCACTTCACAAAAATAAAGTTGATATCACAGGGAAGTTTTCCAAACAACCTGAGAAAGTACAAATAATATAATTGTTCCACAAGCCACAGCTCACAAGCTTGAGATCTTTAGAGCAAAGTTAGCTTTGGCCACAAATCTTGGAAAGAAATGTTCTTCTTTTGAAATATCTGCTATTTTCCTCCCTCAAGCTTCATTAAAGAAAATTTCCAACTGAACTGGAACTTTTACTGTAATTTCTATCAAAATTTAGAACTTCTTTAAAGCCGTTTGTAGATGAACATCTCAAGTAACAGTGAAGTACTTAACTGCATACTAACTTTCCTAATAGTAAAATGTGCTTTTATCCCAATTGGTTACTTTCAACATTGGTTTACTTTCAACAGAAGCTTTTCCTCTCTGTGATATTTACATAACATAAAAATTTGCTTTTTTATGCAGAAATAGTCTCTTTTTTACATATGGTCTAGTTCATAGTCCTTTTCCTAAAATAATTAGATTTTCACTTTTACCACTTTAACAATGTATGCCAATTCCCACAAATTCTGAAAAGGATTTGCTGAAAGTAGCACTGACAGTCCAGTTTGATTTCCCAAAGTACATAAAATGTAATGAGTGAGTGGAGGTTAGTGTCAGAGAAAACCGAGCATCACCTAGCCCTGTATGGTGAGTGGAGGGCTTGGGGACATTATAAAACCAAATTCAGCAAATTCTGAAAGAAAGACCAGCCAGTATTTCTGAATGTCATTCAATAATTTCTCAGTTTCTATTATTTATGTGAACTCTTTTTTGGTATCTTAAGATTTAGTATCAGCCAGACGCCGGTGGCTCACACCTATAATCCTAGCTGCTCAGGAGGCTGAGAGCTGAGGATTGAGGTTCAAAGCCAGCCCAGGCAAGAAAGTCTGTGAGATTCTTATCTCCAATAAATGACTAGAAAACTGGAAGTGGTGCTGTGGCTCAAGTGGTAGAGCGCTCTCCTTGAGCTGAAGAGGTCAGGGACAGTGTCCAGGGCCTTGAGTTCAAGCCCCAGGACTGACAAAAAAAAGATTTAGTGATATACAGTATTATATTTACTTATCAGAAAATTAAGATCCTCCTTCCAGACAATTGTGTATATTATAATTCCATTTTTTGTAAAGTAATTACCCCAAACCATCCTCTATAATAGAATAAGAATGGACATTTCTCTTGCCCATTCAATATGCCAGATCTCTTCTAAGAAATGTATGTGGATTCACTCAGTGAAGTAGATATAATTATGTCATTCTGTTTGAGGAAGGGGAAACTGAGGTATTGGGAGGGAAAATTGCCTATGTTTTCTGCAAACTCATTAGTTTTGTCATGTATAACTTTCTCCTCTATCTTCTGTGTCTTGGAGAAAGTGTCTGGTTTTGTACTTTGTAAATGTTAGTATTAAATGTCTTTCTGTTATATTTCTGTTGACTTCACATCTTTCCTTCACTCCCTTGTTCAGCGATTCCAAAACAGCTAACAAAAACACTGGAACAGTGGCTGGGAGCTTTATTTTTATTTATTTATTTATTTTTTTTTTGCGTTTGGTCGTGGGGCCTGAACTCTGGGCCTGAGTGCTATCCCTCAGCTCTTCAGCTCAAGGCTAGCGCTCTACCACTTGAGCCACAGCACTACTTCCGGCTTTTTTCTTTTTGCTTATGTGGTGCTGAGGAATTGAACCCAGGGCCTCAGGCATGCAAGGCAAGTGCTCTACCACTGAGCCACCTTCCCAGCCCCTGGCTGGGAGCTTTAAATTCAGCTCACTGTTAAACCCTGTTCAGGAAGTGAACTGATGGTGCAATATTATTATTTACATACAGAATGCGATAAACAGAAAGTCCCAAAGCAAAGGCAGAGCCACAGATAATGGGCTTTATCTATATCCTTGTCTCATTATCCATGAAAGTAATATGTTGGTATCCGTTGTTTGTTTTGCGGAGGGTTGGGGGGGAGTGTCTCTATTCACTTAGTGGCTGTGGGACAGGGATGCTGCTAGATGCCCCACAATGCATTTCTCCAATGAAGAATGAAGTAGCTCATGTGTCAGTCAAGTACCTGGATAAATGAAAGTGATGCTGAATTGACCTTCTGTTTCCTCATTTCCTTTTCAGCCTTTATTTGGAGAAAGTTAGAAGTTCTTTTTAGTATGGCTTGAAAGAGTAAAGTGTAAACTTGAAGCTATTATGGATTCTGTTTTTTCCCCTCCATGGCTTCCTTCCTCTCTGCTTCTTGACTGATTTAAGAGAACAACTCAACTCTACTTACTCCAGTTCCTGAATTAAGGCTCCGTCTCACTGTTTTTCAGGATTCTGTCGTAATTGCTAAATTGCATTAAGAAGACACCTGACATTTACTTAAATATTTGTGAGATGCAAAATCACCAAAAAATAGATGGAAGGGATTGTCATATTGGAAATACTTAAAAGTATCAATTGAATAACTCTCTATTAGGTGAAAGTTTAAATTTATCAATTTCATGGTGTTAATGATATGTGCATGCTACTTTATGTGAAGCACATTTCAAAGTAATATTCAGGCAGGAAAAAAGGAAGTTTAATTAGTGTGAATCTCTAGTTGCTCCTCCCCGTGGTATTCAAAATAGAGGTTTAAATTGTGAAACACAAAAATGACCAAACCACTTAAAGAAACCAAAGTTTGAAATGGGCACCTCACCGAAGAATAAATTCAGAGGACAAATAAACATTTTAAAGGATACTCAACATCACCTTAATAGGGAATTGCCAATTAACAGAACAGCAAGATGCTATGATGGTCAGATCCTGGGATGTCTGGCAGAAGTTCTCATTCGTTGCTGTGGGAATGCAAAATGGCGCGGTCCACTTTGCAAGACGGTTTAGTAGCATCTTCTAGAATAACAAAGAGCAATGCTCTATACTCCTGCCATCCTCCTTGGTACTTATCCAAAAGACTGAAAATGATCATATACATGTCTACAGAAGCCTTATGCTTGATTCTCATAACTTGGAAGCAGTCAAGTGTACTGTGGCAAGTGACTGGAGAGATGAACGGGGGTACGTTCTGATAATGGAATTTTATTCTGCAGCTAAAGGAAAGAACATCGAGCTAGTGGGAAGATAGGGAGGAACTTTAAATGTGCAACAGTAAATGAGCGAATCTAATGGGAAAGCTCACATACTGTAGAATTCGAAGCTCTGTGACCGTCAAAACAGTCTCCAGCCTCAGAATAAAATTGGGGAGACAGAAGATCAACCGTCGTCACGGGTTTGGGGTAAGGAATGGATGTGTAGGTGGGGCACCCAGGATTTTCAGTGCAGTGAAACGTTTGTATGATACTGTACTAGCAGATGTGTGCCAATGCTTACTCGCCCAAACCCACAGAACATACAGCACCCAGAATGCACCGAAGTGAAAAATCATATATTTGGAGTAATAAGGATGTGCTAATGTAGCGTCAACACTGGTGATGTATGTACAGTATGATGATGGTACAGGACGCTGACAGTGGAGAAGGTGATGCATGTGCACTAGTGTCAATGTGCGAGTGCAGTGTGCACACGTGTACACACTTGTAAGTGGTGGGAGCATGCGCGTACATGCACGCACACATGCACACGTGTGTAAGGTGCTCACACATACGTGTACATAGCTGTGTGTCTGTGTGCACGAGCACATGTGCAAAACACATGCAGGTGTGTGCATACAGGTGCAGGTGTGTACAGGTGTGCAGATGTATACATGTATGCACATGGACATACACATGTGTATGTACACACGAGCCCTGTGTGCATACATGTGCACATGCATGTATGTGTGCAGGCAGAGGGTACACAGAGAGTGCTTTTTCCATTTGATATTTCTGTACATTTAAGAGCCACTTTAAAAAGAAAGTATACAATACTAAAGAGAGAGAGCGAGGGAACTGAGAGGGTGAGGATGACTATATTCGAAATACGTGTGAAAAGGGACCAACGAAGCTTGCTGAGATTGGTTGGGGGTAGGGGAGGGGAATGAGGAAGAGTGACAAACAGGTAAGCCTGTGTGAGTAAGGCACACTGCATGCATCCCATGGACATGCCGAAATGCAACCCAGACTACGGAACCTGTACTGCTTTTACATTATTGCTAAGTTGGACTACCATGTTAATCGTTGCAAATTGGAGACTGTATTGTAGTCTTTCTTCCCTCCCTCCTTCCCCTTCCTCCTTCCTTCCTTCCTACCTTCCTTCCTTCCTCTCCCTCTTTTCCTACTCCTTCCTTCCGTTCCCTCTTTCTTTCTGTCTTGCCTTCATTCCTCTGTCTTTCCTTCTTTCTAAACTGGGGACTAAAACAAGGGCCTCGGGCTTGATAGATAAGAGTTCTTTCATCTGAGTTCTGCCTAACCCTCTTGTTTTGTATTTTTGTTCCCCAGTCTGTCTTCAAACTTGCAATCCTTCTGCCTCCCTTTCTTGGGTAGTAGGAATTATAGGTGTGCACCATGAAGCATGGCTTTAGTGTATTACCACTGATGGAGGAGCTTTAGTTGACATTGTTTTCTCTTCTATTATTTACAGCCAGTATTATATTTATGCCAATTTCAGGTTTTTAAATTACTTCTTTGTGGGTGAAACATTTACTAAAAAGCTGGATAATATATACATTATCAGTGTAACTTAGACACAATCCCAGCTTGAGAGAAGAAGTGGATGACATTTTTACTTATTTTAGACATAGTGGCATTTGCTCTAGTTTCAAATATCCAATTATTACTATCCTCTCTTTTTATTCTGGCCATGTGCTTAAATTTCAGAGGTTAAAGCAAAAAAAATTAGAGGGTGAAAGTGAACTAAGTTTATTCAGAATCTCCTTGAGCTGACACTTTGTGAAGTTATTATCATACTTTCAATGAGAATTGACAGAAAATTGGAGCTGATAATGGTAGGGTATGGCTACTCTTTATGACTAAAGTAGAATTCTAATGATTAGAATCGAGTTCAACTTAAATAGTGATGGATTCATGCTTTCTGCAAATCACTTGGTGATTCCTATCTCCAGAATCGAGAGCTCCAAATTTTCAAGTCTATAGTTTTAAGTGTTTTAAAATTTTATGTGTGTGTGTGTGTGAGTATGTGTGTGTGTGTGTGTGTGAGTGAGTATGTGTGTGTGTGTTCATGTGTATTTCCAGACTCTCTGCCTACTTTTATTCTGGTCTTTTCATAGTTTCCTCTTTCGTTCACTGGGTAAGTCCAACACAAACCCTCCTTTCAACACCCTATCCCACTCATTATTTAGGATGGAAATAAGGCTAGAAAAGCATTTTCTCATGGTTTTCCTAGGCTCCCTCAATTTTAACCTTGCCACTCTGCCAATTCCTATGGAAAACCCAACCAAGAGGTTCTGGAAAACCTAACCAGTGTCTTCTGCTTAGGAAGATTTAGTGTCTGTTGCCCATTTCCCATCTTCTCTAGCAAACAGCAAGTTGGTTGGACTCTATTGCCATTCTCAGACCATCGTAGCAGCACATTTTATGGCATAACTCGACCATAATTACAAAGAAAAACCAACATAGCAATAAAACAATTTTAAAGAGTATTTCTCATTTAGCCCAAATTTTCTATTCTCGGAAAATGGTCATCTTAAACCCAAGAGGGATCAGAACTGGCAGAAGACAAACAAACAACAGGCTGCTTATGTGTTCCTTAAAATGTTCCTTTCTCCCCAGGAGGGCCTCATGTTAGGCTATAAAAAATTTCACCCTAAAATTTCATGGGAACCAAGGTCTCCCTAGGGTGGTGAGTATATGGAAGGTGTTCTTCCAAGATGGGTCTTGTAGAAGTAAAACTTTGCCATTGCTCTTTGGGTACAATGTTTAACTTGGCTCACAGCCTTATAGAGCAGAGGTAGACACAGAAAGGGCAGATACCATATGAAATTGGGGATTTTAATTCCCCGAATAGCTTAACCTACCCTCTATTTGGTTTGGTGGCTCAGTAAATGTGTTGGCACCTTCTGTCTCTCATTATTGGCTTGTCCAATATTCATAATTAAATTCTTTTTTAAAAAAGAATTAAATTCCACATCATTTTAATGTATTTAACTATTTTTTCTGTTTATTATTCTGATAATATTTTTAAACTGTCCTTTGGGTACAGTTCACATTTATAATTTTTCATCCTCACACCAGTAAAGTTTAAGGTTATTACTGGTCTACATTAATTCTCATATAAACTCACATCGCCTTCACAATAAACTACTTGTTCGATACTCTGACTTGTGACCTCATTATGTATTTAAAGTTTCTTTTATATCTGTCTGTAAAATGTTCTGCATTTTTAATAAGTTCTACCAACAGAATCAGCTATGATGAGATGCAGTTTATTTCTGTCCCAGCAATACTAAAACAAAGCTCATGTTGAGGCCTCATTAACCTGTGCTTCCGGTGTTTTGTAGTTACTACTTGAACCTGTATAAGAATCAAACAAAGGTCCATCTTGAATGCTTTGGTCTGGGGAACCACTAGCATTTTAGTCTCTAAACTTCCACTGGCATAGAGGGAGAATAGGAAAAAGCAATAGCTGAGTGGTTAAGGGCATTGGATTTAGTGTCTGACAGAGCATTGATTCAAATCCATGTTCATCTACTTCCTTAGGTAATCCTCCTCCTCCTCCTCTTTCTCTTCTTCTTCTTTGTCCTCCTCCTTTTTCATTCCAGTCCTGGGACTTGAACTGCTAAGATTGCACCAGTGTGAACCAGTGCAGCTTCTCTATTTCACACAAGTCAGCCTCTTACTTAAAAAAGAATCCTGAGCAACAACAACAACTTTTCATAGACTCCTAGATTAATGTAGTTCCCTACCAAAGTAATTGAATCCTGAAAAAATACCCTGTTTCCCTCCTTGGTTCCGATTCTTGGGTATTTATATGGTAATTTTGGTCATATTTAGGTAATGATGTAAGATTTATAGAGTCTCATAACAGATGAGTCATACAACAGCTTTTCTTCTTTTCCCTTCTGGAATCTTCTTGGCCTGATTTCCAGAATGTCACCACTAATAGAACATAAATACGCAGTGGTTATGTTTCTATTTCTAGAGAGAAGTGTAGTAACTCTAGGTCTGAAGACATCGGGTGGCTGGATTTTGGTAGTTTCAAATTGGCAAGACATCTGTTTGTGCAACTGCTTAGGGTCATAGTTATTCTGTGTTTATCCTGGTCTATTGTAGTAATTCTGCCCATGGGCTGGGCTTTGACAATGCTGTTAGTGTGTGCTCATTCTTTCTTTCTTTCTCTCTCTCTCTCTCTCTCTCTCTCTCTATATATATATATATATATTTATATACACATATATTAATCTTTAAATAGTTGTACAAGAGGGTTGCCAATGAACAAAACAGTTTATGAATATAATGCATCTTATCTTGATCAGTGTCACCCTTTAAACATTCTCACCATCCATTTGATTTAAAAAGTTATTTTCCTACTTGTTCTTGATGAAATTTATTTGAGTTCTAGATATATACTGAGCAATCTGGAAGTGAAATGGTTTAGAGAAAATCTATGAAATGTCTAGATATCCTTTTTGTGTAACCTGTTAAAAAACTTTATTAGCTCTCGCTCTAAAATGCTGAGCTCTTACTTTTAGTACATTCTCTGGGTAACACAGTGGTAACCTTGGCAGTGGAAATACAGCTTTTGTGTTGAAGAAGAGAAGCTCTCCAAGTCTGAAATACAAAAGGAAAAAATAAAAGCCCAAAAATGTAGTAACTTAAATGTGTAAGTCCAGCTTTGCTATTTACAATGGTTTGTTGTCAACTTTTATTTGAACTTTCGATAACCATGAACCAAATTCTTTCATGTTTGGAAAGAGAACTGATTTACCTTTGAACAAGTGAGGCCTATAATTCTCTCAACATTCAGGTACTTACAGTGGGCTGCCGGGAGCCAGATGCTCCTAGGCTAAGCATTCTGCAGTGTGTGCAATGTATGGACTCCCATGGGTTCCTGGAGAAGATGAGGAGCTACACATTTTCCTCATCTTTTTTTACCTTGTGATTGGTTTATACATGAATTACATAAAATTGACTTCTCTTTAAAATTAAATGTAGATATTGTGTGTGTGTGTGTGTGTGTGTGTGTGTGTGTGTGTGTGTGTGTGTGTGTGTGTACCAATAATGGGGTGAACTCAGAAGAGCCTCATGCTCTCTTTTCACTCTAGGCTCATGCTCTACTACTTGAACCACAGCTCCACTTCTGGCTCTTTGCTGGTTAATTTGTGGTAAGAGGCTCATGAGCTTTTCTGACCAAGCTGGCTTTGTACCTTGATTTTCTGATCTCAGTTTCCTGAGTAGCTAGGATTACAGGTGTGAACCACCACACATTCTTAATCATTTCATAAAACTAATGGCTGAATTAAAGATGTGATGATGCAGAATGTTATACTTAGCCTTCATGAAATGTTTTTGGAAAAAAATGTGATTTTCCCATGTTTGTTAATGTTTTTATTTTATTATGGTCAAATAAAGATAAAAGTATTTATTAAGTCATGCCATCTATAAATATTTATAAGTGAGAAAAAATATTTGTGTATCCAGATTTTAATTTAAGGACATATGTTTTACTCAAAAGAGGATTCTAAAATAAAATGATAGTGACTACAACTATTTTACATTAATACAAGATATTTATAGAAGTCTCATTTACTAAGCTAAGCACAGTTATAGCAAATGTGGGCACTTAATAATGATAATATTTTCTGCATGGGAGTTTATTTTGTAAACTAACTGAGATACATTTTAATTTTCATAAGATTCAAGTAATTTTGTTTTAATGCATCTCTCTTCCCAGAAGTGATCATTTCATTTATTTTTTCATGAGAATTCAAAGTTTAAATTTGCTATTTCCCAGATTCCAGGGATTTATTCTCAATCTATTTTTTTAAGCATTCAACAATTTTATTTTTTTATTTATTTTTATTTAGTTTTTTTCTGGGTCTTGGGGCCTGAACTCAGGACCTGGGCGCTGTCCCTCCCCTCTTCAGGCTAGTGCTCTACCAATTGAGCCACAGCGCCCCTTCTGGCCTTTTCCGCTTACTGAGGAATTGAACCCAGGGCCTCATGCAAGCACTCTACCACTGAGCCACCTTCCCAGCCCCTACAATTTTGTTTTTTAAATTATTTTTAAGTAGTTGTACAAAGGAGTTGCCATTTAACAAGGCAACTTATGAACACAATACATTTTGGTGGGGGTCCCCCTCCCCCGTCCTTCCCCATCCTCCCCCATCCTCCCCTATTTCCCCCACCTTCCCCCACTCTTCCTATCTTCTGGGATGCACAGTGGAGTCCCAGAGCTCCTCCCTCCTCCCTTTTCCTTTGCTGGGTGTGCGGGGAGCCCCCGCTGGCCTCTTCCTGCAGACCTGGCTGGCTGAGCCTTCCAGAAGCTTGCAGGAAAGGTTCAGAACATCCGCATCGGTGGGATCACGTTCCATCTTCTGCCCGCAGGTGGATCACAGGTGAGACCGGTCAGCACAGAGCTCAGAGGCCTGCCCAGTCCTGAGACCTGGGGCTTGCTGAGGCCGTGGGCACTGTCGGGGTTGTGGGGTCACAGGGTCACCTGCCCGGTATTCCCTCCCCCTGACCAGATCGCCTCGCACGCGTGTGCACTTGAGGAACCCAGCTTTGCACGCCCCTCTGGCTCTGGGGTCAAGGGTCAGGACGGCCTTGCAGGCCGGCAGGACTTCAATGAAATGTCTTCTGGCCCAACAGAGGATGCCACCATGATCCAAAATAAATCCTCTTGATCTCTCGTTTATCCTTTGATTCTCTAAAACAGTCCCTTCCTTTAATCACAGCTATTAATGAATGAAACGCAGATGAACAGTATGGCCAATGAGCAAACTCATCAGAACAACTCAAGGCATCTGCGCAAAGCCCATTTCTCTTTTTCCTTTCCTTTTCTTTTTGGGGAAAATGTTTACACTGCTTTGACCTGCCCTGTTACTGGCTGTGGTCGGGTTTTCCACAAAGAAAAAGATGGAACAGATGCTTCTCAGTCAGACCTGGACTTCTAAACAGCTGTTGCTAGGGGACACATTGTCTTAGCATTTCCTTTGGATTTCCTGTCCACTCTCTGTGTCACACTGCAAATTACAAGAGTGGTTTAGGTAGTTCTAAGACACGGTCGGCGTTTTCCCTGCTTACACGCTCGGCATAGCTTTTTGACATCCATTTGAGGGTAATGTGTTTCACAGCCAAGCAGTGAAAAGCTTGTGAGTTGTACTTGCTCACTGAAAACATGTATTTTTATGAGCACAATTTCTCAAAAAAAAAAAAAAGGCTGTAAAGAACAGAGATTCTACTTAGGGAATTAATAAAACAGCATTACTGTTTCCCTAAGCTGGTGTTTCCAGGTGCATTGTCTTGCTTCGTCCAAATAAAATCTGCAGTTTGCAATCGAATAACCCCTATTCAAATATCAGGGGTCGAAAGTAGAGAAATAGGGCAGGGGGCTCATCCAAGAGACACAAGATGACACATTCAGCCAGAGACAGAGATCGGGACAGACGCCAATCAGCTTCTCACCAGCGTGTCTGTCTCAGAGGAAACACTGGCCCAATCCTCTTCATCCTGTTTCTTTAGAATTTGCTGGAGGGCAGCATTCCCAGGCATCATGACAAAGGACCTGCTTAAGGCATGGAGCACTATCATTAATAATAAATGATGTTCTTGTATATACATTTGTCTAATGTGGGGAGGGGAATAACAAAACACTGAAGCAAGGACGCAGAATGACCCATTGTAACAAGGATACCCACGGGACTGAACTTCACAACTTCAGGTATGGGGGTGGAGAAGTGAGGGAAATGGGGGAGGGATAGTGGGAGAACAACAAGGGAGGGGGTAACTTGCTCGACAAGAAATGTACTCATTGCCTTACTCATGCAACTGTAACCCCTCCGCACGGCATCTTTACGATAAAATAAAATAAGAACTAAACAATGCTGGTTGTGTATTGGAGCTTTGCTCCTCTCTGCCCCGCAAGTTCAACTCTGAGAGGCAGACCATCCACCCCTACCTGGCAGGGGCATCCGGAAGGGAGAGGCACTGTGAACACACAGGGCCCACGTGTGTTCGTGCGAATGTGTGTGTACAGGAAAGCACAATGCTGGTGAGTCAGCACTCCCTGGGAACAAACAGGAACGTGTGCGTGCACTCTGCAGGTCCATGCACCTCCATCACCACACACTCAAGGTGAATGTGGACGGTGGCTGACAAGGTTAACACAGCAGAGAGATCTCAAAGCACTCACTGGGCAGTGGGGATCCAAAGAAACATCGGCTCCACAGTTTCCCTCATTTGTAATCAGTAGTATTGTCTGGATAGTTCGAGCAGAGCTCCAGAGCTATGAACATAGGACCATAGAAGATGAGGCTAAGCGAAGTGAACTCCAAGACATGGTCACAAGAGGGTTTTCTTTGTTGTGGTGGTTTCTAATGTACTATGTGAAGTTACTTCTCTTTTCCCTAATTTTTCCCCCTTTGGGTTATCCCCTATTGTCACTGTATTTGAATCTGGCACCCTGGGTCTTGTATATATGTTTATCTGAGTTGGGGAAGGGAAGAGGAACAAAAGAATGGTGAGACAAAAGACAAAGGGGGAACCAGTGCAGCAGTGATACTTATAGGACCAGAAATGTACTCACGACCTCAGGTATGCTACTGTAACCCCTCTGTACACCACCTTGACAATCAAGTTAAACTAAAAAGAATAAGACGGTGGGGAGTAAGCAAGATCGTTTTCCTCCTCTGTTTTTAGTTGAGTCACTGGGGCCACAGCAGATGGGTCCATATTCAGAAGGGAGCAGCTGAATCCAGAACTTACCATTTCCTACAAGCCCGAATGACAGCAAACCCTTTGCCAATAACATTTGGTTAACAGGCTAAGGCACACAGTGTCACTTATAAAAGGACAAAGCCCTGGGACTGAAGAGGGGAGGGGCAGAGCCAAGCAGAAATACCAGTGGACAGGTCAAGAGCAGCCTTGCTCCTCGCGGTGTGCATTGTCCTTCTTCCAATGCTGGGACACACACATGGCTTGAGAGTTTTGTCCCCATGCACTCTCGCAGAGACCTTCAGAGCCATCACAAGGGTCCCGAAAAGGGGAGTTCCTCACCTCAGCAGTGAACCCAGTAAAGATTTGCTCTGTGTGTAGACTCGAATTAAGCAAATACCAAGCAGCTCGCAATGTATTGGAACGGGGCTAGAAATCTTCCTCTCAGTTGACACTGTTTCGTTAGGCATTGATTCTCAGCACAAGTCATTGAATAATAGATTCATCTTCCTGGCTTAATCGAAGCCACACATTCTATGTTGTCGGTAAGCCCAAGACTTGCTGAGTAGCTGGGAGGTAGAGGTGTGGTTCAGGTAGTAGAGCACCTGCTAAAATGCTGACAGCGAGTTTGGATCCCATCTGGGACCCAAGAGAAAAGAAACAAATAGAGAGAAACATTCTACCATTCATTTTTTCAGAAGCAGGAGATTCCAGTACCTAACCAAAGAACAGACTTGCAAGCCTTCCCTCCTGGTCTGACATACAGTTAGCTGTATGCTCTTGAGGGAGTTATTTAACTTATGGGGGTTTTAGCTTATCAGCCATGTAAGGATGATAATAGTAAACACCCCCCCCCCAAGGTTTCTGTATGGGTGAGATGAGGTAGTGACAGCGTGCATCCTTGGAACAGAACTGAGTTCAGAGAACTGCTCAAGTGTGCATTGATTTTGCTATCATCACCATCACCATCATCATCATCATCCTCCACCTCCAAAATCCCTCCCCCAAAAGTGAGTCCATCAAAAGGTATACTAGTTTTCAGACTTCTACACAGACTTCAAACTACAATCCTCAGATCTCAGCCTCTTGATTAGTGAGGGTCACAGCTGCAAGACACTAGCACCTGGTTACCTTTACCCTGATTTCTACCCATTACAACTTTCTCCAGTGAAGTTCTGATTGTCTTAGTGCTGGAGACGGCTCCAATTGAAAGTCACGTCGGGGTTATCTGAAACTCTTAATACCAGCGCTGAGAATCCCAGCAACTTCTGCACAGCGCATAGATCTTCCTGCGGGACATGTTTTTCATCTGGCAAAAAACCTTTGCGGTGCAATTAGAGTTCTTTATGAAGTGTCAACAAGGTGCCAAGAGAACGCCCAGGCTTAGCTTCGGACACCAGGGACCCATTTGGAGGTTCTCAAGGTCAGTAACTCAATAGAAGACCCTCAGCCTACTCCTCTTCTCAGCATTCCTGTGGCCGTTTCACCTTGGGTTGAGCTCTCATTCTTTTCCCGTTGAAGAACTCTCTGCATGGGACTTCCCAAGCAGAAGCTGGGCACAGAGACGGGGCCTGAAGGAAGTTCTGTTTTCCATGTCAGATGGGATTGTCTGAACTTCAAATCATGTTAACTTGCTTACTCTGGCAATCTAGCTTGGTTCTTTTGTGGACTAATTCAAGATATTAGATCATAGTTTGTACAGATATTCTTTTCAATTATTTCCAAAAAATATTGAAGGAACATTCTGGGTTTTCCCTCCAAATTTATAAGGTCTGTCAATTCTGTCAAAAATGGGGATGTCTGAACAGGTCTCCCAGGAATTCATTTTCCCTGGCTTCTCTTTTTGTGCTCTCTGAAATGGCATTCCAGAGATTTCCATTTGACATGGACACCAACCCCCATGGCAACACAAGATTTGTTATGCATATGGTCCTTAGATTCTTTAAAAAAATAACTGGGATTAAAGCTCTCTGGTATTGATGAACACACTTAAATACTTAGTTTCCTCATGCTTGAACACACCGCCAGCACGGGCTGCCTACTGAGGAGGCCTAATGCAGCTTTTCTAAATGCTTTCTGTAAGGATATTCAAATATGCAATCATGAATAGAAAATAGCCATCCCTGATTTGTTTGCCTCCAGGATTGGATGACATGATAGACTGTTGGGCCACATGGCTGCATTTTCTCATGTAAACGCAGCTTGCAAAATTTTCACAGCTATAATAGACATAACCATAAGATGGAGAGGTTTTTAGTAAGAACAGAACATTTGCTGTCCTATGTGTCATGAAAACGCAATGGTCATGCCTCCTGGTGAGAGGAATGTAAACAGTCACCAGGACCACCCACTAATAGTAAGCAGAAAAACAACCCAACACTTAATTACTCTATTGCCCAAAGCACACAGAGGCACAGCTCCCTGGAAAGGCTCCAGGAGTTGAACTGCAGGTAACAAAAGCACAGCACTGCTTCTCTTGCCTATGAACGCCATCAAATGTTTGTCACTTCTCTCCTCACACCTGTTAATTCTTTCCCTCGAGAGCATCATCTTTCCAGAAGGGTAAGATACCTCATTTTGATCTCATTTGAGTCCATTCCAGCTGGTAGCATTGAGACATGGAGAAATGGGAGCCATCCTCTCTCTCTCACTCTCTCTCCCCTCTCATTATATATACATATATATGTATATACATATATATAATTGTAAAGATGCTGTACAAAGGGGTTACAGTTAATGTGTAAGCTAATGAGTACAGTTTCTATCAAGCATTGTTACCCTCTCTTACTATCCCTTCCCTCCCTACCTCTACAACTCTTCCATCCCTGGCAATTGTAAATTTCGTTTTCAACGTAGTGTCTTGTACATCTCATTGTTACAATGGGTCAACCTGTATCCTTATTTCAGCATTTACTTGTTTCCCTTCTCCTCCCAAAATTAAAAAAAATGTATATACAAGATGCAGGGCATCAGAATCAAATATAGTGACAACAGGGGTTATACCATGGGGGAAGAACATACAAAACAAACAAAAAAAATCACATAGTACGTTATAAGGACATCAAAAACAACAGCAACAAAGATAAAACCTCTTGTGTCCCTATCTTGGGGTTCATTTCACTTAGCATCATCTTATATGGTTATATGTACGTAGCTTTTGACCTTTTCTGCTCATCTGGTAAGATTTTCCTAGATGTATACTAGTTATTGCAAATAAGGGAAACCATGGGACCTATGTTTCTTTCTTTCTTTCTTTCTTTTATTTTATTTGTGAACATACTGTACAGAGGGGTTACAATTACATGGGCAGGATAATGCGTACATTTCTTACCAAGCATTGCAGCCTCCTCCTT
>NW_012267368.1:738558-865449 GCF_000151885.1 Dipodomys ordii
TGTCCATTGTATGGCTAGTAAAGATCTTCTCCCAATCCGTGGGCTTTCTATTGATCTTGCTAGCTATGTCCTTTGCCATGCAGAAGCTCTGCAACTTTATGCAATCCCATTTGGGACCTATGTTTCTTTAGATCTGGCTTACTTCAATTAATATAATTTTTTTCAAGTCTTTACATTTCCTTATAAATGGAGCACTGTCATTCTTTCTGATGGAGGCATAGAATTCCATTGTACATATACATATATATACATATATACATATGTATACACATATATACACACATATATGCATATATGTATGTACATATATATATATATATATCACATTTTTTGATCCATTCATCTACTGAGGGGCATCTGGGCTGGTTCCATATCTTAGCTATGCTAAATAATGCTGTGATAAACCTAGTAGTGCTAGTAGTTTTAGTATGGTCTTGTTTGTGATCATTTGGGTAAATGACCAAAAGTGGGATTGCTGGGTCATAGGGGAGCTCTATGTGGAGTGTTTTGAGGAACCTCCATACTTCTTTCCAAAGTGGTTGAACAAGTTTACACTCCCACCGACAATGCAGTAAGGTTCCCTTTTGGCCACATCCACTCCAGCATCTGTTGTTATTAGAGTTCTTGATTATAGCCATTCTAACTGGGGTGAGGTGGAATCCCAATGTTGTTTTGATTTGCATTTCTTTTATGGTCAGAGAAGTTGAGCATTTCTTCATGTGTCTATTGGCTATTCTTACTTCCTCTTCAGAGAAGTTTCTCTTTAAGCCTTTAGCACACTTATTTATTGGGCAGTTGTTTCTTTGAGGATTTGTTGTTGGGGGATTTAATTTTTTGAGTTCCAGATATATTTTAGATATGAGGCCCTTGTGTGTTGTATGGTTAGTGAAGATGTTTCCCAATCTGTGGGTTTTCTATTGATTTTGCTAGGGAGCCATCCTTTCTAGAGGCTTCCTTTTCCCTCATTTTCCCTGGAGTGGCTACGATGAAGATCAGATGAAGCAACAATGCCTGTGCAAGGAAGGCATTGTCAGCTAGCTTCCGGGACATCAGCGCCTACATGTGATTAATTTCTTTTAATTTCAAGTTTAGTAGCCTCATTCCTTGTTGCTTATTTGTGCTCAACAAGTGTTTGTCTCTCAAGCAATAAACTTCAAATTTATAGTTATAGAAAATGACCAGCGTGAAGTTTTCACTATAAGTATCCCTTACTCAGTACCTCTGACAATTACTGAGACTTCTTTCAAGGTTCAAGCAAATGGCTCAAAACTGTCTAGCACTGAATCTAGTCCCAAATAGATGACCACTAAAATGCTCAAGATGCTCTCTTGAAGTTACTCTAACCAGGTGTTATACCCAAAACACTTAGAAAAACAAGCTCTATTTTCCTTTCTCCCACTGTCCCTGTTCTTATATTCTCTTGTTAGAGTTGTGCTCAGTACTAGAAAATTAACCATTTTCCTGTTGTGTGTTAACATGTCTATGAAATGATGAAGATCAACAAAAATGTTAATTAACTGGAGGAATTTAAGGAGGGATATTAAATTTAGACATAAATTATTTCAATATGTGATGTTTATTGGTTTGCCAAAGAAAATTCAGGAAGTCCTAAGAGCAGAGTCAGTAGCAAGTCGGCTCATGTTTCTCCTTGTGGCAAGCGTAGGGGGTGTTCAGGTGGTATCTTTCCTAAACAGCTGGCTGTATGAACTCAGGAAGTATATGTTGGTGACAGTTACTAGAAGTGAGTTTAATAATTATGAATCTACATTTTGGTCTAATATTTCAAATTACATGTTGGGGACCAGTCCCGATTTGGGCATTCATGAACAGTATACAGTTTGGGGGTAAAATTTAGTCAAATATTTGGAGACTCCATTTGGTGAAAATGATCCACTCCACCATGGTGAAAATGGTCTTATCTCCTCAGCTCCTTTCTAACCTAGCAGACCTCCAACTGCTCTGTCCAGAGGGAGAGAGTTTCTGTCCATTGCTCAGCCATGGCCCTGTGTGCTAAACAGAGTCAGCAAGGAAGATGATGGTACCTCTGTGTATCCTGTAGCCACTCCAGTGTGTGCGACCACAGGAGTGAACTTTTGCTACTTAAGGACAAAGTTGTCTGGACCTTAGCCCACTGAAGGCCACGCACTGAAGTGGAGGTCGTAGTGCTGATTGGAAGTAATGAAACCTCTCAAAGTGGGACCTTGAGGAGGAAATGGGATTCTGGCCTTGTCCTCTGTCTCTTCTTCTTGACCATCCTGAGGTGAGCACATGCCAACCCAACTGTGATGTCCCCCTGGCTACAGACCACAGACCACAGACCACAGGCCCAAAGCAATGGAGCCTCCTGGTGGCCATAGATGGAAAGCCATGCGCCCAAATGCATCTTTTCTCTCTAAAATTTGATTTCCTCCAGTATTTTGTCACAGTGCACAGAAGGTTCTCCAGCCCATGGTGCTATAAACAAAATGTACACACTAAAATCTGCACGCTACAAACTCAAACGACTTCTCAAGGAGAGTGAGGTTTGACAAGGAAATAGCAGTTATTTTTTTTGTAGCCAATCAACCCTTTCTATGGGATTCTGAGTTAAACAATATTTTTGTTCTTGTACATTCAAAACAAAACAAAACAAAACTTGATTTGAGAATCCCAAGGTCTCAGAGAGAACAATGAATAGAATGAAGTTTAAAAGCTGCATTCACTTAGTCATGTCAATCAAGTGCCACCAAGAAGAGGGTTCAGTTTTGAGATAAACATAAAGTAGGAGGTTTTTGTTGTTTCTGTACTTGTTTTATTTTTCCTGTGCTAGGGATTGAACCCATGGCCTTACAAGTGCTAGGCAGGGGCTATATCAGGGCACAGACCTTTAGTTTCTCTCTCTCTTCCTCCCTTTCTTTCTTACTTTTTTTCTTCCTTCATTCCCTCCTTCTCTCCTTCCTTCCTCCTTTTCTTCCTTCCTTCCTTCCTCCCTCCCTCCCTTCCTTCCTTCCCTCTTTCCTTCCCTCCTTCCCTCCCTCCCACTCTTCCTTCCTTCCTTCCCTCCTTTCCACTCTTCCTTCCTTCCCTCCTTTCCACCCTTCCTTCCTTCCTTCCTTCCTTCCTTCCTTCCTTCCTTCCTTCCTTCCTTCCTTCCTTCTTTCCTACCTTCCTTCCCTCCTTGTTGTTCAGCCTGACATTGTTTTTGAGATCTTCCTGTCTCTCCCTCCCTAGCAGGTAGAATTATAGTCATGAGCCGCCTTGTGGCCAAGAAAGCCATTTTAAACATTTTGGCAAGACGGAAAAGCTTTGGGAACTCTTGTAAAGGCCCCCACACCCACAGGCATTTGCATATTCACGTTTATCTACCATGTCAAGAAGTGCAAAGGGGCAAAAGCACTTGGTCAGAGGCAGGCATCTCCGCTGTAGTTTGCATCGTAGTTTGCACTGCTGTACAGAAAGAAATAAGAGTAGAAAGTGAAAACTTCAAATTATCCAAATAAAGGAAGAATGTGGTGGCTTTTAATAATGCAACATGAATGGCTAATTTCAAATAATTTTTCTTTGAGCTTGTGGAATGTCTTTCAGATTCTTTTGGCTCATGCTAATTTTGGAATTTGTCTTTCTTTGGAGCATGTCAGCTGTTGGTTAGCCATATTGGTTTTAAGTGGCTGGGGCTAAGCCAGCATGAGTTTAAACCTTCAGTAGATGGTCCACAAAGTGTATCCAATGCATGTGGATTGCTATGAACTTTCAACAGGTTTTTAAGGTAATAAGCATTCACTCCAAGGAGAAATGGGTCTACAAGCAAAAAACTTGCAATGAGCTCCATAGAGACAGATATATTTCCCCACAGGGTGTGAAAAGAATTCAGAAGGTGGCTGTAATTTCTCTTTCCAGATGAGAATAATTTTCTATATTTTTTAATAAATTTCTGTTGAGAATAATTTTCTATGTTTTGAGCTATATTCTGAATTACTTGGAAAACCCCCCAAACAACTTATCTTTCATATTCACCTTGTATATATTTTTTATTTTCCTCTGCTCACTTTCTCATTTTGAACTGTAAAAAATGATTTTAGTTTGCATCTTTTTAAAATTCATTTATTCTTGTTACCATATAGTTGATCTACAGAGGGGTTACAGTTACATGACTCAGGTAATGAGTAATGAGCACCATTCTTTTTGAATCCTGTCTTTCCTCTGTCACTCTCTCCAAGCCTTTCCTTATTAACTGCATCTTAATCAAAGTATCGTTCTAAAGAATATATGTAGGTACTTTCCAGTAATTTTGAATCTGATGCCTGGTAGACCATAGCATCTAAGTAAATGGAAGTATATGTAAGGGTATATTTGGATTATTTTTTAATGTTTTTTATTTATCTAGTACTTGGTTTTGGACTCAAGCACTGTACAGTTTGAGCCATGCCCATGGTCCTTCTGCCCATGTTGTTTGTTTGTTTGTTTGTTTTTGGCCTGGGTTAATCTTGAGCTGTGATCTTCCTACCTCTACCTCCAGATTAGCTTATATTACAGATGTAAAACACCATTCTCAATTATCTCACCCTTATCATAATACTGTCTGGTAGATATTACTAATAATGTCCTATAAAGTGCAAATCAAGATCCTAATAGGCTGAGTGAATTATCCCAGGCCAGTAAGGTTGTAAGAGAAGAATTTAGGTTTTATTAACTACAAATTTACATTACTGCTAAAAGCTGGTGCTTCTAGCACTCTTTGAGGGTATAGTAGATTCTCAAGTAGTATTTGTATCTTTTTAAGGAAGTAGCTAGCTTCAAAACTGTACTAGCCTCCTGGAGTGGCATCTAGCCAGATATATTATTGTTTATCATTCTCTATTCCAGTCTGGATATTGAACTTCTGTGCTCTTTGAAGCAGAGTGGTCGGCTAGACAACTCCAGCTGGAAACTTCATGTCCTGGAACTTATAAAACTGAACAAATTCTGCACTAATAAACATCTTATTCTTTGAAGTTGCAGACAGAATGATTTAAGACTTCCTCTTTATGCCTTTTAAATAGCAGCATGTCTTTAGTCAAATAATAGAAGATTAGTTTAAAAATAAACTAAAGCTATCCTGCTATTGTATAATCCTAAAAATATTTGCTAGAAATATCTTGAAAAATTAGGAAAATGCTAAATGTTGACATTGTATAAATATGCTAATTTTGCCCCTCACTAATAATGGTAATCAGAATTCTGGAAGATATTCAAATAATTGTAACCAGGTTTTACATACTGAATTTTTGGTGAAAATTCAAAGTAGCATTTTCATGTCTGATATTTAGTTCAGCCTTACTCTATTATCCATGGTAAACAGTTCTAGAATGATTTATTGTTGTGTTTTCAGGCAAAAATTTTTAAAATCATATTAAATAATTATTTCTGATTCAGTTGGTATATTTAATCAGAGGTCACTTCTACTGTTAGTTCAGATTGTAAATCCCCTGTGTTTTCCAGTGTTTCTATAAATGCTGGAAGCACACTCAGTGAGGTACCAACCTTAGGGTTCCTGAATGTTCTGGATCCTTTATCCTCTTCCTCTAGGCTCGATTGTCAGTTGATTGCCTAGAGAGATTTGATTCTGGTGTCCTGCATCTTGTAGATACATTTTCTAACTTCCGGGAGCAGGAGGGAGGAGTTGGGGAGGTGGGAGGGAAGGGATGATAGGGGAAAAACAAAGGAGGAGGTAACAATACTCGATAGGAAATATACTCATTACCTTACTCATGTAACTGTAACCCTTCTGTACAGTATCTTGACAATAAAAAACATATACAAAAAGACTCAGTGAGAGCTCTTTATAATTTTATTGCTGTTGAATGGTGATTTTGATTTATTTGAAGTTCCACTCATTCCTTAATGAAGTAAAAGTTGAAAGGATTAACAGTGAGAAATACAATTTAGACTTTTTTTTAAAGGCCTGCATGCCATTGGAAATCTGCATTTATTTCTGCCCACAGTTATTCTATATCATCTCTCCTTGGACAGACAATGGAAGGCAGAGTCAGGGGGAGAGATTGCCAAGTTGCAATCAAAACCAGAAACTAGGATCATATCCGTTTTCCTTCGTACCTACTTCCTGTCGTTGGCTCTAAGAATTTGGACAAAGCTTAAAAGCAAAGAATCCCGTCCCAAGTGCCTTAGACTTCAGGGCATAGACAAATGTCTACAGCTTGCTTTTATAACTCTGCCTGTTATTTCCTTTAGATGCAACTTGCATGATAAAAGGTTTCCAAACGTCCTGGCTTTCCTTAAATTCAGAGAGAATGTTTGTGAAGCTGGTTGAGCAGTGATGAAGAGGCACTCGCTTGTGCAGCATCTGGGAGAGACGAATTGTGTCAATTTATATATTGGGGGCTGGAGGATCAAAGATAAGAAAGCAGAATGATCAAGAACAGCTTTCTGCTGGGCATGGTTGTACACCCCCTATAATCCCAGTGCTCACCCGGCTGAGGCCAGTTTGAACTACCTGGTATGGCCTTGTGTCAGTGCACAGTCCTTACTTTTCTATGCAATGCCCACCACTCAATAAACAAACTATATACTTGAGTGCTGGTGGCGCATGCCTGTAATCCCAGCTACTCAAGAGGCTGAGATCTGAGAATCTCTGTTCAGAGCCAGCTCGAGCAGACAAATCTGGGAGACTCTTACCTTCAGTTAGCCAGTAATATGATGAAAGTGGAGGTGTGCTAGAGTGCCAGCCTTGAGTGAAAGAGCTAAGCAAGAGCATAAGGCCTGGAGTTCAAGATCCCGTACTTGAGCAAAAACAAATAACCATATTGAGTTGTGGTGTGCTGTGCTGTACCATTTAAGAGTAATGTGTATAAATACAGTGTTTTTCAGATGGTTAATTTTTATTGGGAGGATCACTTGATGAAGAATGGGCGGAAATGAGGGGTCCGTGTAGCTAGACTTGGGGTACAGTGTGTTTGGACTACGCAGAACACACTGCCCTCAAGTAACCCGAGATTACTTAGCTTCCTTCCTTTAAGTACTTTCTGGCATATTTGGACCATTGGTCCAAAGGTCATCTGATGAACAGACTTCAATAGCACTCATTGTTTTCTCACCATCATTTTTTCCCGTACTTGCTCCTCCCAAACAAAGGCAGACCTAGGTGTTCAGACCCACTACTTATTTGACATTTTAGAACCCTATTTAAGAAAAAAAATCACAAAATTACAAATACAAAGCACAACAGTCACAGAAGTGACTGTTTAGAATGAGAAAAGAAAGCATATTAAATTAGAAAATTTCAAAAGCTGATAGTGACCACAAACAAATAATTTAGCGTTTTCCTTCATTGTGTGGCGCATTTCTACAATGCACTGTTTATATGACAATAAATTTCTTTGTTTTCCTGCCATTGCTGGACCTTGAACTCAGCGCCTCACACTCTGAATTCACTTTTTACTCCTGTCTGCCATGCTACCACTTGAACTACATCTCTACTTCTGGCATTTAATTGGAGATAAGAGTTTCATGGAGTTTTCTGCCAGGGCTGGCTTGATCCCCAGATCAGTCTCAGAGAAGGCTAGGATTACAGGCATGAGCCACAGTGTCAGGTTCACTGTTTAAAGAACTTCATAGTGTATTGTTTGCATCTGTTTTTTAGGGCCAGTTATTCCTACTGTCCAGTTGGTAATACTTACATTTACAATACTTAGTTTATTTCCATTAGCTGTGTGTATTGTTGTGTATTACCTCCTGTTCCAGTGTCAGTCTCAGACATCTTACTAGCTAGTATGAAATGCTTATCATTGCTTCCTGTACAATTCAGTATTCACTTTCTAAGAAAAATCTTGTAACACACACATGTATATTTGTCATGGATGAACGAAGTCATTTGTATTTTATTTATTTTAATTTTATAATTATTTTATTTCTTAAAAATTACCTTGAAGTAGTTGTACAAAGGAGTTTCAGTTTAACATGTTAGCTTATGAGTGCAATGAATACATCTTGCTCAATGTCATGTGATATGTTTCACAATTACTTTCTATTACTACTAATAGAAATAAATATACTAGCAGAAATATATAAGAATCACTGTCAAAGTCTCCAAAATAATTGTTACTATTTAAGTTCTCAAATAAATTCTACTGGACCTGTGTTTTGGGATAACTTTTATCCTTGCCAACTTTAGTCTTGCCTTTGGGGATGATGACATATATATATATATATATATATATATATATATATATATATATATATATATATATTCCAGCCTGCTTTGTTCAAGTTTACATTAGGGCAGCAAAATTTGATGTTTTCTTTCCATATGTTTTACTTGTTACTATTAAAATAGTCTATTTACTAGTTTGTTGTTGTGAAAACTCATTTACTTCTTGAATTTTTGTATGCTTATTTCTGTTGCATAGAAAAATTTGTTTTTGTTTTGTTTGGTAATTATTATTTATCATGACTTCTTATCTATAATAGTTGTTTATTTAAGATAGGCATTCTTTTTTGTTTGTTTGTTTTTTTGGGTCCAGTCGTGGAGCCTGAACTCTGGGCCTGGGCGCTGTCCTTCAGCTCTTCAGCTCAAGGTTGGTGCTCTACCACGTAAGTCACAGCGCCATTTCTGGCTTTTTTCTTTTTGCTTATGTGGTGCTGAGGAATCGAACCCAGGGCCTCAGGCATGCAAGGCAAGCGCTCTACCACTGAGCCACCTTCCCAGCCCCAAGATAGGCATTCTTTAAGCAAGCATTTTTTATTACCAAGGGCTTTTAAATATTAAGTTAAAGCCAATGCACTTTAAATTTAGATAAAATATTCATGAAGATATTCTTTAAATCCCCTTATATGATGAATTCTATTAATATATTTCTTTCTATGAGCTCATTGTTGTATTACTTAATAAATGCCTTTTGGTCATTGTGTTTTATTTCTTTAATATTCTCCTGAATTCTCTCTTAAAATTATTGTGCACAAAAATGCTGCCACAAGAATATTTATGGCAATGGATGGACATATGAAAGCAAAGATTTTTATAATAGCTAAATGTCACAAGGTAGGTTAAATGAATTAGGGTATAGACTACAAGTAAGGTAGATATTAACAATGTATTATAAAACTGTATTTCTTAACATGTTTACATTATTTGATGAAATACAAATTGAACCCACTTAAAAATATCTTTTTATGCTAGCCACAAAGGTTCACAATAGAGACATATTAATGACATTTCTCCAGATTGTATATTTTTGTTTAATTTTTGTTGTTGGTGGTGGGGGTCGTGGGGCTTGAACTCTGGGCCTTGGTGTTGTACCTCAGCTCTTCAGCTCAAGGTTAGTGCTCTACCACTTGAACCACAGCACCACTTCCAGTTTTCTGGTGGTTTATTGGAGATAAGAATCTCACGATCTTTCCTCTCTGCACTGGCTTTGAACCTCAGATCTCAGCCTCCTGAGTAGCTAGGATTACAGACACAAGCCACCTGCACCTGGCTTTTAATTTTTTAAAGAGTAACAAAGTTATAGGGTTTGGCTAGAAATTTTATACACTCAATCTAAGTTCTTTCACATTATGTGAAACAAATCAGATTCAGAAAGTCAAATATTGCATATTTTCTCTGATGTGCAGAATCTAGACCTTAAAAATCTAGACACAAATGGAAAAAGAGGTTGGATTTTTGGGATCAGTGTGATATAGGACGGTAAAATGAGTGATGCGAAGGTTATGATGGAAATATAAGCATGTATGAAAATAGAATAAAAAGTCATCAAAATTATGAAAAAAGTGAGGGGGAAGAAGCAAAGACAGTAATAAAGGGGTAGGGCTGGGAAGGTGGCTCAGTGATAGAGCGCTTGCCTTGCATGCAAGAGGCCCTGGGTTCGACTCCTCAGCACCCATAAGCAAAAAAACAAGCCGGAAGTGGTGCTGTGGCTCAAGTGGTAGAGCGCTAGCCTTGAGCTATTAGATTTTGAAGATATTTTTCCCTTCAAGGTCCTGGAGGTGTTGTCGTATTGTTTTCTTGACTTAGCACACTTCTGCGCCACTCACTGCTGTGGCAAAGTCAGCAGTCAATCAGATTTCACCCTTTTCATTTTACTTCAGGCAGCTGAAAAAAAATACTTTGCAAAACATATTTCTTTGTCCTTGAATCTTAACCAGAGTATGTGACACTGTGGAGTGTCTGTGTCTTTTATCTTCAGTCAGATGAGCTTTTCTCTAATATGTGTTTTGGTTTAATTTCAAGGATGTTTAAAGCGTTTGAATATTTCTTTGCTTTCCTTGTGTTTTTGAATTACAATGACAAAAACATAAAATATTGATCAGTTACAGCAGCTTTTCTCTCTATCAGTTTCTTTTAAATTGGTTTTCTGGGAGTAATATTACCTCAAGCCATTCTCTTGTCCAATAAATAGGCTTTTGGGGTATCTATTAGTTTTTTTCCTTGCCATTTCTGATGTATCAAACAGACTGTTTTCCATTCCTTTTTACATTCGTTTTGTGGAACTTCGCTGGCTGTACAGAGGACTGTCATGGTGCTAAGTCACATGTGGGCATATTGTACTTTAGCCCTCAGAGTCTCCCCTCCCACTGTATCCTATTACTCAACACCGTTGAATGAGCTTTGTGTTGCCACTTTATTCACAGATGCAATCTATTTCAGTACTGTTCACCCTCTCTCATCTGATTTCCCTCTCCCCTTCCCTCTAATCCCCTCACCTACTCCCACAATTACAAACGTGTTCTCCACATATGAGAGAAAACATGAGATCTTTGTCCTTCTGCACCTGGTGTGGTTTGCGTAACATGAAGGCCTCCAGTTCCATCTATTTCTCTGCCAGTGACAGGATTCTGTTCTTCATAGCTGAGTGGTGCTGCATGGTGCTGTTTGCCCAGCCTGGCTCTGGTGAACCAGGCAGCTTCTGAACGCTGTGCTCCAGGTTTCTGTTTCACAGTGTAATCTAGCACTTCCTGCAGTCCACAGGCCTAAAAATTTCCTTTGGGTTACTTTTACAATGAAAGAAAAAGACCTCTCTCTATTTGTTATTCTCAGCTCCAGTTTTACACTTTTGTTGTTGTCTGCTCCTGCGTTACAGCAACCACTTTCTTTACACAACCACGTTCTTTACACCGTTAATAGGATATCAGCCAGAAAAGGCAGCAACTGAATAACCACAACAATAAAATAGCAACTGCCCAGGCAAAGAAAGGGAAGGCACAAGGATTCGGATTGTTTTCCCAGAAAAGTTTCTGTTTACTGTTGTATCTAGGTGCAGAAATAAGTTCTCTTCCCATGTCTTCATATATACATATATATATATATATAATGTTTTAAAATGTATATATATTTATATAATATGTTTTAAAATGTATATTTACATATAAATAATTCATCTCTATATTATTTATATATGAATATTTAAGATATATTTTCAACATAAATAATATATATCTATATATTATGATATGTAAACATATACGTTTTATATATATATATATATATATAATTTTTTCAAAAGTGTTTCTTTGAAGGACAACATAGGTGTTTGACGGGCTTTGTCCCCATCTTGCATTTGAGATGCGGGACATCTAGATCTAGGTCATGTTGTGTGTTCAAGACTTGGAGTTCTCTTGTTCTCACGCTTTGTTCTTTGTGGAAGATTTATTTTATATTTATTTCATTATTTTATCATTAATTTTATTATATTTATATTTATTTTATAGGATGTGCACCGTCACTAGGGTCTTCTCTCTTCCCTGCTTTTGTTCGGTTTGGCCCGATGGATGATGCCATTAGTCTCTTGTTTTTCTTGGAATACTGCTTGAACAAATATAGACTGATGGATGCAAGTTCAACTAGAACAGACATAAGAAACTTCAAACGCATCTGGGGCCTCAAGGGTCTGGACCCAATGTCTGTGCAACTGCCAGAGAAAGCAAGGTAGAGAAATACAGAAGGAACCTTTCCAGCCGAGTCAGCTTCACCTGCGGGACTGACTCAAGGTCTTGCAAACACTACCACGCCCTGTCCCAGGCTGAAGTCCCCCCTCCCCTCACCACAGAGGCAATGGCTGTGAATGCCACCTTTTGTTTTGGGTAGTTGTGTACCCAGCAAATAAATAAGTCAATGCATAAATAAATAAGAGTACAAGGAGCAGGAAGGAGAGCAGGTGTTTGAGTAGAAGCATTGTGCTCATAAAGGGACAGGCTGAACTGAAACCCCTTTGTGCAATTACTTAAAGATAATCTATCTTTTAATGTAACTCTGTGATCATACATAAAGAGGGAGCAGTTGGGTCTCAGTCATCACTCCATGGCAGGCTTCTTCATGCCTTTCCATTATGATCAAAGCTTTTCCTACTCTGGTCATTTCAGGGTGACTTTTGTGCTAGAGGACATACTATTAAGGTCCTATGTGGCACACCTTCCTTTCCTAACCCTGCCTTTTACAGGCCAAGCTGTTTATTCTCTTCATGTAGGGCAATGGTGGGGAAATCATACATACAGTTCTGTGTCCTCTCTCACTCCCAACCCGTATGTACCACGAAGCGCAAGGTCCTAGGACTCCAGTTTTGTCTTTCTATCACCACCACTGATTTCCACCCATATATCCCATCTATGTGGCTAATCTCTTCCTACTCATGATGATGCTAGTATCACCAGTGACAATGGCTAACATTTGAGTTGCTGTTCTCCCAAAGTATCTTCTCAAGTTCTCATTTCATTTGCATCTCACAATCCGTGCTGCTATGGCTTTTGTCTTACACTTTTACTAAGACATGCATTTATTTATGTTTTTTTCTTTTATTTGAGTATGTATGTATGTATGTATGTAGTGTCAGTCTGTTCTGTCCCTGAGCTTTGGTGCTCAAGACTAGTGCTCTGTCACTTGAGCCACAGTTGCACTTCTGGCTTTTTGCTGGTTCATTGTATTTACAAGTTTCATGGTCTTCCCTGCATGGGCTGGACTTGAACTGTGATCCTCAGATCTCAGTCTCCTGAGTAGTTAGGATACAGGCATGAACCACCAGTTCATGAATTCCTGGCTTAACTTTGTATTATCTTTAAGTAGTTGTACAAAGGGATTTCAATTCAGCTTGTCAGATTATGAATGCAAAGTGTTTCAGCCAACGTCACCTCCTCCCTTGTTCTTCTCCACATCTATCCTTACTGCAACCATCTCCACAAGTTTATAGTACACTGAATATCATGGCAGTGCATGCCCACTCTTCCTTTCTACTCAAGACATGCATTTTAGAGGTTAGTGATTAAATAAATGCATGGGAATAAGTGGTGTGATTACAATTCTACTCCCATCTCCTAAGATTGTGCCTCATGATCTTGCTATTCTGGGCTGTAATTCTCAGACCTTATCTATTGTCTCTCAACAGCAGCAATCCAGTGATAAAATGCCCTGCCTTAGAAGGTATAAGACAATGTCCTAGACTGTGCAATGAGCTTCATCGGAGACCCTGGGCCCCAAAGGGGTGGAGAGGGTCCTTGTTGCCAAGGAGAACTGGACAATGGCTTCAAACACTATCCAAAAACAGTGCTCACCAACGCTTGGATGCCCATGTTTCCCCCTCACCAAAATACTCTTCCAGCTGGGCAGTTTTAACAGGACAAACATTGCAGAAGCGTATCAATAATGAGCAGCTGCAATATCAAATCCTTTCTTCCTCCTGAGTATTTTATCAGAGCTGGTGTGCTCCTGGCTTAGTGTGAAATGCTTCACCCAGGGAGGCGCGCAACCCCTGCCTGGGAGCAGCCATGCAGATCAGAGAAAATTAACTTTCCCTCCAATGGGTCTGGGGCTCTTAGAATGGCCTGGGATAAAGTAGGAGACTGCAGGCAGAAAGCCATGGCCTCCCTAGGCCACAGTGACAGGCTGACAGCTGCTAGCGGTGCAATGACCTCTCTTTCCCAAGGCAAAGGCAGGTCAGACGGCTTTTGAGTATACAGGTAGGGAGCTCAGATCAAGAGTCACCTTCTAAGCATGGGTTCCTCCAACTATTGCTGGACTATGATTAAAAATCATTGAGCTTTGTAATAACTTTATTGCTCAAGTTTCTGTTTTACTTTGGCCACCACTTTTAGGTCTGCATGCATTTGCCAAACTGAGCTTCTGCCCAATGTGGGCAATGTTTGATCAGATAACTTCACAACTGCACGGCTGTGACCAGTGTCAGGATGGTGCAAAGGAAGGGGCTGAGGGTCACATGTGGTTATGCATCCCTGTCATCCCAACCCTCTGGAGGATGAGGCAGAAGGATCATGAGTTTGAGGCCAGCCTGGGCAACTTAATGAAGCCTTTGAGCTATGTTATCACAGGTCTAGGCAATGGCCAATAGTCACTTAAATTTCATCCTCGGGCGGAGCACTCTACTGCACACCTGGCACTGACGCATCAGTGGGGTTTGTGCAGGGCAGAGAGCAGAGCTGGATAATATTTCAAGGTCACACTGCATATTTTCCCGTTAGGGATTTGCTCATTGATTCATGAACTCATCCAATGGATTGTTTCTGAGTGTGCCTTTGTTATGCTACCTGCTGGGAAGATTTTATTTATTTATTTTATTTATTTATTTTTAGTCCGGTCATGGGGCCTGAACTCTGGGCCTGGGCACTGTCCCTCAGCTGTTCAGCTCAAGGTTAGCGCTCTACCACTTGAGCCACAGCACTACTTCTGGCTTTTTTTTCTTTTTGCTTATGTGGTGCTGAGGAATCGAACCCAGGGCCTCATGTTTGCAAGGCAAGCGCTCTACTGCTGAGCCACCTTCCCAGTCCCTGCTGGAAAGATTTTAGTCAACAGTACAGGCAAAAATCCAATCTTGTTCTTGAAGAAAATAGAGCCAATGCTATGCTCAAGTTCCTCTTGCACAAGCAGGAGGAAGGCGGGTGGGTGGGCAGACAGGAAGGAGGGTCCTTCCATCTTTGTTTTCCACTAACTCCAGCCATGCATACACAACATTAGTCTGATGTATCACTGGCTCAAATACATGTGGTGTTTGGCCTACTCCGTTGTAAAAACATATTAGCATTAATGGGCTTTTGAGGTTCTCTTTCTTTCCAGGACACAGCTCTTCTTCATCACTCTTGGTTACATTACATCTGTCCTGCTTTTCTTTTCTTTTTCTTTTTTTCTCTTCTGATTCTTGTAAGTCCTACAGGGTCTGGGACTGCCAGGCATTTGGGCCTACAACTTAACTACGTAGAAAACCGTGAGGGAAACAAAAGTAAGTAGAGCTCATGGATCTTAGAGCTGTGTGTGCTGGTGGTGCTGAATATGAATTCAAGAATTGGTTAGAATTCAATTCGAAGTCAAGAATTCTAATTCCTACCTAGAAAGAACTACTCCTGCAGTGTGTGGTGGCAGAGAACTGCTTACGTGTTGAGAACCACCATTCTAGAAGGAACCACTTGATAAGTGTGGTTCCTTCTAGAATGGGATAGAAAAGCACTCCTGGCCACACAAAGGAGCTTTGCCAACAGTGAGACCCACTGGTGGGCTGGGGTCTTCCACCTCTCTCAAATAAAATTTTCTCCACCCAATTTAAGTATTCTAAGCTGGTAGGCAGCTTTTCAGTAGAATTTAAAATTCTAGGGATTTTGTGTTACGTTCATTCCTTGCCTTTGCCATCTTGTCTGTGTGGATTGATTTTCCATGGCATCTCATGAGTGTCTTTATGGCTGTGTCTGCTGGATGTTACTTTTCTTAATATTGGCCATAAAAAATACTAAAAAGAAAAAAAAAAAGACGTCGCAGACGGCATGTGGAAAACCAGTTGGAAATTCTTATGTGAAATGTCATGTCACAAGAATAGCACAGGTTTATTTCTGGTAATTAGGTGTGCTCTTTAGACAGCTCTTCTGTATGAAAAGAGTGCAGAAAGATGAGATTAAAAAAACAAGGGAAAGCTGGACAGATTTAATATTTCCAATGAGAGAGTCAGCGATCAGTAGTACTTTTTTTTAGCTTCTGTTTTTCCAAAGCATTCAGCCATTGCTACTTACTCATTTGCATTTGGGTCAGTATCCTAACATGAATGGAGTGCTTTTTTTTTTAATTGTCAGCGAATGGAATATTGATTCTGTGTCACAAAGGGAAAATATAAATGCAGGCCTTTCAAAGATGACCTCAATCATGATGTTAGAAAATTGCTAAGTGTTAGAAACCTGAAGTACAACACAGGCAATAAACAAAGGCTTCTGATGGGCATTGTAAAAATCCCTGGACTCTGTTGATAATAGGAAAATTGTATCAAAATGGCAGGGTCAGTTACAGCTCGTTAAAGTAATAAGACTAAAGCTGGACACTAGTGGCTCATGCCTGTAATGAGAGCTACTCAGACGGTTGAGATCTGAGGACTGCATTTTGAGGTCACCCTGAACAGGCAAGACTGTGAGACTCTTATTTCCAATTAGCCACCAAAAAGATGAAAATGGAGCTCTGGCTCAAGTGGTGGCATGCTAGCCTTGTGTGGAAAAAGCTGAAAAACTGTACCCTAGCCCTGATGTTAAGCCCTAATACCAACACAAGCTCTATCCTCTCTCTCTCTCTCTCTCTCTCTCTCTCTCTCTCTCTCTCACACACACACACACACACAACAACAGAACTATCTAATACTGAATGCCATATGTCTGGAAGGAAACAGAGTCAGTTTTGAAAATAGCAAAAAGAACCTTCAACATGTCGAAAATTGAAAATAAAATTCCCATTGGGGCAATCATGGTCTTTGAAACAAATCTATCTCCTGAATTCCTTAAGAATACCAAATTTTAGCCGGGCGCCGGTGGCTCACGCCTGTAATCCTAGCTACTCAGGAGGCTGAGATCTGAGGATCGTGGTTCAAAGCCAGCCTGGGCAGGAAAGACTGTGAGACTCCTATCTCCAGTAAACCACCAGAACACCAGAAGTGGCTCTGTAGCTCAAGTGGTAGAGCGCTTGCCTTGAACTGAAGAGCTGAGGGACAGCGCCCACGCCCAGAGTTCAAGCCCCACGGCCGACAAAAAAAAAAGAATTCCAAATTTTGTTGAAAAAGACAGAATCATTCTATCTCTTTAAATGGATGGTTTTGAAAAGTGTCACTCCATGATACAGGTAGTTTGGTTTCTGAGTATGGTGTGTAGTTTTCTTTTGTGATTGTGGCCTGTCACTCAGAGTTGATTTCTTGCTGATGGTATTTTAATTGAAAGTTGTATTTTGTATTAAGTTCCTTGAGCTCTGTCCTCTTTCTTTCCTTTGAGCAAAAAAAATCATTATTTAGGTGTTATATCATAATTTTAAAGCAAGATATGAAGTTCTTGATAAGGAGCAGTGAGGAGACAAACTTTATTATCAAAGTCAATTTGTTTCACAGCTATTGTCCAAAAGAATATCAAATGGAAGCATTCAGGTTCCATTGAGGAGAAAATGATACTCTTGTGAATGAATAATTACATTAATAGCAGACATCTGAAAATTCAGAGCAATCGAACCTTAGTTATTCTCTAAGCTGTTTGTTAGCCTGAGTTCATTGGGTATTGAATCACATAGGATCCAATTTTCAATGTGATGTTTTCACTTTACTTTTCTTCTGACTTTTGTTTTTCTAACACTCTTGTCCCTTGTACTAATTTGTCAACTGTGTATTTATTTGACCAACTGTGTATTTATTTGGGGACCGAAAATTTAAAACACACAAACAACCAAACAAAAAAACATTTGCTTTCACTCATCTGCTACAGGCAAATTACTGAGCCGAGTGTGGAACCATGAACTCAAAGAATAATCTCTGTGGGGGCGGGGCGGGGGGAGGAGGGAGATGAGCATTGCTAGCAGGTCAAGGATTCAGACCCAGACACCGTTAGAGCACCATGCACAGGGTGCTTTTGTAAATTACAAGTATAGTTTATTGGCATCGCTCTCTAGAATGAGAGGAAATTCAAGCCAAGCACTGGTGGCTCACGCCTGTAACTAGTCAGGAGGCTGAGATCTGAGGATGTCGGTTTGAAGCCAGCCCAGTCAGGAAAGTCTGCTAGAATCTTGCCTGATTAACCATCAAAAATCGAGAACTGGAGGCGTGACTCAAGAGACAGAGCATCAGCCTGGAGCTACAAAGCCAAGGGATAGCACCACTCAGGTCCTGAGATCTAGCCCCAAAGCGATGCACACATGCGCACATTCACAAACATGCACCAAGAGGAAATTCAGACTTATTTTTGGTAGAGGAGACAGCCTTGAGCTGACTCTTAAAATCTGGGTCATGTATGAGAGGTGAAGACAGAAGAAAATTCTGTCAGATCAAGCTAACAGATGAAGTGCCTAGACAAGAATGTATATTTCGTGGTCCTGTGGTTATAAAAATGCAGTAGTATAGAGAAACAAATTGAAGTTTAACAGAGACTCTGCTTAGAGGACTGAAAACAAACAAAATCCCCAAGCTTAGTGCTTGACGGTTGTACAAAGATGGAAGGCAAGGCCCTGACACGGACACTTATACCCCCTCCTGTCTCCTCTTCAGCCACAGATGGTAGAGGACATAGTGTCTAGTATTGAGGCCTAAAAGCAGAGGGGGAAGCGGTAGAGTGGACTCCAGAAGGGTGAGCTCTGTGAATCTCTTTCTCCATAACAACAAAAACATCTGAAAATTTTGGGGCCATTATTAATTAGTCAGTTTCCATGCCCATTTGTCTGGAGCAAATCATTCCAGGTTGAACACGTAATATGTACCAAATCTAGATTTTAGAACTAAATTTGCTGGATAATGTGGCATCACGTAGACATGGCCGATACAGAAAGAATCTTGGCCAAAGAGTTGGCTGGGGTGATTGGTAAGCAAAGCCATAAGGAGTTGAATTTAGTTTTCCTACGCTTTTTTTAAAAAGTGAGTCACTAGAACAACATCCTGACCTCACAATAAGTCACCAACAAAAGCACATCTTTATTTTTTCTCTGGTTTTTCGTTGCAGCCAGGCAAGGCTTTGGCTGTATTATAGTCATCAGTAAGAATTCCCCAAATACCAGGCAGCATACCAACAGCTGCATGGACGATGGACTGAGGATGGATTTCAAGTCCTGGAGGGCAGACTTAGTCTCCTTCTCTTCTTAGGCATGCTGTACGGCACCGGAAGAGTTCACTGACCCATATCGGTCTCAACTGCTTTGTTTCTCAGCACAGAAAGAAATCTCTGGCTGGCTTTGTTTGTTGAGGCTGGCAGCACACAAAGCACAACCCGGGAAACTGGCCTTTGCAACATGCCGAGAGAAGTCTTTGGCCTGGCTGCAGTGTTGTCTACAACTCTGAAAGCCAGCATCCCTGCTGAGGCTTATACTGACTGTTTACATGTGAAGGCCAGATAAAACCATGGTCATGTTCCAAGTCAGCACCACCGTGCCTGCAGGTCAATAAGCGCTATTTACCTTTAGCAGTGACCATCGCAAAGATGAAAATTTTAGATGTGAGTATTGCCTAGATCATACCCATTTGTCAGTCAGACTAACAGCCTGACTCTCTGTGCATATACTCACTGGAAGTGGAGCAGATATTTTCTTTGGCTTTTACCCCAAAATACAGTCACACAGTCTTTTTGCATGCACACCCAAAATCAACCCTAAAAAGCCTGGGATAGCCAGCAGCTTGACCAAGAGCAGATGTAGGCTTTTGTGTGTGTGTGTGTGTGTGTGTGTGTGTGTGTGTGTGTTTAAAAAGCTTTTCTCCCATCTCAATAACAAAATAAGAAATCCTGAGTGATTTATAAAGACAGCAAGAATCAGAATAATTTTCTCTAATCTTTGCCTTCACTTTTCAGGATTACTCAAATAAAAGCCATTATCTAGAACCTAAGGTGGGGAAATTCAGCTATACTGTTGATATAGCATGCTTTTATTCACCTATTGGTTATGTTAGCCTAGAATGAAAACTCAACATCTGGAGACAACATCTAAGAATATCGTACATTTTTTTCTGGCACCATTATTATGCTTAATATGTCTCTAAAACTTTCCACACAGCATAAAGAGGTTTGTGATTCTTCAGAGTGGATGTTTTTAATTTTCCTATGTTTAGAAAATAGAAATTTCTTAATATTGGTAGTTAAAGATCTTTGGATGCCCTTTTCATTTCTCCCTTATTGAAATGAATGGAGGATCTGAATTATAAATTCCACTAAACTAAGGCTCTCTTTCCTTCTGTGTATTCTTGCATTGTTTGTCAGTCAGAGTCTATGATGGCAAGGAGATGGGCTTGGGTTCGAATTCTACTTCTGTCATGTGCTAATTATGTGAGTTTGGGCAGCTTAGAGTTAGGTAACAACTCTATCATTCTTTCTTTTCCCCAGAAACAAGTTGAATATTTAAAATGTTTATGATACAGGCATCACTCCCTTTACAAGTGGACTTTTTTTGTACAAAGCATTAATGTAGAATTTTCTTTATCACGAGAAAAGGACAAGCAGTATTTTATCAAATACAGTTCCTCAGTTTACAACTGGCATATGGATTTCTACTCTAGTCTTGAGTAAAACAAAGAGCAGAATCTTGCAAACACTGCCTGCCCACATACTCACAGGGGGTCTGATCTCTGAAGATATATCCGACGGCTATGGGACAGCTCACCAGTATCCTTTTCTCCACCGCTGTGTCAGAGGAACAAGTTTCCTTACCCACTAAATAAAACCAGCTCATATCAGAAAGAAGTTTCCTCCAGCAGAGTGACCTGCTCACCTTTTGTGCTGTGATTGCACACGTACTTAGGTGGACTGTCTTTCTCTTGTTTCTATGACAGCTGCGTTGCTCGCTTTAGTTTAAATGATTTTGTTCACACCTTGTGTCTGGTGGGCTAAAGGCAGGATGGAATAAACATATTTAAGTGGCACACAGAATTTGCATTGTCTTTTAAAAACTGGAAATGACAAGCTGTTTGTCTTCCAAATATGCGCTTAGAGCAGTGTAAGTACAATCCTTCCGGTGACAATGGCCACAGGCCTTGGTGGCTTGCAGAGGTGTTTCTGGAGTGTCACGTGAGGCAGGCGCCACTGTGGTTCTCCAGAGAAAACTAGAGGGTTGCAGAATCACATGTGAGTGGAAAACTTCTTTTTTTTTTTCTTCAAACTGCTTGTCCACTGCCAAAGACAGGGCCTGAAGGAATCTCTTGATGATTGATGGTGGGTGCTGGATATTCAGCATGGGAACCACTGAGTCCCTGGCTCTTCCTTGAAATTTCACTCAAAAGTAGGCTCAGCTTTGACACATGATTGATATCAAGGAAGTCAATCATCTCTAGCTCCTGGAGGGTCAATAGCTGCTGCTGGTTGGGGGTATAAGATACATACATACATATATATATATATACATATACACACACACATACACACACACACACACACACACACACACACACACACACACACAATTAGTTGCCAAACAAGAGAGGTAGATTTTGAAGATGACTGCCACAGAGGGTGGCCTGATGTATTGTGTGATGTCAGCCACAAAGTCCACATGGACCTTCCCGATATGTTAGAGGTGGTCAGAATCACCACACTGGAATGCCTCTTAATCTGATCAGTTTGCGTCAAGAGGGCATTTACCACATGGATCACATTGGATGGCTCAGCACCTGCTTTACAGGCATTGAGAGTGGCTGTGAGACTTTCTACCTCATCGATCAGCACGAGCACCAGGGCTTCTTTATCATCCATCAAGTCTTGGATCTCCTGGAACATCCTAGTTACCAGCTTGCTGCTTGCTGCAAACCACTTTAGAAAACAAGCTGTGGTTGTTTATTGCAACTGTGAAATGGTCAGATAGACAGTTTCTGGTCCAGCACCTTACACAGGGAGGCCCTTCCAGTTCCTGATGGATGATGCAGGTGCACCCCTCAGTTCCAGATGGCAAGGTTGCTGACAACATTCGTGTCTGAGGACAGTAAGGTGGTCACCACATAATTAAGGAGATGTGATTTGACTTCCACATCATATCCTAGGCAATCCCACAGCCCACGGAATTGAGCTGCAGGTAGAACCCTGTGATTTGCTGCAATATTTTCTGTCTCTTCCTCCCAGCTTTCACTGATGGGGCCATCTTCATTCAACTGGAATGTGTGAAGTGCAGTGGTGCATGCATTCAAATCAGTGGGCTGAAGATCTTGTCAATTCTGTGTCAACAATAGTCACAGACAGCACATCTCTGGTCAGTAAAAGGATCACCAAACTCAGTCCATGTGTAATCTTTCAACACCGTATTATGCCTGTTGAGAAGCTTCCGTACACTTAGCTTTGTATCTTCTTTTGTCGCAGTGCTGTGGTCCTGCTGCAGGATCTCCAAGTGGCCCGGGTGAGTCTTGGCCAGGCAGGGCAAGACCTGCTTTAGGTCCCCAAGCCTCTGGTCGGCTCTTTGAATTCTCCATAGTCCTGAAGTGTTCTCTGCTGTTTCTCTTATTCATCCATTTGAGACATCACCTTTGGTTTTGTCTAGTAGATCTTCACGTTCCTCTTATACCTAATACAATGTTATTCCCTTTGTAAGGTCAATTCAACATCCTCTTGCTGGATGTAAGCAGAGTTGGCCGATCCCTTCTTTGGTTCATGCTCTTAACAACACTATTTCTGCCATTAAACAATTTTCTATTTATTTGGCCATGGTCTGTTTCATCTAGCAAATTGCTAAGCTGCTTGAGGCTTAAGATCATCTCACTCATCTTTTAAATGCCTGGAAATGAGTAGGGCTTTGTTTGTTGTTCATGTTGTTTTGTTTTTAACCGATGGGACACAGAATGAGACTGGTTGGCTTTTTCTGACACTGAAGTCATGAAGTTTGTTTCACTGGCACTTGGTTTAAGCTCAGTGTTTCTCAATACTGGTTGCCTATTAAAACCACATGGGCATGTTGGACCAAGGGCCAGTGCCTGATCTGAGAGATTCGGATGGTCAAATCTCATCTCCACAGATTTATTTTTAATCCCAATTGAAGCCCAAAGGTCAGTAAAAACAGTATCAAACACTTGCATAGTTCTCACAATATGTGGCGTTATTTCAGCCACTGTTTTAGCTCCTTTTCCTTCACTCATTTAGATGTTCTTTTGAAAGCCATGGTTGAGAGCCATATCAGGAGTTTTCAAGCACTGTTCAGCTCCCTTTTTTCATTAATTAATAAGACCTTTTTTTTTCCTTCTGTGAGTAGCAAGGTTGATTCCAACCACAGTCTGGCAAGATTGCAAGAAAACAATCTCTGAGGTTGCTGTAAAATCCTGATATGTAATGTTAACACGAAACCAGTTTCTTTCAGCAAAGGCCGTGGGCTTTCTTTGTTTGTTTGTTTTGTGTTTAATTCAATAGGGGAGCACTGAAACCTTCCCAATGTGTACAGTGTGATGAGTTGTGGTTAAACCAGAAATATATTTCAGTGACTGAAGGAAAAATTTGGATTGCCAAGAATGATGCTCAACATTAGGAGTCACTTTTCTCCCAAGACAGCACTTTCTTAACCAATTTGCCATAAACATTTGTCTTTGCTCACTGGGGTTTTTCACTTTTGAAAAGAAAGGGATAATTTGATCTGGCATCTTTGTAATTATTTAAAGGAAATATAACATCTGGAAGGAAAGGAGACTAATGAATGAAGTAGAGCAATAGTGTAAGAGATTTACTAAAAATGGCCCTGAGTTAAAATAGCTAAATCTGAACATTTGTAAATGAACATTTTATGTCTCATACCTAATGGGTATTTTCATGCAAAACACACAGTCAGTATAAAAGAGTTTGTTCTTGCATGAAAGCATATTTTCTAGGTTTATTAAGGAGCATTACTCATCTGGTTCAGGCCACCCACAAGACTACTTGAAGACTCCTCTTGGGTTTTCATGTTGCTTTTCTCTTCCTTGACATCCATTCTTCCTACCTACTGGTCATCTGTCTCATTCCCTCCATGGTCACAGGGGAAACCAGGACGCATTCGACAATGGGAATAGAATTCACCTGACCCCTGGTTGGCACAGAAGGCAGATGGGATCCAAAAGTGTCCACATTGCTAAGATCTGTGATTTGTAGCTGTCCTTGTAGCCAAGATCTGGGTGGCACAGGGGTGGGGGTGAGGTAGAGGGCGGAGTTCCTTATTTCACAAGAGAGGTGTCTCTGATGTTTGTAGCTCTGAAGAAACTAGGGGAAAATGAACTAAATACAATCTATAGCCAAAATCATATGAAGTGAAGAAAACTGAAATTGTGTTCCCTAAAGTCAAGAACAGACAAAAGTGTCCATCATCCTTCTTTCATTCAACATAGTACTAGAAATACTAGTCAAAGTAATAAAGCAAGAGAATAAATACAAATGATGCAAATAGGGAAGGAAGAAGGCAATTATACCTGTTTGCTGATGATATATTCCTGCACCTCATAGATCCTACAGGCTCAACTTCTAGATCTGACAAACACCTAACAGGATTCAAACTAAACACTGAACTGGGGGGAAGCAAAGGAAGGAGTGCCATTGTCTAGTAGAGAAATGTATACATTACGTGAATTGTGAAATGGTAACCTCTCTGTACAACTCCTTAAAATAACAATAACATTATATTAAAAAAAGTAAAATAAACACTGAAAAAGTAAGGTGTCCACAGTGCAAGACAAGAATTAGCCATTTGATACCAACCATTGGGTATCAATAAGAACCAACCTAGGTTAAGTCAGGTGGCTGGAGATGGGGAAGACCATGGCCACAAGCAAGCTAGAGACTGCAACATGGTCACACCCCAACAGAAAGAGAGGAAGGATCTTGTCATAGCTGCCTACATTCAAATTTCTGTGGCTATTACACAGACAAATATCAGCTCTGGTATGTCCTAGAGTGGCAGTAGGGCTATGAAAAAAGGGAATGAGCCAGGTCCAAGTTCTACAATTGAGAATAAGGTAGATATGTCTTAAAAATAAGGGAACTAACCAGGTGCCTTTGGATCCCACCTCTAATCCTAGTTACTCAGGAGGCTGAGATCTGAGGATTGTGATTTGAAGCCAGCCCAGGAAGCAAAATCTGTGAGATTCTTACCTCTTATTAACCAGCAAAAAGCTGGAAGTGGAGGTGTGGCTCAATGATAGAGTTTCTTTCTTGAGTAGCAAAAGCTAAGGGATAGCACCCAGGCACTGAGTTCAAGCCCCAGTATTAGCACACACAAAAAAGGCCACTGGTTATTAGCACTTAGACACAAACTGAGAAGGAAGCAATTAAAAACAGGGTTCTAGGTTTCAGAATCGGATCATATCCTTTAATGGACTAGGTTCCATCTGTAAGTAGTTAATGCAGGTAGAAGACAGGTGCAACCCTTGCAGTATAGAGAGATCTTATTTGCTTCACTCAGAGTTCTGATATTGTGTGGATCCAGTTTTTGCAATGGCTTAGTATTGATTGTAGAACAAACCGTCTCATGAAGGCAGGAACTTCTGCAAACAGGCCTTAGTTATGATCTATTCTTCTCATTCTCCTTATTATATTTTCTTCTCCAAGTCCTGTGCCTACTTACTTTTCATTACTGAGCCTACAGTTCCATAATCCAGACAAATTAAATTGTAGTCTTCATCCGATAGTTTACAATGGCCCATTTTGTGCTGCTATAATGCACAATGTCTGAGCCCAGGTAATGTAGAAGAATTGGAAATTCCTTCCCTTCCCTTCCCTTCTTTTGTGCTGGTCTTGGGGCTTGAACTCAGAGCTTGGGTATTGTCTCCGAGCTTCTTTTTTGTCAAGGTTAGTGCTCTTGAATCACAGCTTTGCTTCTAGCTTTTTGGGGAGGGGAGGTAGTTTGTTGGAGATAGGAGTCTTATGGACTTTTCTTCTCAGGGTTGGCTTTGAATTGTGAGCCTAGCTCTTAGCCTCTTGCTAGGATTACACACATGAGTCAATGGTGCTTGGCTTTCCAGATTTATTTCTTAAAGTTCTGGAGGTGGACCTAAGTCCAAGAGTGATAGGTCTACATCTGGACAGGATCTTTTATCTTGCCATGGAGGCTTTCTCTAATGGTTCTAGTCCCGGCCATATTTCTCTGCCTGGATCCCGGGCTGTTGTCAACAGAGCAATTGCTTTCTGGGCACCTGCAGAATCAACATCATGGGGACCCAGCCTTGGCTTGTGGCTCATGTTTTACAGAGAAGTAGAATGAGCTGAACCTCACTCAGGATTCAGGGAAGAAAATCTCAAGGTGCTCAGGGCAGTCATGCGATTTTTTCAGTGTTCTTTCCGGTAACCGTGCTTTTAAGATTCTTCTCAGAGACTGTGTTACGAAACACCCTTAAAGATCTCTGAAATGCCTCAGCAAGTTTTCTCCCATTGTTTGGAGCAGCAGTGAGCTTCCTTCTATAGACATTAGTATCAGCATAATATTTTCTCCAGAACACATATTGTAATTCTTCAGAGAGCCAGGCCAAGAGTTTTCTAAATCCTTCGTTGTCCACTGTGTTCAGTCTGTCCTCCCCAAAGTTCTAAGCACAGAGGGATCCATGCCAAGTTGTTTGCCACTATAAAGCAAGAATGGCCTTTTCTTCACAATGCCTTGTTCCTCATCCCCATCTGCGACCTTAGTAAGGGCCCTAGCAATCCATGTTTCTCCCTCATTTCTATAATGACTCGACCATCTTAGCCTCTGCCTACATTTGTTTATGTCTGGGTCCTCAACAGACATCCTCATCCTCATCCTTGCTGAACCATTGATGTCAGTAACCAATAAAGCATTTCTTAGTTTGCTTCTCTGGCTCGTCTCTCATCCATGACCTAGTTCCAAAGCTGCCTTCACATTTTCAAACACTTGATACAGCAACAGCCCCACCAATTTTCTGTTAGCCCAATTTTCTATGCTGCTTCTATAAGGTTCCTAAAACTGGTAATTTACAATTACAAAGGCTGGGATGGCCAAGGTTGTGAGGTTAGAGAGCATATGGGGTGGGGGGAGAGAAAGTGAAAGAGCAAGAGAGCGAGAGAGCAAGAGAGAGCAAGAGAACGAGAGAGAGGGGGTGGGGAGAGACAGAGAGATAGAGTTCCAAACTCACTTTATGTTTTTATCTAGTTAGTTTTGGTCCTGGGGCTTGGACTCAGGAACTAGGTACAGTCTCTGAGCTTCTTTGTGCTTGAGCCACAGCACCATTTACACCTTTTTCTGCATAGTTGATTGGAGATAAGAGTCTCACAGACTTTCCTGCCTGGGCTAGCTTCAAACCACCATCCTCAGATCTCAGCCTCCTGAGTAGCTAGGATTTGACCCAGTTCCTGGGTCAAACTCACTTTAATAATAATACTCTCAAAATAAGGAAGCTTGGTTTTCTTAATAGTAGTATTAACCCATTCACTTCAGGGGGTACAGTCAAATCACAACACAGACTAAATTTTTCTGTCTTGATGCATTTTTCTCCAACTTTTCTTCTTCATATTGACTCATTATGTAGGATCCCTTAGTAATAAGTATGGGGGTAATCCTGTTTTTCTTCTTCTTTTTGTTTTTCCCCCCTCTATCATTGACGTGACCTTTCAAGCAAAAGCAGGAGTCGGTGTGATTCTTGTTAATATCTTCCATCAAGTTCAACATGCTGGGAGAGAGAGAACTGTAGGTTGGTAACAATTGCTCTTTTGTGTCCTAATTTACTGACCATACTTATGTTTTTAGTTAATTTGTTCTCACGTTGAGTTTTCTATTCTTCATTGGTGTTGAAAGAAAAAAATCCTTTTTTTCTGTACAACTTAATCAGGTTTTGGGACAATTCTAAGAACTCTAATGTTCAGTTACATTATATATGTGTGTGTGTGTGTGTGTGTGTGTGCGCACGCGCGCACACGTGTATGTGTGTGTGTACTTAATATAAGCTCATTCAATTATGTGATACATGAGTTTTACCTATCATCTGATTTTCATGATAGTCCAAAAAGCAAAACCATTATCATAATTTTATAAGCTGAAGAGATGAAAGATTACATTGTATAAACAATGTGGTAGTGGGCCCAGTCATGACTGCACTCTTAGCCACCATCGGATGATAGGAAGGAGAGGACTCATCAGTACTTGTGACTTATTTTCAGTATCATATAGGACAATGGCTTTCCATGAAGGTACAACTTTGACTCACCCCTCAAGGATAGTATACAGAGAATTTTCTGATTCACTTATAGGGAGTGCTACCACTCTGAGGTATCCTGTAGTGCACAAGACAGCTACCACAGTGAACTTGTCTAATCCAGATACCAATAGTGTTGTTAAGGTTCAGAAACTGGATTTGGACCAAGGTTGAGCTCAGTTTATTCAATTCTACTTAAAGCTGGGTGCTGATGGCTCACACCTATAATCCTAGCTACTCAGGGAGGCTGAGAACTGAGGTTCATGGTTCAAAGCCAATTGGAGCAGCAAAGTCTGTGAGACTCTTATCTCCAATAAAGTATGCAAAAAAAAAGCCACAAGTGGTGTTGTGGCTCAAGGGATAGAACACTAGCCTTGAGCAAAAGAAGCTCAGGAACAGCATCCAGGCTCTGAGTTCAAATCCCAGGACTGGAACAAAAAATTAAAATAACTTAAAAATATACAAAGTTGAATGAAAATAGCACCACAGTGTGCTATTAGTCTCAACAATCATTTAAAGGTAATCAAAGTAGAGCTGAGATAAACACAATTAAGATACACAATAATGACATTCAGAGAGTATAGATTGTTCTCACTACCTCCAAATGTGTTGTTTGGAATTTGGTTCAAATGAATGAACCCAATCCCCCTGTTTAAGAAGCCCGTTAATAATGCAGAGGTTTTGTGGCGGTCCTATAAAGCGTAGTTGCATTTGGTTTGGATTTCCATGTGGTTAAACTACAGGTTTTCTTGGTTTCACTGGGTTTCGGATAGGGGACGATCAGCCTGCGAATCAGATGTCAGCTTTGGAACTTGTGTCTTCCTCCTATCCAAGGCTTTGAACAGCTCGGGCCTTGGACTTTATGTCAAGCAACTGACAAGGGACAGGAAGCATAGCAAGGCTCTGCAAGGTGGGGCCAATGTGTTCTTCAAGGCCACAGGGAAACCGAACTGCCCTCTGCCATTTATCTTCACTGTTTATGTTGGCCTCGTCCGGTGATCCAGATGAATAAGCAGAGGTACATGGGGTGTCTGAAGGCCGGGGGGCACCCCGCAGGCCTGGGCTGGGCAGGCCTCTGCCACCCGCTGCTGCTGCACTTTTGTGTCTGAGTCCAGCCACACACGGCCGACCCTCGCTCAGGCTCCGCTCCTCTCTGGCTCTGAGCCAGCGAACCCCCTTTCTCAGGATCAAAGCGTGCTCTGTGGAGACGCAATGGCTGACCCAGGCTGTGGACAGTTCCAAAGCTGAATCCAATTTTCTTTTTTTTTGGGGGGGTGTCCCCGGGTTGCATTTCTTTCTGGCTTGGCCTGTGGCCACTCGTGGGGGAACAGTAGAGCTGCCATGACAATCTGTGATCATCAGTGACACAAAGGGCGGCTCCAGCATGGCCAGAGGAGGGGTGGCAATGCTAAGCTCAGCGGCTGCAGAGCAATGGGGCACACCCTGGCGTGTGTGTGTTTGGGGGTCACGACCATGGGTACCCTGTGCCCCATGATCCTGCAGTGGGTTTATGAGCTCATAAGCGGCTGTGAGCGTGGGCTTTGGAATAAGAAAAATGAGGTTTGACCTGTGTGTTTGTGCCCAGTTAGCAGAGGGAGCTTGGGGGTCGTTGAACCACGGGGCTGCTCGTGTTCTCATCTAGAAGCCATGCACACGTGGGTCTCTAACAGCATGCGGCCCTCCAGCAGTGAGGGTCTCCAGCAGAGCTGTGGGTCTCCAGCAGCGTGTGGGTCTCCAGCAGCACACGACCCTCCAACAGAACGTAAGTCTCCAGCAGTGCATGGCCCTCCAACAGCGTGTGGGTCTCCAGCAGCACATGGGTCTCCAGCAGCGCCAGCAGCTCGTGGGTCTTCAGCAGCATGCGGGTCTCCAGCGGCTTGTTGTCTCCAGCGGTGCGCTGCTCTGCAGCAGCATGTGGATCTCCAGCAGCGCGTGGGTCTCCAGCAGTGCTTGAGTCTCCAGAAGCACACAACGCTCCAGTAGCGCACAGGTCTTGAGCAGCGCGTGGGTCTCCAGCAGCTGGTGGGTCTCCAGTGGCACGCAGTGTGCGGCTTTCCAGCAGTGCGTGGGTCTCCAGCAGCGCCTGGGTCTCCAGTGGCATGTGGGTCTTCAGCAGCATGGGGGGGTCTCCAGCAGGACAGGAGGTGCACAAGAAGCTGTGCTGGACTCAGGCCTCAGGGGCTGCGCCTGGGATCTGTGCTCTCCAGGTGGCGGATGTTGGCCAATGGCTTACTTTTCTGTACTCAGGGGAGATCACAGAAATAGCTCACAGGACTGCTGTCAAGTGGAGATCACAGAAACAGCTCACAGGACTGTTGTCGACCAAGGGAAAAATGTAGAGCGAACATTCAGAACAACGCAGGCCGTATGACAGTGCTTGATCATCGGGAGAGAAAATACTTGGTCTCAGCAGCAGAGCACTCTACTGTCTGTGTAACGTTTGTAACCACGCTATTGTGAATGCCTTCACACTCTCTGGATTACTTCTGCACTGTCTATGATGCTGAGAAGTTATTTTCGATGCATAATTGGCTGCCTGAAGAGCCAGTCAGAGAGTCTGGTCTTGTTCTTCGAAAGGAGTGAAGCCTAATTGAAGTTAAGAGTGCACACAAAGTTGAGAAAGGTATAGATGGGAAGCTGGTCTCACTAGTACAGCAACTGAAGAAAGTGCACTGAGGCTCGCGGACAGGGGGAGTCCTGTCTTTAGATACCCGTTAGTCAGAGGACTCCCTATTGCTGGAAATGCAAGCTGCCAACCACAGACAGCAGTGTTGGTCCATGTCAGAGCATGGTCCCCTACTCCCACCACCCATCCTATCCCTCCAGCTCCCAGCAAGTCCTTTCCAATTCTCTTCTAGCCTATCCTGGCCCTGAAGTCAAGGTTATTTACAGTATTTGTAATTTTATAAAGCATTTAAAGAAAAATCTGTTTACTTTCCTATTACTCCGAAGTAACGCAATTGCGGTTTCCAGTCCACAGCAAGGACATTTTGAGTCGATGATTCTGATGATAGGTTATAGAAAATGAGCACTTGCTTGCTTTTGTACGTGTTTAATAACATCTATTTGTTTACAAACAGAAAAAGTACAAATGCAATCATTTAAATCGATATACTTTAACCATTTTATTTTCAGATGATGAAAAAAGTCACATGTTGGGGTGATTGATAAAGAGCAAATGACTTCAGTGTCTCATGCCTGTAATCCTGGCTGCTCAGAAGGTTGAGATCTTAATATCATGGTTTGAAGCCAGCTTGAGCAGGAAAGTCTGATAGACTTTTATTTCCAATTAACTAGCAAAAAGCCAGAAGTAGAGTTTTGGCTCAAGTAGTAGAGCACCAGCCATACAGCTAAGGGATAGCACCCAGAGTAACTACACATACATGCATATGATGCTAAATCACACTGAACATGTTTCAAAGATTCTTTGTAGAGACATAAGTTTCAGAAATTTAAATTCACAAGTATTCCACTTAAAAGTTTAACTCACCAGGGGCTGGGAAGGTGGCTCAGCGGTAGAGCACTTGCCTGCATATATGAGGCCTTGGGTTTGATTCCTCAGCACTATATAAGCAAAAAGAAAAAAGCCGGAAGTGGCACTGTGGTTCAAGTGGTAGAGCGCTAGCCTTGAGCTGAAGAGCTGAGGGATAGCTCCCAGGCCCAGAGTTCAGACCCCATGACCGGACCCCTATCCCCCCCCAAAAAAGTTTAACTCACTGATGTTGCTTAACATTTTCCTTATAAGCTAAAGAGTAACAAGATACCTTGTTACAAGGTATCTTTGTAGTTTTTCTTCCAAGTTGATGCATAAAATAGTCTACTCTTGAAATACAGAATTGAAACATTTCAGTTTTAATTACACGGGGCTTTGAATATCTTTAAATTTAATTGTGGCTTCACAATAAAATTAGGTCATGATGAAGATCTTCTGAATTTCAAGACATCTTCCAGAAACAGAAAAGCATGCTTAAATTGTTCAAATGTTCCAATTCATCCATACCAGGCAGCTTCCTACATGTCTTGTCATAACTCCCATGTTAAATTTAGTACTATGTTCAGAAAATGGAGAAAAATGTTCACCACTGGCAGGTGAAAACAGGAAAAAAATATTGACTCAGGACAATTAAACAACTAATGAAAGGATGGTAGTTCCAAAGCCACCATGACTAGGAAAGTGGGCACAGTATCTCATTTGGCTGACTTGAATCTAGTCCACAGTGCCTCTAATTTCTACCTAGTAAACCTTATATTACAGTGAATTAAAATTTTAAAAAAAACCTCCTAAAAGACCATTATTTTTGTGATCAGAGTAAGATCTTTGCTTTTCCATTTTCCTCTCCTCTTCCTCCTATTCTTTCCTTCCTTCTTTCTCTTCCTCTTTGTGTGTGTCCCAGTAGTGGGCTTTGAACTCAAGGCCTGGGCATTGTCCTGTGCTTTGTTGCTCAAGGCCAGTTGAACTACAGTACCACATCTGGCCTTTTGCTGCTTAACTTGAGATAAGCATCTTAAGGACTTTCATGTCTGGGCTAACTTCAGAGACCATGGTCCTCAGATCTCATCTTCCTAGGAAGCTAAGATTACAGTGTGAACCACCAGCCTCTGCCTCCATTTCTTTTCTCTTGAAAACATCTCAATATATTAATTTAGTTACCAGGCACAAACAAAATGATCATAGATCTAATCACTAATGACATTGTTTACCTGGAGAGCAACTATTTTGGATGCAATATGACCCCAAACTAGAATAGTTTGATGTGCCGTTGACACTATGAAAAAAATCACTTATCTTTGGTTCAGATTCTGACTAGAACATCAAAATAAATTATATGGAAAGAATATTCTTCAAGAGAAAGCTATTTATCTGGGTCATCTATCACAGAATTACCATGTATAAAGGATTGTATGAGAAGAGAGAAAAATAGGGCTTTCATTTTATCTGGGAAGGTTCACTCTGATGGAGTTGACTGAGCCGTGATGACTTTTGCTTTCAGAAAAATAGAAAGGCCATTAGCCATTTCAGATAGTGGTTTTCAAGACGGAGGGCATCAAGCCTCAGGTGCGTGCATTATGGCTCCAGTCATTCAAACTTGGCCCATTTTATTTGCAAGTTTTGCTTCTTCAGTCCACTAGATGGATAACGGAGGGAAGGAAATTCTTTTTTTTTTTTTTTTTTTTTTGGTCGTGGGGCTTGAACTCTGGGCCTGAGCGCTGTCCCTCAGCTCTTCAGCTCAAGGCTAGTGCTCTACCACTTGAGCTACAGCACCACTTCCAGTTTTCTGGTGGTTTATAGGAGATTAGAGTTTCACGGACTTTCCTGCCCGGGCTGGCTTTGAACCGCGATCCTCAGATCTCAGCCTCCTGAGTAGCTAGGATTACAGGCGTGAGCCACTGGCGCCCCGCGGGAAGGAAATTCTTATAAGCCACACCTGAGACATAAGTTGGACACACTTGACACCAGCAGAAAGGGCGTGAGGCGGAGTTTCAGTAGCAGTGAGTGAGACTTGAAGTTGTGGGGAATTAGGACTCTCAGAGAGACCAGGGAACCATCCCCGCCCCAGTCCACCCCAGTCCACTCCAGTCCACGCCCACCCAATAAAGAGCAATTCTGCAAGATAACAGCCTGGAGCCTTTACTCTGTCTGTCTGTCTCTGCTTGGGAAGCTAAATATGAACACTCTCTGATGTCATTGTGATGCTCCAATACAATCCAGATCCCAGAATATTTGACTTTCTACTGTTGCGGGGTTGGCTCAGAACCCATGGTACGCAGGGGAAGAGTTTTCTCTGGTTTGGAGCGGGTGGGGCTAGCAGGAGTGGGCGGGGCAGGCAGGGAACAGGTGGGCTGGACTGGCAGGGGAAGTAGGCGGGGCTGGGGAGAAAATGGGCGTGGCCAACAGGGAGGAAGTAGGCGGAACTGTCAGGGAGGAAGTGGGTGGGGCTGGCAGGAGTGGGCGGGGCAGGCAGGGAACAGGTGGGCTGGACTAGCAGGGGAAGTGGGTGGGGCTGGGGAGAAAATGGGCGGGGCCAACAGGGAGGAAGTAGGAGGAACTGTCAGGGAGGAAGTGGGTGGGGCTGGCAGGAGTGGGCGGGGCAGGCAGGGAACAGGTGGGCTGGACTAGCAGGGGAAGTAGGCGGGGCTGTGGAGAAAATGGGTGGGGCCAACAGGGAGGAAGTAGGAGGAACTGTCAGGGAGGAAGTGGGTGGGGCTAGCAGGAGTGGGCAGGGTGGGCAAGGAACAGGTGGGAGGGACTAGCAGGGGAAGTGGGCAGGACTGGTAGGGGAAGTAGGCGGGGCCAGCAGGGAGGAAGTGGGCGGGACTGTCAGGGAGGAAGTGGGTGGGGCTGGCAGGAGGCAGTGGGAGGGGCCTGCAGGAGGAGGTGGGCAGGGCCGGGTGCTCATTACTGGTGTTGGTGTAGACCTGGCGGACTTGGGATCATGCCCGGTGCCCGGTGCCCGGTGGGTGGTGCCTGGTGCAGGGTCATTCGGTGCCCGGTGGGTGGTGCCTGGTGCAGGGTCATTCGTGCGGGACGCCACGCAGCCTCCAGCCCCTGCACACCATCTACCCACTTCGCGTGACTCAAAAGGGAAACGGGAAAAACGAATTCTGAACCGACTGCTTCTTTTCTAACTCAGTAAGTTCTGGGTGGAGAAAAAAAAACACGGATTGCTTCAAAGAACAGCTGTCCATCTGTGGAAAATATCTTATCTCTGGCCAGCACCTCGGTAGGCAGCAATTTTGTGAATTTATTTGGTGATCAGGGTCCTTGGTCTCGGGAAGCTCGGCTTCCCTCTACCCATGGCTGGCTGAAGAACAGCAGCTTCTCTGGTCTTTGTGAGTTCTTGCACTAGGAAGCCAGGTGCCATAGGAAGTATGTATCCTTATCTCCATATAGGATAATGGGAAAATCATTGATTAACTGAGTGCAAGTTTAAGATCAGGAATTGTAGGAAACATTACTGCCCCAAACAGTGGAAACTGATAACAGAACTGTGTTTCCTTGGTGATGCTTGTTTAGAGATAAAACAGACCCCGGACTCTGTAATGCTAGATTTTGACCAAAAATTCCTTGATAGATATTTGCTTGTTTTTGACCAATTTAGATCCCCAGGGAGCAGAGTTCTTGTTGCTGCAGCCTTGTTTTACTCTTAAAAGTTGGAAATAATCTGAAAAGTAGTAACAATCTTCAATGTATGCCTAATGATGTTTTGGACATGTGATTATTTGATGAGATTTTGATTTATGCTAAGTCTGAATATGAATGTTCTAATGTTTGTTTTGGTTCAGTTAGGACTGGGTATTTCAGGAAAGGCAAACCGTTTTCATCTGGTGTTTGTGAGTTACAATTCACATATTCTTTGCCCATTTTCAGTGAAACTATCCAGTGGTTTTCAGTATACTCACAGAGCTGTGCATCCATAGCTACATTTTCCACACTTGTATTTGCATCAGTTAACTGGACCAAGGGGCTCACATTGACATGTTCATGCATACACACTTGGCTTCCGCTGTAATGCATACCTGTTTATCATACCTGGAAGCTTTGGTTAGATAAAAGAGATGATTTGGTGAGTATGTAAAAAAAAAGGGGGGGTTAATCAATAAGGCAGATTACTTTATAGCCAATAAAATAATATTAAATAAACAAAATAAATAAAATACTTCAAATAAATCCTCTTCTCCTCTCCTCTTCCCTCCCCCTCCCATCTTTTTTTTCTTCCCTTCCCTTCCCTTTTCCATTCCCTTTCCTCTTCTCCTTCCCCTTCCCCTTCAGAAGAGAATCTCACTTTGTAGCCCATGATGTCTTCAAACTTATAATCTATCTGCATCGGTTTCCAAAATTCTGGAATTGCAGGTATGTTCCTCCAGGTCTTGCTAAGATAATATATACTATTTTAGCCAAAACACAAATGAGAGCATTCATTGCCCTCAGACCTGCACTTTAAAAAAGAAGAGTTATTCAGGTAGACAGAAAAGGATGCCAGATAAAATTTAGACCTGCTCCAAAGAATGAAGAGTATTGGAAATGTCATAAGATTTGTTTTAAAAAGTGCATTTTCCTTCTTTAAAAAGATGTTTAAAGGATAATTCAATACTACTCTTCTTCTTATACAGAAGTAATATGCATTACAATAATACCATAAAGCACAGGAAGTTGAAATGGAATGTACTATAAGATTTTTTTTCTTACAGTTCATATAATGATATAACATTGAGATTCAAGAGATACAGATCAGGGGTTGGGAAGGTGGCTCAGTGTTAGAGCACTTGCCTTGCATGCATGAGACCCTGGGTTCGATTCCTCAGCACCACATAAGCAAAAAGAAAAAAGCCGGAAGTGGTGCTGTTTCTCAAGTGGTAGAGCGCTAACCTTGAGCTGAAGAGCTGAGGGACAGCGCCCAGGCCCAGAGTTCAGGCCCACGATGGGACCCCCCCCCAAAAAAAAGGAGATACAGATCAATGGTGTAAATAGAAAGGAATCACTAAAAGGGATAAAACAAATAGATATAGCTAAGATGATGCTAGTAAAAATAAAATAGAATAGACCAAAAGTAGTCAGGAAAAAGTACAAAGACTAGATGGAATAGTGAAGCCTGGTCCATGCAACTCTAATTACAACTGCATGCTACTACATAAATGTACAAGCAATTACATTATGTGGAAGAAAACTGTTAGACTGAATAAAAACCCATCTATATTCTGTGCCTAGGAGACCTATGAATTTAGTTACCAATGAGTGAAAAGCAAAAGATGGGAACTAATTTATGAAGGAAATATTAATAAGAAACCAGGAGGCAATGTATTAATATTGCACAACATACCCTTTAGAACAGGAACATTAGCAGGAATAAATACAATAAAATGTGGTAATGTTTGCAGAACTATATTCAGAGGACGTAAGAACCCTAAACACCTTTGCAATGATCAGCTCAGAAGCAGATTACATACAGAAAAACTTCATAGATTTGGGTATATTTTTTGGGGGGGGAAGTTTTATTTTTTTAACAGCATTTCTCTTACTACTGAAATTTTCAAGACTCAAAATGTCATGAGTGAGAAGGAGTTACTGGATAATCTATGAAGCATTAACATATTCACTGTGTGAGTGTAAAGAGAATGATAATTTGCACACTGAACATTGCTTAATTAAAATATTTATTCAATATTTATTGTGTATCTAAAGAATACTAGATGTACCACTACCTTTCATATGTTATCTAATGAGTATGCTGTATGTCCCCCAAAAGTCTGTGTGAGAAAGACTTAGCACCCAGCCTTTCAACATGGGGGGAATGGTAGGGTCTTCATGGAACTGGGCCTTATGTAAGCTTCTTAAATTATTGTAGGGCTGGGACCTAAGAGGGATTGTGGGACCTGGCCTCCTCCTCTTGGATTCTTTCACTTCCTGGCCATTAGGGGAGCAGTAGGTGAACACTTTTCCCCAATCCTGTGCTCCCCAAACTTTCCATCTGACACCTTCATCACCAAAGGCTGATTGGAAGCCTGTGATCTTCCCACCACTTTTTCTCCAGGTAACACAGGGCTTGAAATAATCTTTGAAAATCCATCTGTAATTGGAGTATGAATGTAGGTGATACTCATTCCCTGAATGAGGAAGGAAGTGGTAAGCAAACGGATTACAGTTTGGTGGTTAATTAGTTTTGCCCAGGAGAACTACTAAGTTCCATGGTGTAATGGTTAGAACTCTGGACCTAATGAAAATGGCTTTGTTTATTTTGCTTGGAGACCCTGTCCCAACAAAGAACAGCATTGTCTGAGATCTGAAAGACATAATATAGACATTACAGTAATTAGTATTATCTAATTCAAAACTTCAAGTACAAATCAGATGTAATGATGTAATGGATGGTACCTGTTTTTCTTTTGAGACATGCTCTTACTGTGTAGCCCAGGTTGACTTTGAACTCATAACCCTCCTTCCTCAGCCTGCTGACAGGTAAGTACCAGGTGTGTGCCCCCACACAGACAATAGATTGTATTTTTTCTGCAATCAAATAATATGAGATTTTAGTGAGATTAGTTCAGATTTAAAAGATTATGACTGAAGTACCAGGATCCTTAGAAACTGCTGTTCTTCTGAAATTGATAATCTTCCAACTGTAATATATTTACAACCTCATTCATTAACCAAGTTTTTAAAAATATTTTAATAAAATAGAACAGAGTTAAAGAAATGTAGCAAGTACATTTGTTAACTAAATAAGGCTGGATTAAAAAAATCCTCTTATTGCACCCGTAGTTCAGACAATATGTTTGATCATCAAAATGTTTCAGCCAGTGACAGACCTCCCTGTTTCATGCCTTTGACCTGTCCCCTCCCTAACCTTCCTGGAGCAAGACAGTCAGTAAACTCCACGGGTTGCCATAGAAACACATTAAGCACAAACATAAAAAATGTGTGACAGGTTCAAAGGGTTCTGGGGGATTATTACAAAGCCATAACACCTGCCAAATAATTGGAACAATAAAAGTGGAAAATTAATTTCAAGCAAGACTAAACATCTTAACTGACTGCTGACAGGCTTTTAAAGACTATGTACGCGGACTAGGAAAAAGGTGTGCGGATTTTCACAGATCCAAGTGGTTAATTAATGGAGACTGCAGCCAAATGCAAGCATTGGGAATATGGTCAGGGGGAAAAAAAATCTTGGTTTTTGGTTTCACAAAAGAGAATTTAACTTAATCAAATTTATTGGAAAGAAGGACGGGAGTACAGAGAACAGGCTCCTTGAAACAGTTGAAAAAATGCGCCATGTTCTGCACTTTGAGATTTGCTATGTTTCTTGATCCAAGTAAAATATAACCAGGGTGTTAAAGGAAGTCGAGACAGAAAAAGGAGACCCTTTTTTGGGATAGTTTTACAAGTGCACTTGGTTCTGGAGAGACCTCCAAGGATTAGCCAGGGTGATGGAATTCTTTTTAAAAAGGTCTGGGAATGTAGCAGGGTGGCTTGCTTTCAAGTTGACATCATTCATAAGAAAAGCGCTCAAAGGTGTTTTGTGGGTCCAATGAAGAAGCAGTTGGATCTCACTTGTCAGAGGAAGGGTATGCCAAGTGCCGCTTTTCAGATGGGAGACAGAGATGCTTCATTAACTTGTCAGACTATCAGGGAGGTATGCCTTTTTTGCTGAAGAAATGAGGTGTTGTAACACATCCTTTAGAGTTTCTATAGTGGGCAATTTACTGAAATGCTCTACTGGTTAAAATGATCTCTTCAAAGTGGCATAATGGGAAAATTGACAGATTGAGTTGAAACTTGTTCAATTGTGAGAAAGAAGAGGCTATTTGGCAAATTGAATCATTGCTAGTTCATGAAAAGCAATACATCTAGAGGATTTAGTTTTGACAGTTTTGTGGATGCCATTACCCGTCCCCCCCCATCTAGTGCCAGTACTAGGGCTTGAACTGTCCCTTAGATTTATTAACCAATGCTGACACTGTACCAGTAGTCACAGCTACACTTCTGGCTTTTTAATGGTTAATTGGGGCTACAAGTCTCGTACCATTTCCTGCCTGAACTGGTTTTGAACTGTGGTCCTCAGATCTCAGTTTCCTGAGTAGCTGGAATTATAAGGGTGAACCACCAGAGACTAGCTGAGCATATAACTGTTTCTTCTCCCTTTAGACTCAGTCTATATGAGATCCTTTGTTAGGTTCTGTGGATGAACAAACTCTCATAATACATAACATATGGCTAACAGTTTTGAATAAAACATTTTGGAATCAAATGTCAAAAGTTTGCATACTATGAGAGAGTCAGCTCTGTCAAAGACTTTCATCTTGAGGTTTCATACTCAAGTCAAGGGATGCTGTCTTTGACAAGTCATTCTCAGATTCTTTTTTTCCTGGTAGAATTGTCCCATAAGAACATGGCAAACTTTAAAACATGTATTTAGCAGTGAAAAATTTTCATACTTGGAGCAAAAAAATATTATAATTGGGGAAGGTCCAAAGACATCAGAATCTCATCTGGTAAAGAAAGTGAATGCTGAAACTGTTACTAATTTAAAGAAAGAAAAAGAAATGTAACTATTAAGCAAAGAAAGTGACACTATTTTGTGGCTTGCAACCTGGTTTTCAAAGTAATTTGCAAAGTATTCCCAGCCTGTTTTGATCAGTGAACAGTGCTTGTAATTGACTGAAAGTTTTCTTGGTGACTACTGGAAAGGAGAAATTTAGGATTGGTAGCTGGTAGGCTGCTACCAGTGCTAGAATCTCATGGTGTATGTTCATAGCTTTCACTTATTGAAAAAAGAGAGGTAGACAGATGTTAGATAGGGAAATTTTTGCTGGGGAAGCAATATTTTAAACATACTCTCTCTCCCTTTCTGTCTCTGTGCTGGTACTGAGGCTTGAACTTAGAGCCTGGACATTGTCCCTTAGTTTTTTTTCTCAAAAGCAAAAGCTCTGTTCCTGGCTTTTTGCTGGTTAATGAGAGATAAGAGTCTTGTGGATTATTCTGACCAGGCTGGCTTAGAACTACAATCCTCAGATCTCCGTTTGCTGATTAGCTAGGATTACAGGCATGAGACACAGGTGTCTAGATAAACTTTTCATCTAAAAGCAGTCAATTTGGAAACAGTTAATTCTTCATTAGTGTTCTACAGGGAGAAGAGCCTGGCACTTACCAGAAGTCCAGAGCTGAGGAAAGGTGAACTTGGATACATCTCCTTACCATTTTATATTAAGATGAGTGAAAAACTATCATTCTACCAGAAGAACACATATGTTTGCATATCCGAGGGTGACTGGAAGGTTGAAAGAACCATGTGAAAAAATGCCAACGCTTGGCAATTTAATGTGTGGCAGTTTCAGACAAGCACTTTATGGAAAAAAAAATTAGAAGCGTAGATTGGGCTTGACTCCTTTACGACGATTGGGATGTTGTTTCCTATTTGCAAACACAGAGGCCTGAAATTTGTCACTGAGAAAGACTCACTAGAAACATCTGGAAAGAAAGTCTTGTGTAAAGGGTGAACCTTTCTGCTGTGAATGGCACCCACATTATACCACTTACAATATGTGCTGCTATTATTGATGACAAGGATTCATGCATAAGTGTTTGTTTTGCACTGTAATCGTTTCAAATTTACATATTTGGAACTCAGATTTGGGCAGATATTTTAGTTGCCATCCTTATTGGTTATTCCTTAATACATTAAGGAATTTTAGGGGTGGGAAAGATAAATTGACTCTACTAGTAAAAAAAACAACAAGTCTACCAACTGGCTATAAATATATGACGTTAGGAAGAGAAAGTATTTTGGAAATAAAGACACGAAACAAATGACTCTTGCTTTATTTTCAGATTTCTAAATTGCCTATTGAACTCAAGCATGGATAAATAGAAACGTTAAGCAAAATACCCTGAACTGAAGAGATACTTTGTACTTAGCTCCTCTTTGTACTTGGCTCCTCTGGAAGGCTATGTTTTTGTCTCTCCTCTTTCTCTGTTACTGTACCAGGTTGCTATGCTTTCTCGTTACCCTTTGCACCTGACAATGAGTAGTAGTTAAACAATTAGAAACACATCATTAATACATCTTTTTAGACAAGAAGAAAACTGGCCTTCCTGAGTCTCTCTATTTTAACATGTACATTCAGTCTCTGCCTGCTGCATCTGCTATGTGAGATGCAGTGAGGAAGAAAATGAGAGCAAGTTTGGGACAAAAAAGCTGCTACCACAGAATAGCTAGCTACTTATTTGACCACTTCTGACTCTCTTACAAACTCTTCAATTCAAGAAAGGGATGGATAAACTATGGAGTAGATCCTTTCCTGTTACCAGTTCTCTCTGTGTTACATGGAATGTTTCCCAAATGAAATACCTATGTTTTCTGACTCCAATGGCAAAATGGCAGCGATATAGATTTATAATTTGAGAGCAGAAGGTCATGTCTAATCTCATAGCCATTTCATCAAGTGCCAGATTATTTCCCACAAGCTCTCTATATAGCTCTTTGCTCAGAAAGAAACTGGTGGATATTTGTAAGAGAAAGAACTATTACATAGATGTGGGGTTCAGGTAAAAGGAGAAGATTTACTATGTTCAGAGAAATTTAGACAGTTTTTTTTGGGGGGGTCCTGTCATGGGGCCTGAACTCTGGGCCTGAGTGCTGAGAGGAAGGGTAGGTTGAATGCAGTGATAATATTTAATGAACACCCAAACAGGTCACGAGGGGAGGGCTGGGTTGGGAGAGGTAGGGGAGAATGATGGAAGAGTGGTATGGATCAAGATGCATTGGGCTCACAACCCGAAATGTTGGACAACTTTGTGCAACCACTTAAAGATAATAAAAAAATGAATATTTTAAAAAGAAGTTGAAAAGAGCAGTGGGTGCCGTGCCTGTAATCTTAGCTCCTCACAAGGGTACAACCCAGAAGATCACTGTTTGAAGTCAGCCTGAGAAGAAAAGTCCAAATGACTCCACCTCCAAAATAACTAGCAAAAAGTAGGGATAGCAACTAGCAAAAAAGTAGTGGCTCAGGGTGTAGAACACCAAGCAAGAGAATGGAACAAGTGTGGACTTCTGAGTTCAAGCCTCAGTATTGGCAAGTTTTTTGCAAAGATGAAAATTTAAAAAAATGTTTTATTTTCTTTGTGGATCAATGATATTCCTAGAAGTTGGAGATAACTTAGCTAGAGAGCAAAATGAGACGGTGTTGGTTAATTTGGTATTTTATTTATATAGTCCTAGCTCTACTGGTCTCCCACTAAAGATTCCACAAAAAATCTTGAAATTGTGTCTTTTCAACTTGAGGTCTTTATTCTGTCTGCTAGAATGAAATCTGCCAAATTAGTCTTTATACATTGGTTTGTACAGACACTTTTCCTCACTCCTGCGTGCTCTGCAGAAATCCTGACCACTTTGTCTAATAAATTGTGTGTGTGTGTGTGTGTGTGTGTGTATACATTAGGAAGATTTTGTGATGCATGTATCTATGTCAATATATTCTCTCCTGTCTGCTTGCCCTGGTACACTATGAGAAGTTAGAGTTTCGAATTCACTCTCTTTGGCAGGAAGTGGTTTGTGTGTGAGATCTCGTTGACAGTGGGGTCCATAACTCAGAGACTGCTTTGGACCACAGGTAACAGAAAACCAAGGATGTCTTAACCCATTGGGAAGGTGAACTTGACAGAAGCTCCGAGGTAGCTCTTGAGTTGTGTTCTTGGGCTGTGGGTTGTTAAGGAGGGCGGTGACAGCTGCTGGCATCAGTCCTAACATGAGGGGATCTGGAAGAGGGGAGTGGTTGTGGGAGCAAGTGTGGGGGGATGCATACATCATGTGCATGGCCTTTGTTGAAGGCTAAAATATTTCCAGGAGTTATACAGATTTTCCACATAGTCTTTATGTCTCCTGGCTGGCTAGAATGGAAAGGGGAATAGCCGTCACTCTTGGACTTGCTGACCGGTGAGTATGGATGGGTGGCCATTGTGGAGATTCCTCCTAATTACAGGTGCTGGTTTGAGGTTTCCACGTCCACCACAGAGGGACAGGTCTAGCACCTCCATTACCTTTTCCTTTTGTGCCAGTTCTGGGTCTTGAACTCAAGACCTGAGCGCTGTCCCTTAGCTTTTTCACCAAGGCTAGCACTCTACTGCTTGAGTCACAGCTCCAGTTTGGCCTTCTTGCTGTTAACTGGAGATAAGATTGTTTACGCTACCCCTACCTCTCTCTCTCTCAAAAAGTCAAACTCTCTTTAGGGATTTTGAAGTCAGGCCAGACAGGAACATCTGTAAAATTCCTTTTGTTAAAAATGTTTTTTTATTGCAAAAATACATAGGGGTTACAGTTACACGAGCAAGGTAATGAGTTTATTTCTTATAAAGCATTGTTACCTATTCCTTTGTTTTTCCCCTACCATCTATTCCCTCCCACCTCCACAACTACATCCCCCTGCCCCCACCCCACTGCCTAAATTGTAAAAAGTTCATTATTCAACATAGTGTCTTGTACATCTCATTGTTACCATCAGTCAACCTGTATCCTATTTAAACACTTTTTCCCGTCCCCTCCCCAAGTTATACTGACACAGTGAAATCAGGAGTTATACCGTGGGGGAGGAACATACAAAGCAACAAAAAAATCTAATGGTGCCTTATAAATATGTTAGCTAGATCCTTATATATCACTCTGCAACAGAATTAACTCCAAATGGATCAAAGACCTCAGAGTCAAAACAGACACTATGAAGACATTACAGGAAGGAATAGGAGAAACTCTAGGTCTTCTTGGCACAGGCTGAAATTTTCTTAATAGAGACCCAGAAACATAACAAATCAAAGAAAGGTTGGACAAATGGGATTGCATGAAGCTGCAGAGCTTCTGCACGGCAAAGGACATAGCTAGCAAAATCAATAGAAAGCCCACAGATTGGGAGAAGATCTTCACTAGCCATACAATGGACAAGGGTCTCATATCTAAAATATACTTGGAACTCAAAATTCTTACCTGAGTTCAAGCTCTACTACCAACGGAAAGGAAGGAAGGAAGGGAGGGAGGGAGGAAGGAAGGAGAAAGAAAGAAAAAAAGAGGAAAGAAGAAAAAAGACAAAAGGAAAGAAATAAAGGAGAAAGGAAGGAAGAAATAAATGAAAGAAGGGAGGGAGAGAGGGAAGGAGGAGAGAAATGCAGTGAATTACTGAAAAAATTTCTAATTACTAAGGAATTTCTAAGGAGTTTTCAGGTGAGGATGAAGATGTGTCTACAGAAAATACAGGGCATTTCCAGGGTTGTTTATTAATTTCACTGCACACAATACACTGCTGGCAAATGTCCAAGCACCATTGTTTTGTTTTCTGTTAAAAAGATAGTGAAGCCATGAAACTCTGGAGGCGATAACAATTCCTCCAGGTCAAACTCAGCCACTTTCTACAACCCCTTGTATTTTGGAGCAGAAGTCTTCCAACACTTCAGTCTTCTGGTCCCTAGTTATCACACAAACCAAGCTGTGGAAGGTCCAAAAAGCAGACTCTAGGGGAGAAGTTATGAGGCCATTCACAGTTGTAAAAGAGATTTTCTCACCTTCGGATCCTCCCAAATTCCTCGTTGTGCTGCCCACCTGACATTGGAGTTTTTCCTGTGGGCCATACTTTGTGTCAATCCTTGGTCTTGAAGTAGATCAAAATTTAGGATTCTTTTATTGTACAGTACATCCAAACCCATGAAAAAACGCTAGTGATATTTTCCATTGCAGAGATACTTTTCCTGCTTTCGCAGTCTGTTTCTCCCCAGTATGGTAGCCACTCTCCTTCACGTGCTTGTAATGTCTGTGTTATCTTTGACTTCTTGGAATTTTTGTACTGGAATGATTAATGATAGGAGGGGTTTCACTGTGATAATTTCATAAACGTGTGCAGTATGTTTTGATCAAGCATAGCCCCTCTGTTATATACCCCAGACCCCTCCTTTCACCCCAAGCCCTTTGTCCAGTGAGGAGTCCTGGGTTTCATTATGCTGCTTTCTTGTCTTCGCATGTAACTTACTTTATTCCTCTCACCTTCCCATGGCCTCTGGCTGAGCCCCCAACACAGCCCCTCTTGTATTTTTTTTTAATTTAAAAATTACATTTTAATTTTTTTACTTGTACAAAGGAGTTACCCCTTGACAAATTAATTTCTAAGTATGACTCATTTTGCTTTCATCATTCTCCTCCATGTCTCCCAACTCAACCCCTCCCCTCAGTTTTCTTAATTCCTTTTATTAAAAAAGATGTTTTGTTATTGTAAAGGTGATGTACAGAGAGGTGACAGTTACATAAGTCAGGTAAGGAGGACATTTCTTTTTTTATTGTGAAAATACTGTACAGAGGGGTTACAATTACATGGGCAAGACAATGATGTACAAGTTGTTACATCGAAAGCGAACTTTACAACTTTGGTTGGGGGGTGGGGGGAGCGGGGAGGATTGGGGGCACGGGGGGAGGATGGGAAGGGATGGGAAGGGGAAACAAAGGAGGAGGCTTCAATGTGTGATAAGAAGGAGTACATTTCCTTTAGGAAAATGTCACCTTGCTGTCTCCCAGATTTTCCCTCCTATCTCCAGCCAGTTTTCTTACTTTCATAAAACATACATTGAATATTATGACTGCAGCCTTCCCCCTATTTCTTCATTTCTTTGCCCTTCCCTCTGAGAAACACCATACCTTTCAAATTTTGATTTGCTGGCATTCATTTTTTTGGACTGTGAGTTTGTTGTTCTAAGAAATTATACCATTAAATTCTTCTCTGTGTTCACCGTACTTTGGTTAATACATTTGTGTACACTTACATACAACCCCACAGTAAAAATACTGTATAGAGGGGTTACAGTTACATGGGTAAGATAATGAATACATTTCTTATTGAGCATTGTTATGCCCTCCTTTGTTTTTCCCTCCCCACCTCCCAAACTCATCCCCCCCACCCCATTTTCACTGTATTTGATTACGGTGCCCTACATCTTGTATATACATTTTTATAAATTGGGGAGGGGAGGGGAAATAACAAAATGCTGAAATAAGGATTCAGGTTGACTCATTGTAACAATGAGATGTACAGGTGTTTCCTTGTATATTTATTAATTAGTTCTAGCTTTCAATATGAACAAAAACATATATCCTTATCTCTCTGGGCCTGACTTAACACATATTTTTCCAGGTCCCTCCATTTCTTTGCAAACGATGCAGTGTCATTTGTCCTAAAATTCCATTGTATATGTATACTACATTTTCTTGAGCCATTCGTCCCTTGTAGGGCATCCAGGCATCCCACATCTCGGCTGTGGAAATTAGCATACCAGTGAACATGGTTGTGCAAGTGTGTCCTATGTAAAAAAAATTTTTTTCATTTTGTTCCAGTTCTAGGGCTTGAACTCGGGGCCTGGGAGCCGTCTATGAGCTTCTTTTGCTCAAGGCTAGTACTCTGCCACCTGAACCACAGATCTACTTCTGGTTTTCTAGGTTAATTAGAGAGAAGAATCTCATGGACTTATTTGCCCAGACTAGCTTTGAATCACAATAATCAGATCTCAGACTCCTGAGTAGCTAGGAATATAGGTGTGTTCAGCTAAGATGTATTTTTTTTTTCATTGCAAATCTAAGAGGCTTCTCAGGACTCTAGACTCTTTGCTTTAGCCAGTTCTGTCCAGTACAATCATGAGATGGCCAATGAATACACATGACTTACACACCCACTGCACACCTTAACACTGCCACTTGTCATGTTCTAAGGATAAGTTCACTATGCAGTTTCCTTGGACACGTCAATTTTTTTTTTTTTTTGGGTCCGGTTGTGGGGCCTGAACTCTGGGCCTGGGCGCTGTCCCTCAGCTCTTCAGCTCAAGGCTAGCGCTCTACCACTTCAGCCACAGCGCCACTTCTGGCTTTTTTCTTTTTGCTTATGTGGTGCTGAGGAATTGAACCCAGGGCCTCATGCATGCAAGGCAAGCGCTCTACCACTGAGCCACCTTCCCAGCCTGGATGCGTAAACTTTTATTTCCAAAGCTACCACTTGAATTTAATCAAAATTGTGTTAAAATGCAGTCACAAGGGAAGCTAAGAAACAATAGAAAAGAAATTAAATACACAATAATGGAAAACAAACATGAATTTAATATAAAAAAGAAGCATCTATTTTTAAAGAAGATAATATATAACAAGATTATGCATTTTCTTTTGCATTTTGGGGCTATATAGAGGTGTAAATCAATAGAATATAACAAAAACTTGAGGAATGTCCAGATACTAGAGTACGGGTGGGTGATTTTAATACAAACACTACTTTCAAAGTTTGACGAGTAGAATTCTGGTTGAGTTGCGAGTCATATGTTGGTTTCCCTGCTTGAGACTGAGGAGGTTTTATGAGGAAATAGATTGGATATGTTTTGGAGTGTACACATGTGTCTGTGACTGAGGCACTGATCAACAACAGAATTACCCTTCATATTTGACCTAGACACTCTCTCTAGCTCCTCCCCCTCATCTATTCTATCCTCTAGTGAGTTTGTTTTTATTAGATGTTGTCATTCCTTGTTGGTAAAATCATAGAGTACTGGGGGGACACCTTTCCTTTCCTCTGGCTGGGTGCTTGGGTTGTGCAATTCATGGAAAGAACAGCACTATAGTGTGGAGAGAGGGGGAATAAAACACTCCCAAGTGTTTTATTAGAAGATCCAGAGACCAGAAACAATAAACCAGTGTTGGCATTCATTTCACTTAAAACACTAATAAAGTAGACTTGGAAAGTTCATGCAAGAGTATCTAGGGAGATTTAAATCTTCTGGCGCTTTGTGATTAGGCATCTTGAAGAAGAAGCTCCTTATCATCGTGTGTATTTTGGAGGAGTGAGTGTAAGGTCACATTTGTTGTTGTCTAAGTGCTTTGAAGATTAAGAGAAAATACTGCCATGGACATGGCTTGGTATGGCTCAGTGAGTTGGCTTAATCTGATATCTAGAGATGATCTAGAACCAACTTTATCACTCAGTAATTACTCATCCTTGGACAGGTTAACAAACTTAGTTCCTCATCTTACTTCTTCTGGTAGGATGGCTTGAAGGAACTTTGAAAAATTATCCTGACATGCTAAAAATGTACGGACTGCCTTTATTTTTAAAATTTGTTATTAAAGTTCTCAGGTGATCATTGTTGGCCATTTTGTATTTTCTATTATAGGCTAGAATACAAAGCTTGGAAATCATAACCCTGAATTGGATCATAACCATAACCCCCAAGTGAGCTGATGGCTGAAAACCAAGAGGAAAAGGTGGTGCATTTGAGAGGATATTTGTGGTGAGTACAGCGATAACTTCAACAAGTTATCAAATTTACAACCTTTTGAAATGGACCAAATGCAAGCTAATTTTATGAAATGAGATTTCCATTGTTTATAAAGACTACTGCAGTGAGCTAGTACTCCATACACAAGAAATTTCAACATTAAGGAAATCCTTTCTTATGCAGATCTTGATTCTTATGGCCATACCAGCATGGAGATAAACATAGAACATTGCAATTGTTTCTAATGGATACTTCTTTGGCTCTATTCCTATTCACCATATAACTATAGACCTCCTTACGTGTCTATTGAATTGTTTTAGAATTCTTCAGATGTGTGTCATTATAGTCTACAGCAAGAACATTTACTATCCCAGCCACACTTAATGTTTTCTCTCTCTCTGTCTCTCTGTTTCTCTGTCTCTGTCTCTGTCTTTATGTCTGTGCCATGTCTTCTGCCTTGTAGTATCAAAATTAGCACCTTTGCTTAGGACATCAGTGGCTCACTACAAGTAATCCTAGCTACTCAGGAAGCTGAAATCTGGAAAATCAGGCATTTAGAGACCCCTCTTTAAAATAAATGACAAAAAGCAGAGTGGGGGGAATGGCTCAAGTGGTAGAGTTCCAGCCAGGCAAGCAGGCTGAGCTAGAACACAACCCTGATTTCAAATCCAAGCATCTTTAGTGGAGACCTTTAATCTCTACGGGGAGAGGGTAGTGTGAGTGCCTGTTTCTTGGTGTGCTGTTTCTTTGATTTTTCTTCCCTTTGGTTCTGGGACAAGATCCTTGAATCAGTTGTGTGTGTCTCAATTCCTTTTTATTCCATGTGGTAACACCCAGGAGGAATTTCATCTCCTTCCTAAGCTTCTCCAGTAGTCACATTCTTCTTTAGTGTTAAAGTACCCCAATGCAGTCTCTTCATCATACTAGCTTTGAGCTTTCTCTTTTAGTCTGGATCTTAGATCTAGGCAGAAAGAGTGCTTACAAATCTCACTTTTTTTTTTTAAAAAAAGGATGTTGTTTTACACTATCTCATCTTTCATAGTATAGGCCTACTATCTTCTTTAACCCCTTCAGAAAATGGAATACCTTGTTTGTAGAGCGTTTCCCCTCCCTTCTGTGAGGTTTGTGGGGTCACCGAGCCTCAGTGATGAGTTGAGTATTATTTATGGGGTTCTAGCAGTGGTCATTCTCAGCATGCCAGTGTAACTGGAATGGCACACAGCGTACATGCCTTCGAAGTGACTCACGAGGATGAAGTGTTAGAGCAGGCTCCTGCTTCACCCTGGCGTGGAGTTTCCTGAGAGATGCCAGAATTGGCCAAAGGACATCTTTTTGAAAAGATGGAAAGAATTCCATGGAAGATGTAGATCACTCTTTTTAAAAAAAAATATTTTTCTTCCATTTCTCTTTGGTACAACCATCAATAAATATCCCAGCCCTTTTGCAGTCGGTATCCATAACATGTTTGTATGGAAATAGAATAGCAGAGATCTTGAGAGCCATTTGGATATTGCACAAATGTCGTTTTAACACAAATAATTTTTTTTTCCTAGCGGAATAAAATCTCAAGCAGATGTCAAATCTGATTTTTTTTCCCTCAAAGACAATATGTGAATTCATGAGTAAATCACCATGCATCCTCAATATAAGTAGTTCCTAATTTATCTTAGGCTGTGTACAGACACTTTGAACAGTTAGAATGTTCTAGTGAAGGTGGGTTCCCTCGCCCATGAGTTTGGGAAGGGCTTCGTACCATATTCACAGATACCTTGCAAGGGGAAAAAAGTCTAATTTTGTTTCATTCACTTACATTTAATGCCTTGTAGAACACACTCTGGCAATTGTTGCTGTTTGAAATTCCCTAACACACTTTTGAGAGTATTTTCTTGGTTTTTTTTTTCTGCATGGAGTCAAGCAGGCTTTTTGATATGGAATACACAGACATTCTCAGTCCAATCACATTTTCAAATGCGTTTCTTTTTATATCGACTTCTTTGGGCAAGTAAGTGTGACGATGTTTGAACTGTGTTCTAGTCCCAGGGTAGGGAAAAGGTAGAAAGGATCTACACATTTGTCTTTAAAGTGCTGCTTGAGCAGTTTGTTTGGACCAACATTACCTGCGTTTGTGTATCTCTTGTTTGGAAGAATACCAGAGACAATGGGCTGTTCATACATGAGTGGGCAGTTCTGAGAAGCAAAGGGTTCCATTGTTTTTGGAGACTGGTAGACAGCATCTACTGTTAGCTCTCCAGGGTGGACTTGCACCCGGTGGCTGGCCAGGGACTGGGAGCTACCTGCTGCACAGCTGAATTTAATCTTGGCCTGCTGGTTCTCGGTCCTCCGTGTTTGCCGCTGTGGTGGAGGCCTCTCAGATCTCTGGTGGAATAGTCAGACCTTGCCTGAAATTCATTTCTGTTGTTTTTCTCCCAGAGCAAAATCCTGCACGCATTGACTTTGGTTTTGAAAAAGAAAAAAAAAAAAGCACAGATGTTGACAATGCACAGTATGTGTAAAAAAACTGCTTCCAAGTGTTCGAAGGTACCATACACTCTCTAAAAGAAAAAGTGCTGTGTGTGTGCATGTGCATGTGTGTAATATGGTAGCCCCAGGATTCGTCAGAAAAGAGAATGAACACTTTAGCTGATTAAACTAGGGTAGAAAATGCACTTGCCTTAAACTTCCAGGAAAAGCAAATGAAAATACAGTGTGTAAAACTGTCAACAAATAATTGTTGATTATTTTTTATACTTGACTTCTCTCTCTCTTTTTCCCCTTTTCTCTTTCTTTCTTTCTTTCTTTCTTTCTTTCTTTCTTTCTTTCTTTCTTTCTTTCTTTCTTTCTTTCTTTCTTTCTTTCTCTCTCTCTTTCTTTCTCTCTCTCTCTCTCCTTCCTGCTTGCTTGCTTGCTTGCTTTTTTGGGAGCACTCTTAAGTAGGCTGTGAAGTGGGTTGGTGGTGAAAGGCGAGCTGGTAACAATTATTTCCCCATACCCTTACCGACTTGGACACGGCTAACTTTCCTTTGCTATGTACAATCTAACTGAAAATGCAGATTCTATGACTAATGTCCTGGGTGTGTCAAAATGGCAGGCAGGCAGTGTTTACAACTCATCTCTCTACTTAGCATGTGCCTTGGTGTCCAGATTAATGGCCATTTCCTCTAAACTCATCCAGCTTAGATGCCTCTCCAGGGAATACGGATCTGACTGCAGTTACCTGAAGAGACCGTGCAAGAACGGGCGTGCTGCAGACAGAGCAGGGAGGTCAGTGCCGCAGAATGGCGTCAGCCATGTGCAAGGGGTTATGGGAAAAGTCACAGCAACTGGAACACTTGATGCTGGGAAGACTAACTATCAAACAAACAGTATAGTATTCCATTGTTTCTACCTTCATCTTGCCCATTCTGACTATATGCATTACTGCGCAAAGAATCAGAAATAAAATACCCCATTTGGAAAGTGGACGTCAAATGATCTGTGGTAATTACCATTATTCGCCAGAACAAGATCTCTTTGTTGTATTTTATAAGGGAAATAAGAAAGAGGGACTTAAATGATGGCCCATCTACCAAAACACAACATATTTGATAAAACACATTTTAAAAGCTATAAGAGGCTACATGCTAGAAACGTCTGTTTGCAGATTTGTAATTTATCACTTACTACACTGACATGAATTAGGAAGAAAGTGAAGTATGATGAAGTATATGAAGGGAATATTTATTTCATTTATAAGAATAGGCTGTGGTTCATGTAGATTTACATGCTTGTTAGGGTAAGTCGATTAAGAAATACTGGATTTTGACACAGAGGCAATACATCTTGTAAATGTTGCTCACTTGGCTCCTCCTTCCTTCTAGAACTCTGTAGAACAGTCTCTTTTAGGGAGCCACTTGGAATTCTTTGCTCTTAGCCCTGTTGCCAGATACTTTGCAACTCTGTCTCTTGTCTGTCAGTACTTGCTCTCTCTCTCTCTCTGTCTCTCTCTCTCTGTCTCTCTCTATCTTTCTCTCTCTGGTTTGAGCTCCGAGCTCTTCAGTCTTGTTCATGGCTGGTGCTCTACCACTTGAGCAATGGGCCAGCCTGGAATTTTGCTGGTAGAGAATTTCTCAAACTTTTCTTATCCGGGCTGCCTTTGAATCACAGTCCTGCAGGTTTCAGTCTCCTTAGAAGTTAGGATCACAGGTGTGAGCCAGCATGTCTCTTATATCTGTTGGTGGACTGAAGGAGATTCTCGAGAACAGGATTATTGTGACTGTCACTTTACTGGTCCTCCTTCCTCCACTCTTGGACCCCTCTACACTGTACCTGATACAGCTACCCCAGTAAGACGTTTATAAAGTTAACATGCATCGAGTGTTTGCCACCTATCAGGCACTTAACATTCATCAGGTTATTTAATTATTGTGGCAGTATCATTACTCTACTTTGTTAGAAGTGGAATTCTGGTTGAGGGAAGCAAAGCTGTTCAAAGGTCACACTGGTGGTGAGAGACAGAACTGATTGTTGAACCCTCGATGATCGGAATCCCAGCTTGCCTTCCTATTACCCTCTACGGCTGCTTGAAACCAATCAGTTCTTGTTGTTCATTGTGTTCATGTTCTTCCCCTGTCATTCATGAATTTGTCAATCTGGAAATGCCACATTTTTTTTTCGTGGTCTTATTTCTGCTGAGTAAAACAATAGGAAAACAGTCCATATGATGTAATTCCTTATGGTAGTGCACTGACAGTTAATTAAGCCCATCCACATGGTGCTTTGCAAAGACAAGGAATGGATTCATTTGGGGCTTAGCCATGTGCAAGGGTTAGGGTCAGATCTTTTAATTAATGGTGGTTGTTTCATGCTCTTGATCAAAGCATGAGTGAAGTCACGTCCATGAGGTCAGGTCCTGTGTAGGCCAGTTCATGAAGTCATGCTTGCCCCTCTCACCTCAGCCAGCCTCTCATGCTATTGCCTGAAAGCAGAGTTTTGAGGGGAAAAGTGCAGGGCCTACCCCACCCACTTGGAAAAAGTTAGCCAACACTCACGGCCTATTGACACGGGCCCGGAGACATGGATAATAAATCTTCGCTTGCTTTCTGTTCTTGTGAAAGATTCATTATGTGACAGAATGTCATGAATACTACACAACCTTGCGTGTCCTTTATACAATCCCTTGCAGTTAGAGAAAATAAGGGAAACAATACTGTGAGCTCCATTGAAAAGAGTTGTCTAGCTTGGAATGATGGCTAAAATATTTTCCCTTGGGATGGTCATATTTTTCTGTGTTATAATAGATGCTTTTCATCTGAGCTGTACAGTGGTGGGTCTTGGCTCTGAAGCTCATGTGTGTGGTAGAGGACTACTGGAATGGGAGATCAAAAGGAGACTGAAATGAGTATTTCTTAAATTCTTGTACACTAGCCTCTTTTAGAAACCATGTTGGGGCTGTCGGGGAGAATGGGGGTGGACACAGTGTGGGTTCTTGGGGAGGAGGCCAGTAAGAGCACACCACAGAAGGCGTAGGGGTGAGTGTAAGAGTCACGCTCATACCAGGGACAAGGGAAGAATGAGGGAAAAATTCTGAGATAGAATACCTGCTGTGGCCTGAGGACTTTGGACAAAGACCAGAGAGGCCACTCAAGAGGGAGCAAGGGACCGACCAGCCCACGATGAAGCCCGTGTGACCCCAGAGGAGGCCAGGGCCAGGTGTCCTGGGAAGACATGTAGCCAGGATGACGATCACTTGTATCTGTTTAGATTTTCTAATTTGATCTTTAATTAATTAATTTGTTTGTTGGTTGGTTGGTTGGTTTATGCCAATGCCAGGGCTTGAACAGAAGGCATTGCTCTCACTTGGCCTTTTTCAATGGAGACTGGTACTCCATGTGGCTTCAGCCACACCTCTACTTTTGGCTTTTGATTAGAGAATTGAAGAGTTCCACAGAGTTTTCTATTCAGGTTGGCTTTGAACCTGAATTCTCAGATCTTAGTTTCTTGAGTAGCTAGGATGACAGGTGTGAGCCAATGGGGCCAGGCATGAGTGAACATCCATTGTGTTTGTGTACCATATAGTCATTCTGAATGATCATCACTCAAAGTAGTCATTCAGAATATTTGTAAGATAAAATTCTTTTCTGAGATGTATTTTCACTATCACAAAACAGGCCATCACATTTTAATTCAATAAATAACTTCAGTGTTCAATCATTGTATTAAGGGGTTAAATCTGTTTTAGGTTTAAAAAATGTAGGAGTGGGTAATTTATTAAATTTGATGTGATATGTGCTTAAATAGGATACAAATTTATAATTTAATCATAACTTGGAAAATTAGTCAAAATAGTAATAATCTGGTTCTTGTTGAAACCAAGATCTTTTCCCATATCCAAAAATACACTTGCTTCTTCTTTTTCTATTTTTAGAATTTTATTTATTCATTTAATTGTAAAGGTGATACACAGAGGGGTTACAGTCAGGTAATGAGTACATTTCCTTTTGAACAGTGTCTCTTCTTCCCTGTTTTTCCTCTCAGTTTTTCTCCTCCTGACCTCCCTCTCCCACAAGTTGTGTAGTTCATTATCAACTTAATGTCTAGTGAGATCACTGCTGCATTTACTCACCCTTTCCCCACCATTTCTGTGCTTCTCCTTACCCCTCCCCCCAAGCAGATAAACTTACATATAAGACAAAAGGTACAGAAATCAAAAGCAGTGACAGAACAGAGAGAGAGAGAAAAAAAAAGCAAAATAACAAAAAAGCTCTATTTCTATTTCTTGGAATTTATTTCGATAAACCTCATTTTGTATGATTATACACACATAGCTATTGAGCCTTTGTGATCTTCTCCTAAGAATATCCTCTTCTGGACTCTCTGTCTGAATGTATATAGTCCTGTTTAATTTATCATGTCCAAGTGTAATTTTTTAGTCATTTTCTAATCAGTATATTTACTTGTAAATTTATAGGCACATTCTAATTATCAAAAAATGAGGGAAAACATGCAACCCATATTTTTTGGTCTGGCTTAATTTGCTTAATATAATTTTTTTCAAGTCTTTTCAGTTTTGGTAACTGGCAGCTCACACCTGTAATCCTAGCTACTCAGGAGGCTAAAATCTGAGGTTTGCAGTTTGAAGCCAGCCCAGGCATGAAAGTCTGTGAGACTGTTAGCACCAGTTAACTATACACACAACTAAAAGCTAGAAATGGAGTTGTATCTCAAAATGGTGGAGCAATAGTCTTGAGCACAAAAGCTCAGGGACAGCTTCTGGTCCCTGAGTTTAAGCCCCAGACCTGGCTAAAAGTAATATATGTCTATTATATAACATATATTCCATATATTCATATATAATGTATATATATTGTTCACCACACACACACACACACACACACACACATACACACACACACACACACACACATACGTCAGGTGCTGGTGGCTCATGCCTGTAATTAGAACTGCTTAGGAGGTTGAGATCTCAGGACTATGAAGCCACCAGTTGAGGTAGAAAAACCTGTGAGACTCATCTCCAGTTAACTTGCAAAATGTCAGAAGTGGAGCTGTGGCTCAAGGAGTTGAATACCATGTTGAGTGAAAATGCTAAGTTAAAGCATAAGGCTGTTCAATCCTTAGTACCTGTGCAAAAAAGAAATGGTAGTGAATAGCACTTGGGCTTGGTGGCACACTCCTGTATACCCAATGCTCAGGAGGCCCACAGCAAGAGGACCCTGTGTTTGAGGCTACCCTTGATTATATAGTGAGTTTGATGGCAGCCTGGTAGACAGAGAGCCAAAGGCCGGTCTGAGCTATGAAAAAACAGACAAAGAAATAGTAACATAAATATTAGTGAACAACTATGAAACAACTGTTTGTGGAATGATTTTATTTAAATATCTTATGCATTGGTTTATTATAAAAATTAGGTTAATTTATGTGAAGTATTTAAAAGTCCTAAATTGTATTTGTCTATTTGTGTTTAATTGTTAGTATCATATGGTTTTCAAATGCATTATTAAGTAATTTCATTTATTTTTCCATTACAAAGTAGGAATATACTCAGTGGAAAGATTTAGAAAATATGTATAAAATTAGGACAAATACCAGTCATAACATTCACTTCTAGAAAAGCTCACTGTTGACATTTGCTGTATTGGTTTTCCATATTTTCCTGTATCTGAGTCTCTGTGCACAGGTGCTGTTTATATGTGTGTTACTGGGTATATTGTTCAACTGGCTGTGTTTATTATCGAAGCAAGAAAGGATTCTTGAACTCTGAATAGATTGAAAAGATACATTGCAAGAGATAGCATCTTGCATTGTAGAGGCTAATGTGTGTGTGTGTGTGTGTGTGTGTGTGTGTGCGCCCATGGGTATGTGTGTGCTGGTACTAGGGAATGAACTCAGGGCTTTGTGCTCTCACTTGTTTTTTTTTTTTTTTTGCTCAAGGTTTTTTTTTTTTTTTGCTCAAGGTTTGGTGATAAAGTGGGGATAAGAGTTTCACAGACTTCTCTGCCTAGGCTAGCTTCAAAGCATAATCCTCAAATCTCAGCCTACAGAGTGGCTATGATTACAGGCTCGAGCCACTGGTGCCCAACTTCCGAGGCTCATTTTTGGTGGGGGGTCTTTCTGGCAACTGTTCATCCCTGGGTGGTTTGGAGGCTGTGCCCTCCATCTATGGTTTTCCTGTTCTTGGAAATCCTCAGACCTTTCTAGTGATGCCGGCATTGCAGTCGGCGGTGAGCTGTCCTATTGTTTCTCATGCCTTTCAGGATTCTCAATCCCACTGTCTTTGTCCTCAATCACAGGCACTTAATTCGGGCTTATGCTAATTTTCCATCTGCTCTGTTCTAGGATTTCTGAGGAGATATGTGGTGAGAATGTTGGATTATGCTTGGTTTCCTTCCTTCCCACCCGCCCTCCCTCCCTCCCTCCCTCCCTCCCTTCCTCTCCTCCTCCTCGTCTTCCTCGTCTTCCTCCTCTTGCTCCTCTTCCTCCTCCTTCTTGTTCCCTCCTTCTCCTCCTTTCTTCTTTTTGTTCCTGTATTGGGGCTTGAACTCAGGGCCTGGATTTTTTACTTTAGCTTTTTCACCCAAGGTTGGTACTCTACCACTTGAGCAAGATCTCCATTTCCAGCACTTTGCTAGCTAATTGGAGATAAGCATCTCGTGGACTTTTTGGCCCAAGCTGGCTTCAAATTACAATCCTCAGGTCTCAGCCTCCTAAGTAGCTAGGATTATAGGTGTAAACCACTAGCACCCAGGGGTTCTATCTCATTCTTGAATACCCTTTAGATGGGTAGATCCTTAGCTGTCAAGGGCCTTCTGTGCTCATAATTAAAATGAGGACCTTATTTGCATGGTCTCTGAAGATTTTTCCAGATCTAATGTGGAATGTCTGTCTGACAGTCTATGAAAGCGACGTGGACCAGTCAGAAGAGCTTGGACTCCGAATCAAAGAGGAAAAGTGACTGGAAATCTCAGCGCTCTGTTTATTTGGACAGGCAGCTTGATGTTCCCATGCTTTTGTTTTCCTATCTGAAAAGGGAGTGATTACAATGGCTTGAACAAGCAAGGGATTTATTTTCCTCATTTGTCCAGGGCTCTGGAGCTAGGCAGTCTGGAGCTGCTCCGTCTTCCCTTCATTTATGTTGGGCTTCCTTCTGTTTTTTCTGCTATCATCAGTGTGTGGTTGGCATGTTGATGCCACTGGGTGCATTCTCCAGAGTTCACAAAGGACTTGCTTGTTGGATTTTCCTGAACAAATCCACTTTTATAGCCTTCCCCTTCGCCTCATTGGCCACAGCTATGACACATAATCCCAGCCACAAGGAGTACTGGGTATTGCAGTTTTACCAAACAAATGGACACCATAAACGATATCATTCCATGTAGGCATGGATCATTGTAGGTTCCATTAATGCTTGCAACCTCATTACTCAGAAGGTGCTGGAATCATGTATGTGAATACACACATTCAGCTATCAAATAACGTCTATTATTATATTGTGGCCTTATTGCCATTTAAGGACAAAGGTTATTTGCAATAATCTCAGCATTTATAGAACTTAATTACTGTCACACTGAAGATACATTTCATGGAAATGGTGCTGTGGCTCAAGGGGGTAGAGCCCTAGCCTTGAGCAAAAAGAGCCCAGATACAGTGCCTAGTCCCAGAGTCCACACCCCATGACCAACAACAAACCAAAAAAAAATTCACTTAAAGAATATGAGAAGACCCTCCCAGCTGATTTTCATGAGCTCTGTTTATTATCTAATGGGGCTTCATAGAGTTATTATATCTTATTTGACTTATTGGGCATTAAACTGTAAAATGAGGCAAATAAACTGCAAAAATTGCATTTGACCTTTGTCAAGGTGAAACATTCTAAATGTAACAAAACATTCTAAGTAGCATTCAGTTACCTTGGGGAAATGGTAAGTGCTTTTTGAGTTTTGATATAGGAGAAAATCCTATCATGTAGAGAAATGACCACTCAGATAATGTGGGTTCAAGACAAAACTGGAAGCTTATTTTGCCTGAAATGGTTTTATTCCATTTTATTATTATTTTGTGTGTGTTGGGGGGTGTACTTGGGCTTGAACGTAGGACCTTGTGCTCTTGCTTAGCTATTTTGATCAAGGCTAACACTCTGCCACTTGAGCCATAGTGCCACAGCTCACTTTTTGCTGGTTAATTGGAAATAACTTTCTTGCCTAGGCAAGCTCTAAACCTCTCCTCAGATCTCAGCCTCCTGAGCAGATGTAGGTACCACTAGAACCCGCTGTCCATCTTTTGATTATTTAAAAGAACTCTGCCTCTGTCTCTGTCTCTCTCTTTCTCTGTCTCTCTCTCTCCTTCTCTCCATGGTACTGGGAATTGAACCCATCCCAGAGACTCCAACTTTCTAGACAAGTACTATAACACTGAGCTACACCCCTCAGCCCTGATCAGTGAAGTTCTTTAAATGGCCAATGTTAGAATCATTAAGAGAATATATTCCCCCATGATCCTAAAATGTTCTCTCTGGGAGCAGATTCTGTGACACTAATAGAAGCACTTCATGTCTTCTCCTAAAGACAGTTATAGTGCAAAGTGATGTCTGGCCTCAAGCCAACTATGATTTCTTAATTCTTATCATTACTACGATTATGACGTAGTTGTACATAGGGGTTAAATTTCCATAGGTCTGGGTTATCTGGGTTATGAGGAAATGCTTTTTGGTCAATGTCACCCCTTCCTTCATTCTTCTTCATTCCCCTCCCATCCCCCGACTCTGATTGTCGATGGGACTCTGTCTGGGCAGGAATTGTGGGTCCTAACTCCATGAAATACCTTTGGTGACATATCAGATATGGCTACGAATAACTCAAGACTCCCTAGATCTTGAACCCTTGTCCCTCACCCCATCTCTGCCATTAAATATGGTGGAGACAGGAGTGCTTCCTGGCTTCAGGAATGTCCGAATCACTAATCAGATGGCGCTGTTTTGACTCTTTGAATGTTCATGCTTAGAAAAATTTCCCCAGGTGGATTGAAATGGAAAGACTTGGCTTCTTAGGCTTGTAATTGGCTTCTTTGACTTGTAATTCAACATGTTGCATTTGCATTTATTTGCATTATTGCAAGAGTAGGAATAACACCAGCTAGTTGTGTAATTTATTAGACTAAATTATGCATTCTTCTCTACATACGATCCTTTGAAATGCTTACATTTACTGTGTTTTCAATCCTTGTTAATTCTTCCCTAGGTTCATTTAGTAAATCATTACTTAGCAAACACTTGAGTTTTATGTATAAAATGCTTAAAAGAGCATGTTATATCCTGATAGAATTAATCCTTATTCAAGTCCCCAGGATGCACCATAATCGCTTCGTTTTAGTTACCTTTTGTTATATAATACTATGCACACTGGGCTTTTGATATTAAATATCTTGGTAATATTTTTTGCTGTGGGCAATCTTTTTTCTTTCAAATACAAACTAATTACAAAATACAACTTCTTAATACCAGAGGATAACCAAGTTTTTATTTGAAGGAAGTTAGTCATTACTTTTCTATTATTTTGTTTTTTTTATTTTTTGAGGGAGGTCTTTAAATGAAGCCCAGCTGGTCTCAAACTCAAGATCTTTTTGCCACTACCTTCCAAGTGCTGGAATTACAGGTGTATGTCACCATGCTGGGTAAGATAGTAACTTCTTTCTTTTTTTCTAGAATAATGCATTTAATTGAATTATAAAATTGGACACAAACAGACTGTATGAGTCAGGTGCCAGTGGCTCAGGCCTATAATCCTAACTACTCAAGAGGCTGAGACCTGAGGACCACTGTTCAAAGCCAGTCCATGCAAGAATGTCTGTGAGACTCTTATCTACAGTTAACCACTAGAAAAACTGGAAGTGGCACTGTGGCTCAAGTGGTAGAGTGCTAGTCTTGAGTTGAAGAGCTCAGGGACAGTGCCCAGGCCCAGTGTTCAAGATGCACAAGCGACAAAAAAAAAAAAAAAAAAAGAGAGGAAACAGACAGATTGTATGGGGCAGGCTGTCCTTAATCTGCCATACACATGACATTACAGCTGATTTAATTTTCGAGTCTTTGAGTTTCAGTGGTTTAGGTATTGAAATTCCAATGCAGTGCAGTGCAGTGTGGAAATGTTTTATTTATCTGACTTATGTTACATAAGTTCATCATCCTCTGTACATTGCTATAGCTTTTTGGATTCCACTCATACAGAGAGCCAAGCTTGCCAAATGAGTTAGAGGTGAAAACAACAACGAAGCAATCAAAACCTCGAAATACAACTCATACACACATGCATGTGTGTCCTTCAGCCAAGCAGGGTCAACTGAGGAAGGGGCTCTGTGAACACACGTGCCAGGGTTCCCTTTTGCAGACAGACAAATTTCCATTTACTTTTGGGGAGCAATGGGGTGCAGTGAAACTAGCTTTTATCAACTTACAAGAAAGTGAATGATCTCCCATTTGTCCCAATTTTGCATTTAGTGACATGTTGCCACTTGCAGTTGGCTGTGGTGGGTGGGGTACGCTGACATCATGGCAGTTGGAAAACACTGGAAATCAAAGCTTTTCTTCTTCTTCTTCTTCCCTAGAGACAGCTGCTAAACATCCTCCAACACAACACTGGGTGCTTGGATACACAAACAAACGAACTCAGGGTGTTATGAATCCCCTCCAATGAAAAAGCAGACCATAGATACAACCTCTCTGCCTCAGCTTTTCCTGTTTCACACACATACACACACACACAGATGTGTGTGTGTGTGTGTGTGTGTGTGTGTTCTGTGACAGAATCAGAACGTGACAGTCACTATTAAGTCCTTAACACATCTTTCACACCCAAGATTTGTGAGTCTTGAAAAGCATTGTCAGGAGCAGGCTTGTCACTGGATTACCATTTCCAGTGGACATGGACAAAGAAAAATTGCTTCCTACTGAGTTTCCATTAGCCCCCAGCACCGATGCTAATGAGCAAATGAAGCAAGCTGGAGGACAAATAGTTCTGAGTCACACGCGTAGACTTGGCGGGCACTTCCTGCCCGGCTTCCTGCGTCACTGCAGACACTTGTTTCTTGGCAGCCTGAATGAAAGTCACAGCCACAGACCTGTCTGCCACAGAGATGGCTGCTGATCTGATAAGAAAGCCTGGATGGGCCTCCACGGGTGAAATGTCCCAGGCATATGCATGCTGGTGTTCGGGATTGGCATTCAGGCGAAATGCTTTTAAATGAATATCATTAAGCTGAAAGCCACCCTTTTATGGTAAATTGCTTTCTCAAGGACAGGTAGGGAAGCCAGTAGCTGGAGAGAGAGAGAGCTTACCTTTCCCGTACAAATAAATAATAAACCCATCAAGAAGTAGCAGGTGATGGAAAGAATCAGGCAGAAGGCAGGGTGAGGGGAAGTGAGGGCTGCTCTCTAGACACCCTGCATGTAGGATTTTGTCAGCTGACTGTTTTGTTCTTTTCAGATCACTGATGTCACAAGTGGGAGAGAGGAGAAGCTTGTGCCCTCAGGGTTTTCTGAGAAATGCGTCATAACCAAATATTCAACAAGTGGGCAGATGGAGGAAAGAATGATTATGGATTAGCCTCTGGGCAGGAGGTGATTTGCTTAGTGTACAAAGGACAGTAATGGGAACAAATAGCAATTTCAAGTTTATGTAACTGAACAAATGATGCCAATTCCTCCACGAATGGTTCGGTATTCACTAAGGAATGGTTTTGGTTTTAAAGCTGATTTTTGTCAAGCAGTAGGAGGCGAAGATAATGATGCAAATTGGTACAGTGGGGCCTCTTACGGCTCTGGAGTTAGATTTATTTATTTGCATTCTGCTTGGGCTTCAGAATTATTTAAGCTGCATATGAAAGAATACACAGCAAAACTAAGTGAGAAAATTAGACAAACGAGGAAATAAAGATGAAAAGCAAAATAAAGATGAAATAAAGATGAAAAGCCGGTACACAGCTTGAACTCAGGGTCTAGTACTCTCATTTGTATTTTTTAAATCATGGCTAGGACTCTACAACTGAGCCATGCCTCCACGTCTGGCATTTTGCCGGTCTGTTAGAGATCATTAGAGATATGAGGCCCTCCAGTTTGTCTGCCTTAGAGCTCAACCTCCCAAGTAGCTAGGATTATAGGAATGAGCCACTGGTGCCCAGTGATTCAATTTTTATTTATTTTTATTTCACGTTTTATTTACAATGGGCCTTAAGCTTAATTTAGAGCTTAGGAAACAAAGTGGAGAACTACTGTTTCAATGTCTATGTGATGCGAAGAAAGTACTTGCTTAGACAAGACAATGCTCTTCTAGTGTGCTGTGAAGGAGGAAAAAGCCACTGGAAAGATCAGTAAATGCTATTAGTTACACTAGAAATTATTTTTCTATTCCTTTAATGTTGTAAACTTAGGTCACTTTTACTGTTTTCCATTACAAGCAACTCCACAATGAAAATTCTTATGCCAAATGGTTGGGCATGTACAGTGTACAACAGTAAAGAAAAAATCTGAGTATAACTACTAGATTAAAAATGTTTTCCCTTATTTGCAATAACTAGTATATGTCTGAGTCAAGCAGGAAAGGTCAGATAAGTTGATGTTAGGGAAATGAACCCTAAGATATGTATTCAAATGTTTTTTCCTTTCATGTGATTGTTTCTAACACATTTATAAGATTATTTCTTTGTTGCTTTGTATGTCCCTCCCTCACAGTATAACCCCTGCTTTCACTGTATTTGATATTGGTATAATTTGTGGAGGGGAAGAGAAAAACAAATTGTTTCAATAGGGATACAGATGGACCCATTGCAACAATGAGACGTACAAGTCGTTATGTCGAAAGCGAACTTTACAGCTTTGGTTGGGGGGGAGGGTTGAGTGGGGAGGTCGGGGGGGAGGATGGGAAGGGATGGGAAGGGGAAACAAAGGAGGAGGCTAGAGTACTTGATAAGAAATGTACTCATTATCTTGCTCATGTAATTGTAACCCCTCTGTACAGTATTTTCACAATAAACAAAATACATGCCTCGATCTGCTTCATAATTGGTAAAAGCCTTTTCTTCAAAATATTTCCTCTTTTTTCTTTACTAATTAAAAATGAATAGAAATAGTAAAGGCAAGACTCTAGAAATGACCATTGAAGAGAAAAGTCAGATGATAGAAACAAACGCACAAGTTATCCAGGGTTTGAGCTTAGGAGAACAGTGCATGTTTGATTGGCCAACAATGTAAAGAGCTCAAAAAAACTTAACTCCTTCCCTTTCACTAACACGTTATACGTTTGCAACTTTTCCTGAGCCAATCAGGGAACTTGAATGGATGGACATGCCATAGAAAGAAAAGTCTAATTGGCCAACAAGCAGGGGAATGACTACCACAAGAATTCTATGGGTTCACGCTGTCCGAGGTGCTTAACATTAACCATCTCTTGGTTGCTGTCAGCTAGAGGGTGATTAGGGAGCCAGCCCAGGGTTATTGGTGTGTCTGAGAGTCTCTGGCTCTCAATGGATACATTGACTCTCGTATGCAGTTGACTAGCGTGAGGGTGGTAGTAGCAGAGATACAAAGGCAAGAAAAGAAACGCACAGGGCCTGGAGCCTAGCACCCTGCAGCTTGATTTTATAGGCAAGTTCAGCTTCCAGGGACAAGGATGTGACGGTCTGCTTCCACAAAACAGAGAAGTCACAGGCGCAAGTTACAGACCAGAGGATGGGTGGGGAAGAGGGCTACTGATGTGTCCAAGCATCCTTCCTCTTTTTTTTTTTTTTGCCTTCTCTGTCTCTGTGTCAGTCTCTGTCTCTGGAGATTTGCTTCCTCCCTGGGAGACAAAAAGACATGGCTACCTCTAGCCCTTTGCCTCGCGTTCTTTACCTTCCACCTCACAGTTAGGCAGGCCATCTTTCTTCCTGATATACCATCTTTGTACAGTGATCCCCCTTGGGCTGACTTGGCCAGCTGCCTACACCTTACACTGCAGCCATTTGCCCTGTATTGGAGATTATGGATCAAGTCATGGCTTTTGGCCACCCATCTCCAAGCTTCCAGAATGTTCCTAATGGAAGGAAATTCATTATGTCCAGTATACCCGATTAATTTTTACTTGAAAGATTTTGTGTCTAAAAAATCCAGACTTGAGACATTACGTGACACTCGAACATTCATTAAACTCTACTTGGGTGAGTTTCTCTCAGCAAATCCTTATGAAGTGAATCTGATTTGCCAACTACTGTATTTGATTCTAGGGATAAGGAGTCAGGCAAAAAGGCATCCTTCCCTTCCCTTCCCTTCCCTTCCCTTCCCTTCCCTTCTCTTCCCTTTCCTTCCTTCCTTCCTTCCTTCCATCCTTCCTTCTTTCCTTCCATTTCTTTCTTTGTGTTTATCAATATCTATCTGTCTCTATCTATCTATCTATCTATCTGTCTATATCTATCTGCTTTCCTTATAGGCTGTCTGTCAGCCTATCTGTCTATCATTTCTGTCTTGTCTAAAAGATAAATGATTGAATATGGTGATTATTGAAAAAATTCTATAAGAATTGATTTGTGGATTATTTATTTATTTATTTAGGGTCTGGTCATGGAGCCTGAACTCTGGGCCTGGGTGCTGTCCCTCAGCTCTTCAGCTCAAGGCTAGCACTCTACCACTTGAGCCACAGCGCCACTTTCAGCTTTTTTCTTTTTGCTTATGTGGTGCTGAGGAATCGAACCCAGGGTCTCATGCATGCAAGGCAAGCACTCTACCACTGAGTCACCTTCCCAGCCCCTTGTGGATAATTTATGTCACAGAATTGTGTGGCCTCTGCCTAGATCACACAGAGACTCTGTTGTTACTAGAAACTTAGATCTTCTTGGAAAGCCTTATGCCATAGAGTTTATTATTTCTTACTACATAGTGATTATTTAGAGTAAATAAATCTTCTCATGTTTAAAGTATAGAGACAAAAATCACTTGAACTGAAATTGAATTTATTCCTAAAATGGACCTTAAAATATAATTCTATTGTTATTATTAAGGTGTTGTATAGAGGGGTTACAATTTTATAGGTTGGGTAGTGAGTACAGTTCTGCTTGGATGATATCACCCCTCCCCTCACTGTCCTCCAATTTCCCCCTCCCATCCCCACCCAAAAGTTATAGTTCATTTTTTACATAGTGTCTGCTGAATACCATGACTGTATTTGCTCACCTATTCTCCCACCATTTCTGTACCCCTCTTTTGCCTCACCAGAAAGACAAAGGAATAAAACAAATACCAACAATAACAACAACAAACGAACAAAAACATGTTTTCATTTCCTGGAAGTCATTTTTTATCAGTACTATTTTAAATGTTCAGGGGAGTTATACCTTTGGCTTCCTCCGTTGTTGACAACCTCCATTAGCCTGACTGTGTGGGAGTACTCAGAGCCCTGTATAAGTTACCACATCCAGTTGTATTTTGGATTTATCTTCTATGAGAGGAAACATGCACCATTGGTCTCTCTGAGCTTACTTACCATGATTTGTTCTAGGTCCATCCATTTCCATGCAAATGGCATAAATTATTTTTCTAATGGATGAGTAAAATTCCATTGTGTATGTGGGCCACTTTTATTTTTAATCCACTAATGTAATGTAGGGCATTTGGGCTGTTTCCATAACTTGACTTTTGTGAATAGTGAGGCAATGAACATGGATGTGCAGGTGTCTTTATGGTATCCTGGCTTGTGATGTTCTGGGTAGATGCTCAGGGGTAGTATGGCTGGGTTGCAGAGAGGTTGGCAGATTGGAGGTTCAATGTATCTTTTTTGGTATGTATGTGTGAGAACACAATTTATGGAGGTTATGGAATAATATTTACCTGTAATTAATGCTACCTATTATATTATTTTCTTTTAATTCTTCAGAAGAAAATATGGGGAGGTTCCATGAATTGTTTAGGCTGTGTGTGTGTGTGTGTGTGTGTGTGTGTGTGTTTGTGTGTGTGTGTATTTGTGTGTGTATGTGTGCATACATGACGGCACTAGGACTTGAACTCATGGTCTGGGTGTTATCCCTTAGCTTTTTCTGCTCAAGGCTGGCACTCTACTATTTGAGCCACAGCTCCATTCTGTCTTTTTTGTGGTTAATTGGAAATATGAGTTTTACAAGCTTGATCCTGAGACCTCAGCCTCCTAAGTAACAAGCATCATAGGCATGAGCTAGCAATGTCTGGTAGTTTTGGTAACTTTGATTCTTAAGAGTCCATTAATTTTAGTTTAAATGATAAGTTCAAATTTAATTAATTTTTTTCTAGGTGCTGGTGGCACACACCTATCATCCTAGTTACTCAGGAGGCTGAGATCTAAGGACTACAGTTCTAAGCCAGCCTGGCAGGAAAATCAATGAGACTCTTATCTCCAATTAATTGGCACTGTGGCTCAAGTGTTAGAATACTAGTGTTGAGCAAAAAGAGCTCAGGGACTGTGCCCAGGCCCAGAGTTCAAGCCTCAGGAGTAGAATCAATTTTTTTCTTTCCTTCTGCTATTATAAGTTACACATGCTTGTTGTTTGTTTTGGGACTCAGCGACAAAATGGAATTCTGCCCAAAACTGGGTCAGATATCCACTCTGGTAAGAGAACATATATACCAAGAAGGTAGGTGAAGGTCATTATTACAATGAGGCTTTATGGGAAGAGCAAGGAAGCTCCCAATCATATTTAAAAATGGCTCAAGAGAGCAAAGAAAGTAGACTGCCTGGTGGTTCTTAGGTGAATTGCCCCTTAATTAGCTTGAGTCCTCTGCCAGCATTGGATGAAGGAGCATCTGGGCCTCATGATCAGCCAGCCAGATGTGCTGAAGAAGGGAAAGTTGCTGGCAGTGTGTCAAGCATCAGAAACGGAGTCAGGCAGAAGGCCTGTGGCTCACATCTGTAATCCTAGGTACTCAGGAGGCTGAGAACTGAGGGTTGTGGTTTGAAGCCAGTGGAAACAGTGATCCAGGAGATTCCTATTTCCAAATCAGCCACTGAATAGTTGGAAGTGGGGCTTCCAAGTGGTAGAACATCAGCCTTGAGGAAAAAAGCTAAGCGAGAGCAGTGAGGCACAAATGTTAAGCCCCGGTATTGGCACAGAAAGAAGAAAGAAAAGAAAAGAAGAAAAGAAAAGAAATGCAGTCAGACTCTTCAAGTCCAAGGAAAGTCTTCTTCTTCTTCTTTTTTTTTTTTTGTTTTTCCTCTTCAATGACGAGGTTGGGGAAAAAGAACGATATTGAAGAGTCTCACAGTATTTTTTTCATTTTTTAATATATTTTTTATTGTAAAGATACTGTAAGAGGGATTACAGTTACATGAGCAAGGTATTGAGTCCATTTCCTATGGAGTCTCCCAGTCTTTAAAGCAATCTGCATTTATCCTGAAGAAGTGGCACAAAAACAATTTAAGAATGCTCACATTTATTAGGCAGCAGTTGCAATTTTTCATTTGCGCTGCGACTCAGTTCTATATTAAATTTTATATTTATGTGCAGAGGAAATGTGAGCACAAAAATCTCTCTCTGAAGGGTTTAAAGTCATGCCTTACCCTCCCAGGATGGCCATGAATCTGCAGCATCCACAGACATCCTGGGGAGCTTGTCAGAAAGGCAGATTTCCAGAACTTTCCCTAGACCTAGTCAGTTGAAATGTGCCGGTTACCCAGTTCCCCATAATACAGCTGTTCTTTAGTCTCACAAAGTAATTCCACATGGAAAGAGGGTTTTCCATACACATACCTGTTTGATCAAATTCAGCTTTAAAAATAAACCAACCTCTGAATTGGTTGAAATTCAGAAAAGCAACTGGATTTGAATTTTTTTTCTCCACGTGATGCCAAAGCATACTTTCGACTAAGGTTTTCATTTTTCCACTCCTTGTTTTAGTGTCATATAAACGTGGCTAATTCATAACAGGACATTAATAATATTAAGGTGAAGATATGTTATTCAAAAGTTTTTCCCCTGTCCAGATACTTAGAATGCACTCCTTAACAAAACATAGAAAACAGACATCACATACATGTGTGTATGTGTTGGCTTGTTTTAAGAGAGAAAGCACTCAGTTTCAGTAAAGCATGAAAAAGCAAATAGGATTAGCTCCACTTGCAACGCAGAGCAGACTCAGGGCCTCCTGTGGGGTCCAGTGAAATATTTCAAAGTGGATACTGGTTTCAGAGTTATTTATGACCCGTCTGTGTGTGCATCTGACTTAGATAACCTTTAGCAAGGCACAACTTCCAGCATTCCAGTCTTTCATCTGAAATTGTTCCTGGTTTTTGATTCGAAGAAATGAGACCTCAAACACAAGATTTACTATTATAGCCAAGGGGATTACATCTGCCATTTAAACGTGAGCATCTAATTGTTCTCAACCTGTGGAGTATTCTCCCCAAACTATATCATCCTCTGCAAGCTTCTAAGTTTCCTTCTGGTCTTACTTCTTTCAACAACCATTTCCAGGGCTTGGAATGTGGCTCAGTGGTAAAGTGCTTGCCTTGCATGCATGAAGCCTTGGGTTTGATTCCTCAGCACCACATAAGCGAAAAAATCAGAAGTGGCGCTGTGGCTCAAGTGGTAGAGCGCTAGCCTTGAGCTGAAGAGCCCAGGCTCAGAGTTCAAGACCCACGACTAACCAAAAAACAAAAAAAGAAAACAAAAGAAAAATGAAAAGAAACCACTTCCACTTTGCAATCTCATTTTTCACATGGGACATGAATGCTTCATTATATACTGTTGTTCTGCAATTGTTTCAGCTGTCTGCCTTTACTTTTCAAACCAGACTGCTCAAGTCCTTTAGTCAGATATGATATATTAACAATACCATATCCATAGCTCATGTCATGGGATCAGAACCTATTAAGTGCTTAGAAACAAGTTGTCATTTAAAGCAATTATCTCTATTGCTAACACAATGAAACCCAAGAGAGATTATTTCCCCCCTCCTGGGTATACAGAGAGTCTTTAAAACTCTTCAGGGAGTGATGGAAAATAGAAGGAAAAGATGCTGATGGACATGGAGTTGAGAGTGTTTGCACTCAACTTCATGAGCTTTATAGATTTGCCCAGAGCTAACACTCAATGCCAAGTCTGCTCACTCAAAGTTGCCAAGGTGAAGGTTTGTGAGGGGTGACTGAACGAGGTGGTTGGCACTTAATCTATGCTCGGGCACCACTATTTATTTATTTATTTATGCTCTGGCACCAACTTTTATTTCTAGCACTAGTTTACTTTCTGCTGTGAAACCGATCATAAAACAATTGTGTGCCTTAGCAGATTTTTTGTATTTATTTATGTACTTATTTACTTAATCTTCCATTAATTTATTTATTTACTGATTTTGTGCTGGTGCTGGGGCTTGAACCCAGGGCCTCACATGCTGGCTTGACTTTTCCATTCAAGAATGCATTCTATGCCTAGCAAGAGCAATAAAACACCATGCAAACACAAAGGGGAATCCAAATAGGGAAAGATGAAGTAAAACTCTCCTTCTTTGCACATGACATGATCTTGTATTTAATGAACCCCATGGACTCCAGCCCCAAGTTAATCGAGCTGATTCAAAACTGACAAAGTAGCAGGATACAAAATTAACCTTCAAAACTCGATGACTCTTCTGTATGCCAATAATGAGAAGAGCACAGCTGAAATCAGGAGAGCAACTCCTTTTGTAATAAGCCCCACAAGGAGTTAATTAAAGAAGTGGAGGACCTATATGATTAAAAAACAACTTTAAAAATCCTGAAAAAGGAAATTAAAGCAGAACTAAGGAAGTGGAGAAACCTCCCATGCTCCTGGATTGGGAAGATTAACATCGTGAAAATGGCAATACTGCCAAAGGCTATCTATAAATTCAGGGTGATACCTACCAATATCCCAACCTCATTCTTCAAGAAAATAGAAGAATCCAAAAATTCATATGGAACAATAAAAGACCCCAAATAGCAAAAACAATCATTAGCAGAGAGAACAGTGCTGGACGAATATCAATGTCAAACTTCAAAACCATAGTAATCAAAGCAGCCAGTGGGTTAGAACTGAAGATCCAGAAATGAACCCACAGACTACAGCTACCTAATCTTTGATAAGGGAGCTAAAAAATAGAATGGAAGAAAGACAGCCTCTTCAGTAAATGGTGCTGGCAAAATTGGCTAAACATCTGTAAAAAACTAAAGCTAGATCCTTCTATATCACCCTGCACTAGAATCAACTCCAAATGGATCAAATACCTTGAAGACAAAGCAGACACTCTGAAAAATTTACAGGAAGGAATAGGAGAAACCCTAGGTCTTCTTGGCACAGGCCGAAATTTTCTTAATAGAGACCCAGAAACACAACAAATCAAAGAAAAGTTGGACAAATGGGATTGCATGAAACTGCAGAACTTCTACATGGCAAAGGACATAGCTAGCAAGATCAATAGAAAGCCCATGGATTGGGAGAAGATCTTCACTAGCCATACAACGGACAAGGGTCTCATATCTAAAATATACTTGGAACTCAAAAAATTAAATCTCGCAACAACAAATCCTCAAAGAAATAATCACCTGATTAATAAGTGGGCTAAAGACTTAGAGACTTCTCTGAAGAGAAAATAAGCATGGCCAATAGACACATGAAGAACTGCTCAAGTTCTCTAGCCATAAAAGAAATGCAAATCAAAACAACATTGAGATAACACCTCACCCCAGTTAGAATGGCTATAATCAAGAACTCTAATAACAACAGATGCTAGAGGGGATGTGTCCAAAAGGTGACCCTATTGCATTGTTGGTGGGAGTGTAAACTTGTTCAACCACTTTGGAAAGTAGTATGGAGGTTCCTCAAAAGACTCCACATCGAGCTCCCCCATGACCCAACATCCCACTTTTGGGCATTTACCCAAATGATCACAAACAAGGCCATACTAAAGCTGTCAGCACAACTATGTTTGTCGCAGCATTCACCATAGCTAAGATATGGAACCAACCCAGATGTCCCTCAGTAGATGAATGGATCAAGGAAATGTGATATATACATACACATACACACACACACAGACACAGACACACATAGACACACACAGATAGACAGACAGACAGACAGACAGACAGACAGACACACACACACACACACACTGGAATTCTATGCCTCCATCAGAAAGAATGACAGTGCCCCATTTGTTAGGAAATGGAAAGAATAGGCCCCATGGTTTCCCTTATCTGCAATAACTAGTATATGTCTAGGACAAGCAAAAGAGTTCAAAAGCTATGTACATATGACCATATAATCTGATGCAAGGTCAAATAAACCCCAAGATAGGGACACAAGAGGTTTTATGTTTGCTGCTATTCTTGTTAATGTACTTATAATGTATTATGTGATTTTTTTGTTTGTATGTTCTTCCCCCATTGTATAATCCCTGTTTTCACTGTATTTGATTCTGGTGCCCTGCATCTTGTATATACAGATTTCTAATTTGGGGAGGGGAAGGAAAACAAGAAAATACTGAAATAAGGATACAGGTTGACCAATTGTAAAAATAAGATGTATAAGACAGTATGTTGAAAATGAACGTTACAACTTTGTGGGGGCAGGCGTCGGGGGAGGGAGGAGTTGGGGAGGTGAGAGGAAAGGGATGGTAGGGGAAATATAAAGAGGGTGTAACAATGCTCGATAGGAAATGTATTCATTACTTTACTCATGTAACTGTAACCCCTCTGTACAGTTTCTTTACAATAAAAATATATATTAAAAAAAGAATGCATTCTATCCTTGAGTCATCCTACCACGTCTGACTTTTTGGTGAGTTAACTGGCAATGAGAATCTCTTGGATTTATATCCCTGGGCTGGCTTTGAACCTCAATCTTCAGAACAGAGCCTTTTGAAGAACTAGGATTATAGACATGAAGTTGGCCAGTTTTCTGATTTTTAGACTAAAGGCTTAACTTATCTTCTTTTGGCCCATTTTTTCAAAGGGGCCATGAATTCCTTTACCAAATCTACAGTTTTGGATTATGAAGGAGAAAGTTACTGACAAGCAGAAACATCACAGGTTTCTAGAAGATTGTTCTATCACCTAAAGTCCAACTGGGATTGCATTGATCACATTCATAGCTTAGTGTTTTATGATGTCTTTTCATCTGCTAGATGTGTTGGGGGCATTGCTGTGATCCAGAAATTCATGCAGAGTCTATTGGAATCCTATCTCTGAGTCTGAGTAGCAAAAATCAAGGAGTTCCATTTCTTTTATGGGGTCTTCTCATATACTTGAATACATTTTCTAGGTGTATTCATTACCAATAGGAAGATGTGCTTGCTAACTATGAAAGATGGATATTTTTTGGCCTCCCTTTTAGAGAAAACTCATGTAGGAAAACAGATAGGCTCTAATTAGCTTTCTTATTTTCTTCATGGAAAACCAGAAAATTGACAACTGTACATTCAGGGTATATTTATAGGTGATTATAAGTAATGTTTCGTGTGCTATATCCATCCTTATATACATGTGCTAATAATTATATTAAATATTCGTTCCCTACCTGTGCTAAAAGGTACAGATGTCCTTTGGAATGATTTCAGTTATAATTTAATGAAATATAGATTTTCCTTGTGATACTTCATATATAAAATTGTACACTAACAGAATTTGAAGAATGGCTCTGTTTCCAGGTCAGAGTGTATTATCCAGTTTTGAAATCTTTGGTGGCTCACTCGGTTTTGCAAACACACAAGCACTTACTTCACAGGTGCAGGATATTTATTCAGGTAGGAGTTCTTCCTTTATTGGGTCTGTAACTTCCTAGATCATCCTGATGGCCAGTACTGTGATTCACATCATTTCCTTGTTCTCAGTCGTGCAATGCCATCTCTTCCAGGCCATAGACTTTCACTTGGTTACTTCTGTAGTCTAGTTGAAATCATCTTGGTCAGTGGGAAAAAGCACTACATATTTCTAAAGCCAAACTCATCATTTAAGGCAACTATCCTTCAAAGGGTGACGTCATGAAATCAGGATAAGAGGCCACAATTTGTCAGCGAGTAACTAAAATATTTATGGTAATCTTAAACATGAAGACTACATACTTTCTAAGTGTCTTTTTATGGGCAAGGTATTATACTAGAAGCTTCCCATGTGTCACCTTGCTTAACTCCCAACCCCAAAGAGGTGCCATTATTATCATTCTACAGATTGCTTATCTCAATCACCTGGCTAGTAAGAGTTGAAGCTTGTATTAAATTATATATATATTTCAAACTTGCTTCTCTAGAGATAAAAAGAATAAATAGAAAAGTTACTCATACTGTTCGTTATCCAGTCCTGCCTTAGGACAATGGCAGATTGCAAAAGCCCATAGATTTAGGTCCTGTTTCCATAACTAACTTTCTTCCTCCCTTCTTCCCTCCCTCCCCCCTCCCCCTTTCTCTTTCTATTCTTTCTTTCTTTTCCCTCCCTTCCTTCCTTCCTTCCTTCCTTCTTCCTTCCTTCCTTCTTTCCCTCCTTCCCTCCTTTCCTTCATTCTTTCTTTATTTTTTTTTTCAGAAAATACCTGAGTTTGAGTTAGTTGGTTGCAATTCAATTTGTGGAAAATAAATCGGTAGATTATTTTAGGACATAACAGTATCTGCCTTTCAACTACACCTGACTAAGAAACCTTTTAAATGGGCCAAATTGCTAGGAAGATACATGATAATGAACTGAGGAGAGAATCTAACTTTTCTGTCCATGTAATACTCTTAGAGGGAAGGAAGAGAAAGCTGAGGAGGTGATGGTAGCTGGAAACCTTCTAGAAGAACAAGGGGACCCACAAAGGATAAACAGTGAATCTCTTTATAGATCTTATTTAATTTCACTTGCAGAGTGTTTCAAACTTAATATTTGAGGAAATAGGTCCAGCATGATTGCTGAAGGCACTCAGTTTAAGGAGCATAAAGGTTTAATCCATTTGACCTATATATCAAGAGATTTACCAATAAAAATTTCGAAGGCCATTGGCTCTTTAATTCCTCTGAAAGCTGGAAGGCCTCAATTACGATGGCTTTGTGTTTTGAGAATTTGTACTGATTTTATGAGTCTGTATAAGACGTGGTCCATAAATGTGTGTTCCATTTTTGGAACCACACTGTAATATCATACGTTCTTGTTGTGCTTTCTAGAGCATGACTTCCTTTTTAAAGTAAGTTTTTAGTCACTAAGGCTCTATAAAAATGTGTTCCTGTTAAGTTCCAAGTTTGTCTTTTTTCCTTTGTTTTTGCAGGAAGTTTTCTCGATGAACCAGACAACCAGACTGAGGGAAGTAGGTCTAAATTCTTGGAAACAGTTATACTATTCTACTGTGTGCGTGCACCTCTGTGGTTACTATTCTGTTGAAAAACAACTAGAAGAGTTCATTGTGGATACTACAGGCCAATGCAAATGATCGATCCGCAAATCATTTTTAACACAATGTTCACAATTATTAGTGCACAACATGAGTACATGGTCGGACAGTACTACCCCTTTCCCCCACAGGACCTATGGAATGGAGTATATTTCCAAGAGAGATTCATACCCTGTAGATTCTGTGACTGACGAGACTGGACTGAAATTGGGAGCACTCCACTTAGGATGACTTTGTGTGTAACGGCCCTGAGAGATTCACCTTTTTCCATCACGGGGAGCCAGTTGGATGTAGTTCAAGCACATGAGATCTCTGGAATCAAATAGCTAATGACAAAGAAACAGATAACAACAAAAGTCTTCTTCAAATTAATCAGTTAAAAAGTAAAAAGTAACTCAGGAGGCTGAGATCTGAAGATCGCAGTTTGAAACCAGCCCAGGCAAGAAAGTCCATGACTCTTATCTCCAATTAACCAGCAACCCTGCCCCCCCCCCCACCAAAGACCCTGAAAGTAAGGCTGTGGCTCAAGCGGTAGAATGCTAACCTTAAGTGAAAAAGCGAAAGGACAGTGCCCAAGCCCCAGCACAACAAAAAAGGATATGTTTCATTCATTCTCTATTCAATGGCAATGGCTAGAATTCTAATTGAGTAATTGTGAGGACTCCGTGGAATACTTAATATAAACATTTGCCATCATCTTATTTACCAAAGGCATGAAACGCAATGAGCCACAGCTACCACAGTGTCAAGGTAAGAAGAAGAGAGGAAGGAAGGAATATTTTAAGATAGATTTTAAAACAAATGTAAACACAAGTCAGTTTTAAGAGGTGCTAGCCTCTAGCTCCACTCTCAGAGTGAGAACTTGATGGGAAAGTAAGTTGCTTAGCAGTGATGATTCTCACTCGTGCTCTCCAGCGCTACAGCCCCAACAATCGACACCTGACATTTCAGGACCTTGACAGGCTGCTCAGGTGATGGTAATCTTTGCTAAAAACTAACACTTGTGTAACTACTGAGCAGGATTTCTCCCAAGTTCAGCCAGTGTGATAGTCGGTGGTCTTTTCCAAATACAAGGCAGATACTAGTTTGGTTTTTTTAAATGGGAAAATCCCCATTCAAATAATGGCACGTAAGTCACTTTCACACACAGCTCATAAATACCACATGGGAATCTTAGCTTCCCTTGCAGAGCGCAGAGCTCTGGCAAGATGAGGCTATACCCATAATGACAAGAACTCCAGGGCAGGACTGGCGTTGAGAGTTTCGGTAGCGTTGGTCTCCCTGTTGGTGAAGATTGCTCAACAAGGACAGTTCTGAGCAAGAAATCTGTGAAATGGTTTTGAAGGGGCAATCACAAATGACTGATGAAAGTAGATGAAGTGCTGAGAAAGATTTATGAAGACTCATTTTGAGTGGAACAGTGTTATGAGACAATTGTGGAATTCTACGTTTTGGCCCGGGCCAGGAGAGAAAGGATGAGAAACAATAGAGCCGTGTGGATTGTTTGCCAGCAGGCCCATTAGGCCCCCGCAGCTCAGCTCTCAGCTGTAAAATCCGTGGCACCCTGGGTAGATTGGGAGTGGGAAATGCCTGTGGTTTTTCCAGCCTGCCTCTCAGCAGGCTTTGAGGGCAAGTAGTCTCAAAGGCTATTAGAAACCAATAGGAAGGGGAAGTGGTTAGACCTAATAATTGAAACAAAATAGAAGCAGCAATGAAGTGTTCATGGAGACAGCTTTTTAACATTGGATATGAATCACCTTATGATGCTGCTACTCGTGCTCACTCTGGCAAATGTTAAGTAATTATGCAGAGGGGTTTCAATTCAACAGGTCAGTGTGTGATCAGTATCACCCCTTCCATCCTTTCCCCACCTCTCCCAGCCCCACCCCCTCCCTTCCAGGGACCAGGTTGTACATTGACCGGTGTGTACATTGCATATACTGGCTGTGTTGGCCAACCCTTCCTCTCTCTGTTCATCTGTTCTTCTGTTCCCCTTCACTGGACCTCCTCTATCCCTAAGAGAAAACGGTTAGCTTCTTGGTATTCATTTGGTTAACCTGCCCATTAGTTTCTCATCTTTTGAAGGGAAGTGTCATGGGGTCTACTGATCATGGTTGGTGGAAAATCTCCTCTACCTGCGGAAAGAAAAAGCATCAAGTCTAGAGTCTAAAGTCTCTCTCGATGAAAGAGACTTCATCAATAATGACTTTATCATGACGGGAGCCAGAAATTTCTGCCCCATGAATCAAGACACCCTGTAAAGAAAACTTGCGTTTACTAAAATTTTCAACATTAACTATGTGACACTAAATTCTAGTCGATGTTTAGTTTTTTTTGTGTACTATAATACTTACTCTATGTATAATGTTAATATGAAAACAAAGTAATATTAGGATCGAATAATTGTTAGGGTTTTCTTATTTATTTTAATAAAAACTTTAAAAGAGTCTGACATGTAATGGGATACAATGCTCTCAAAGACTAACTGTATTAGTTTGTGTGTGCACATGGATGAGTACAATTAGATATAGTAGATATTAGTAGATATTAGATCCTAGTAGATACAGTCCTAGTTAAAAATGAAAAAGAATTATGATGTTGAGAATACTGTGTCAGTACTGGTGCTTGAACTCAGGGCCTCATACTTTCCCCTGGCTTTTTTTGCTTAAAACGGGCACTGTATTATTTGAGTCATGCTGCCACTTAGTCTCTTTATTACCTGGGCTAGCTTCAAACCTTGGCCCTCCAGCTTCAGCCTCCTAACTAGGCATGAACCACTTGCACCTTGCTTAGATTGGGTTTAAGTAATCAGCTGAGCACTGTCAAGCACTTACTTTAAATTCCTCTGTTTTGACAGCTATTTATAAGTTGAGGACATCCAACTAAGTTTTCTTGAGGATTAAATGACATTCATTAAAAAAATATAGCATGGAACATAGTAAGACTCAGTTTCGATTAGTTCTCTTAGGAAAAAAAGTTCTTTATCATCTTAATTCAGTACTGAGATGTGGGAAGGATAATTAAGAATAGCTCCTCTGTCTAGGTTTGATTTTTTCCCCCCATGCTGAAATCCAGCATTGATGGAACACTTAATGTTTTTCTATAAGAACATTTTCAATAGAATATTGAGGTTTATGTATATTCCACATGAAATCTCAGAAACGGTGCTTTTTAAAATTTAGAATGCAAATATAATTTGCTTATTTCCACCTACGGGGTAGAATACAAAATTATCATGAATACAAACATGGCAGGAATCCATGAATGAGTTTTATACTTTTGTGAAACATGGGAACTGTCTCAGTAAGATTTAAGAGGGAGATTAGTAGGAAGCATTAGAAACAAGATACGAATTCCACAATGGTGTTTTGGCCTTGTCCATTCATAAGCCTGGTAACCAGGCAACCACCTTTTTCTAGCTCCCTCATTAATTTATCTGTAAGAATTAGAATGGGAACATCTCATTTTCTTCTTCCTGAGGCACACTGTACAGAATGTTAATGATCAGAACCAGAATAGAGTAACCTTTAAAACGGATGTTTCCATTACAAGACCTCCAATTTAGTAAAGGGGAAATAAAACAGCGGAAAAGGGACTTGGTTGTTGTAATTTCTTAAAAATTAAAAGGAAAGAGAAATCCAATGTATGACTTCTGGTCATTTTTCATTAGGACTTTGTAAAGCAAGCTTTGTGCATTTTCCACATTAGAATTACTCATGGCTGATATAGGCATCTCTTCGTAATTCTAAATTTCCTGACGGCACCCATCCACGCTCTTCCTCCTCATTCATTGGATCAGCTCTGAGCCTCTCCTAAAATCAGAGTGTGCTTCTGCTCTCCTCTAGTGGTCGTAATTTAACCTCAGGGCACCTGAACAGAAAGGGGATAGGTCATAGGAAACTCTTTTTGTTTGTTATTCAGATTTTTCCCTTGGTCTACATTTTCAAAACCCGGTATGCTCATCTGAATTAATTTAATGTAAAGAACCTCTCTGGGTGCTGGTGGCTTCTTCCTATAGTCCTAGCTGCTCAGGAGGCTGAGATCTGAGGATTGAGGTTTGAAGTCAGCTCAGCTGGTAAATCCAATGAGACTCTTACTTCTAGTTAACCATCATAAAGCCAGAAGCCAAGTGGTGGCTCAAATAGTAGAGCACCAACCTTGAATGAAAAAGCTAAGAGAGAACTGGAGGACCTGAGTTCAAACCCCAGTGCTGGTGCACACACACACACAAACACACGCACACACACACACACACACACACACACACACAAACTTGCTCACTCACACACAACAGAATCTTTTCTGTTTAAGTTTTAAAAAAATTTTTTTGTGAAAATACTGTACAGAGGCATTACAACTATATGGACAAGGTAATGAGTACATTTCTTATCAAGCATTGTTGCCTCGTCCCATCTCTTCCCATCTCTGTGCCACCCCCCCAAAGTTGTAAAATTCATTTTTCGACCTAATGTCTTGTACAATTTGTTTTTTCCCTTCCCCTCCACAAATTATACCAACATCAAATACAGTGAAAACGGATTATATCATGGGGGAGGGACATACAAAGCAACAAAGAAATCACCTTATAAATATGTTAGAAACAATTGCAAGAAATAAAAAAAAAAATTTGAGTCCTTATCTTAGGGTTCATTTCACCTAACTTCAAATTACCTGACCGTTTCTGCTTGTCTCAGACATACACTAGTAATTGCAAATAAGGGAAACCATGGGACCTATATTTCTTTGGGTCTGCTTACTTCACTTAATATAATTTTTTCCAAGTCTTCTCATTTCCTAACAAATGGGGCAATGTCATTCTTTCTGATAGAGGCATAGAATTCCATTGTGTATATATACCACATTTTCTTGATCTAATCAACTACTGAGGGAAATCTGGGTTGGTTCCATATCTTAGCTATGGTAAATAATGCTGCAATAAACATAGTTGTGCTGATAGCTTTAGTATGGCCTTGTTTGTGATCATTTGGGTAAATGCCCAAAAGTGGGATGCTGGGTCATAGGGGAGCTCTATGTGGAATCTTTTGAGGAACCTCCATACTGCTTTCCAAAGTGGTTGAACAAGTTTACACTCCCACCAACAATGCAGTAAGGTTCCCTTTTGTCCACATCCCCTCCAGCATCTGTTGTTATTAGAGTTCTTGATTTTAGCCATTCTAACTGGAGTGAGGTGGTATCTCAATGTTGTTTTGATTTGCATTTCTTTTATGGCTAGGGAGGTTGAGCATTTCTTCATGTGTCTATTGGCCATCCTTCTTTCCTCTTCAGAGAAGTTTCTCTTTAAGTCTTTTGCCCACTTGTTTATTGGGCAGTTGTTTCTTTGAGGATTTGTTGTTGGGGGGTTTAATTTTTTGAGTTCCAAGTATATTTTAGATATGAGACCCTTGTCCGTTTTATGGCTAATGAAGATCTTCTCCCAATCCATGAGCTTTCTATTGATCTTGCTAGCTATGTCCTTTGCCATGTAGAAGCTCTGCAATTTCATGCAATCCCATTTGTCCAACTTTTCTTTGATTTATTGTGTTTCTGGGTCTCTATTAAGAAAATTTTGGCCTGTGCCAAGAAGACCTAGAGTTTTTCCTATTCCATCCTGTAATGTTTTCAGAGTGTCTTCTTTGTCTTCAAGGTATTTGATCCATTTGGAGTTGATTCTGGTACAGGGTGATATATAAGGATCTAGCTTTAGTTTTCTACAAGTGATTAACCAATTTTGCCAGCACTATTTACTGAAGAGGCTGTCTTTCTTCCATTCTATTTTTTTTAGCTCCCTTATGGAAGATTAGATGACTATAGGTCTGTGGGTTCATTTCTGGGTTTTCAATTCTATTCCATTGGTCCTGAGGTCTGTTCTTGTGCCAGTACCAAGCTGTTTTGATTACTATGGCTTTGTAGTAGAATTTGAAATTAGGTAGTGATATTCCTCTAGCACTGTTCTTTCTGTCAAGGATTGTTTTTGCTGTTCAGGGTCTTTTATTGTTCCATATTAATTTTTGGATTGCCTCTTCTATTTCCTTAAAAAATGCGGTAGGAATATTGATAGGTGTCGCCTTGAATTTGTAGATAGCCTTGGGAAGTATTGCCATTTTCACGATGTTGATCCTTTCAATCCAGGACCATGGGATGTTTTTCCACTTTGTAAGTTCTGATTTCCTTTTTCAGGTTTTTAAAGTTTTCATCATAGAGGTTCTTCACTTCTTACACAACAGAATCTTGTGACATAATATACCCTAACCTGTCATGAGTACTTTTATAGTCTAACAACAAGAACCTCTTTATATTAATTTTTAAATGTTAACATTTTGCTTTAAAGGGTTGTGGCCAGATTCAGCGATAGATTAAAACATTATCTAAATGGTCAACTATTTGGATGACCTTTTAAACATAATGTTTGTTTATTGAGTTCGCTATGTGTGGCTGCTAGGACTTGAACTCTGAGCCTCTATCTCTTGCACTGCTTTCTTGCTCATGTCTGTCTGCTACTTGAAGTGTGCCTTTTGCCTGGCTTTTTGCTGGTTAATTAAAGATGGAGTCTTGAAAAGTTTTCTGCCTAGGTCTGGCTTGGAACCACGCTCCTCCACATCTCAGACTCCTGAGTAGCTAGACTCCAGGCAGGAGGTTTTGGATCCATGATTTGTGCTAGTAGCCCACACCCCATGCCTGAAATCCTAGCCACTGAAGAGTCAGAAAATGAGGGGTCCTTTTCTGAGGCCAGATCTGGTTTCTGTTGTGGCGCAAGTAGCAGACTATCTTCAGTTTAAACCACAGTACTACCTAAGACACACAAACAAGGAAACAAATAATGGGTTATGCAGAGAAACATTTGAAGATGAAAGGAGAGGTCCTGGCCAAGGAGCCCAGATATTCTTTGGGGACTGGACAATGTCAGGGCTAGCGGTCCCTTTACTCCTGCGGGAGCACCATGATCTCAGCAAAGTAAGCTCCATTCTGCATTTCTAACTTCCAGTATTATAGGACAGTAAATCTGTGTCTCAAACTCCTGGGTTCAGGGTAACTGAAGGCAGCATCAGGAAATACATACATCTACTTAAATATCTCTACATGGATACATAGATACAGATATTTTCCTCAAATAAGAACATATTGTATACTTATATACTTCCATTAATTTCATATTATAGTCCTATCAGCTCAAGTGTTTCTTCTTTAAGAACTGTGCAGAATTTTAATATAAGGTTGTGATCTTCTTTAATGAGGTCCCCATTTCATTGATGAATATTTAGCTTGTTTTCATTTCTTTGCTTTAGCAATATGCATTGATTATTTGCATAATATTTAAAATTTTCAAATTGTTTAAGAGATAAAAATGCCCACTCTTCTCCTATAGGGAATAGGGTAACTTATCCACATGAATGATGTGTGTTTGGGTTTACACTTTTTGGTGTGCGCCCTTCCCTGCAGAGTAAACTTGGTCTTGCTGAGTTCCTTTGGGGTGGGTGTCCTCATTCCCACACAGGATACCCAAGATTCCTCACTCCCACACATGACACCCCAGTTTCCCAAGACTCCAGCTTGGGGAATCCTGTTTCATAAGATTTTGCATGATTTTGAGCATATCGATAAGACAAGACATACATTAGACATACAGTCAACTCTGGGAAGAACACTTTCATATGGTTTTCTTTCCAGATTGGCATTGGTATGTGTGTATGTGTGTGTGTGTGTGTGTGTGTGTGTGTGTGTGTGTGTGTGTGTGTGTGTTTAAATTGTTTATTTACCTTAATGGCTAACTTTCTCGTAGGATATACTCAAGGCAGACTGACACTTGAGTTAACAATCTTCAAATTTCTGAGTATGTCACATTGCAAAAGGGAGCTGGCAGAGTGAAGAAGGATCTTGAGATGGGGTTGATGATCCCGGCTTGTCCAGTTGGATCCATGCAGTTCCCGGGCCTGAGTGGGGGTGGGGGGGGAGGGGAGGAGGCCGGGAAGATGAGTCAGAGAGAGATTTGGACCTGGAGGAATGATCCTTCTTTTCTTTCTCCGCCAATACTGTTTCTCCTGTTTTCAAAACTGGTGATCTTCAGGAACTCCCTCTGCTTTCCTTGCTGGGTGACCATGCATGAACGCCCTCAGGAGTGAAGCCTGGGCGTGGGGTCTGCTGGTCAGCCACCCAGAGCCTCATAGCATTTTGCAGACTCAAGAAGTTCAAAGTAAGGAATTTCACTAAAGATGTTTTCAGCCAGAAGATTGTAGTAATTCCTGGTTGGAATTCAGGCCTTGTGGATAAAGTCATTGGGTAGTCTCTGGGGGCCTAATTATTGCTTTTGAATTCTGCTGATCCCACCCACAGACGAATGTCTGGGAAACTTTGTGAGAGTGGATCTGTGAAATATAACTGTAGAACAGATTGTTACAGGATAGTTAAGGCCAGAGTTTCATATTTAATTTTATTCAAAACTATGGGTTACAACATGTGTATGTATGTGCAAATAAATGCCTTCCTGAAACGTCTTATTTTCTTTTTTGGTAGTATTGTAGACTCAAATCTGGGGCCTATGCATTCTACGCACACTTCCTATAATGATGCTAAACGTTCAGGCCCTCTTAATGTGTCTTAAATATTGCTTTAAGTTATCAGCATGAGCCCAGCCAGGAGGTTGAAGTTTCATGCCTTTCCCTCACTCATGGGATCCTTGGGCCCATTCCTTTGTTTTCTACATAGGTGTGATTTCAGAAGAGTCATGTAGTTAAAAAATTGCTCTGTTCTGACTGCACAATGCAAAGAAAGACAATGCCCAGTGAACACAGACCCTACCCTTCATTGCTTTATTTGGTTGCCAGCAAGCTCAAAGCTTCACATGCCAACCTGGTTCACAGGTAGAAGCCTCTGGGACTGGTAGAAGAGCGGAATCAATTATCTAAACCTTAGGCCATCTGCTAGACTATGCAATCGTACAGCTTGAAACAAAGTAATTACACCTACATTAATTGCTTGGCTAACTAAATACCCTATGATGGTGCTAAGATAAACTTAACCCACCATGAATTCTGCCAGAAGTTGAAGCCCTTTAGAAAGAGGCTGTGCTCTAGACTGCCATAGCTAGAGTCTTTTACACTCAAATTCTCCTTTATTTACATCATGCTAAGTAGTAGTGAATGATCTTTACAAACCAGATAGAGACAGCTTCTGCTGATCCTAAAATAGAATAAAATAAATGAAATAGGGAAAATTAAATGTTTAAGATATTACATGGCAACAAAATTAGACCGTGTCTTGAAAATAATTAAAAGAGGTTAAATATAGTTATGGGTGTGTTAAGCTTTATTGCATTTATACTATTGAAAATTAGTCATTTTTCTACAAAGCAAAGAGTACTTCTATTAACATGTATATTTTATTAGTCAGAAAGCCAAAGTTACCCAGACATCTGTATAAATAAGGATATGACCTGATTCTTGTTCAAGCCCCACATGTAAAACCATTTCTTGAAGTGAGTAGATTACCCATTGGTATGTTGATTGAGCTAGTATTTACCGAGCACCTACTGGAGACAGACAGCCTAACTGGAGAATGCACATATACTACTTCTATCTGTCTGCCATGATTTCCATTTTAGAGATGAGGAACTGAAACTCAGATAAAATGACAAGAGCATCATGACACATGTCTCTGGACTCTACCCAGTATTGCCCAGAAATTACTAATAGCCCTGTCAGAGTATATTGAGTCTTAGGCTAGAGTTACAGGTCAAGTGTTCTGGAAATAAGGGAATTATTCATGTCTGAGGGAATGGGAAGGCCCCATAGATACTAAGCTGAAAATGTTTGACCCAGTCACTCATATATTTTGTTAAGGAGTTTGCATTTTGTTCATTAGGCCATGGGGAGCTATTAACAGATTTTTTTCAAACAAGCATATGGCATGATTCAAGGGTGTGTTAAGAGAATAACTTAGCAGCTGTAGGAATCAAAGACTACACTTATTTCTCCATCCATTTCGAGAGTTTGTAAAGCCCCCATAACTGTTGTTTATGAATTATATTGCTAGCACATGCTACAAATGCAGATGTATTATAAAAGTGAAGTTAAATTAAGGTAAGATTCAATTCTTAGTTTTTTTAAATTACCTTATTAGTTGCAATAACATAATTTTGCATCCCAATGTAAAAGATAGTAATAAATTTTATTACTACATACAATTTATTGATATTTGCAGTGAGGATAGTGTGGTTGATTATGGTTCTTTACAACAATTCCAACTTGAACCCAGAAGTTAGCCCTTTACAACACAGTTGTATGATGTACTGATCTTGTTTTGATGCTTGAATTATACTCTTACATAGATGATTTAATATTTTACATTTTCCATGCTTTTATTCAGTTTTCAAGATATTTATGTACTTGTAAATCTTGCAGTCTAATTATGCAAAGTTTTGTGTTAAAACGTGCCTAAGAAGCTAATGTATTTTTTCCATTCTTGGGAATTGTTACAGTTGTTACAACCTACTTCCTTGAATTCTTCATTTTCAGTAATTCAGCTTTATCTTGGTGCCTGTGACTCACACCTGTAGCCTTGCTGCTCAGGAGGCTGAGATCTGAGGATTAGGGTTCAAAGCTAGCTGGGGCAGGAAAGGCCATAAGACTCTTATTTCTGATGAACAAACAAAAAGCCAAAAGTGGAGCTGTGGCTCAAGTGGTAGAGCTCTAGTCTTGAGCACAAAAGCTCAGAGACAGTGCTTAAGTCCTGAATCAAGCCCTAGGACTAACATACACACAGACACAGACACAGACACACAGACACACACACATATTAAGAAAAGCAGCTTTGTATCTACCTGCTGGTGTTATTTACGAAAGTCAGCAGGTGAGTCAAACCAACTCCTGAGTTTTCCACTGTGTGGACAGGACTTTTCACAGCTGCCGGGATTAATGTTGGGGGTCTGACTTTCAGATTTGCCTAGTTCCTGGTGTTTCTGCCATTGTAGCTGATAGGCACATGGGTGCTGTGATGTGTTCTCAGAGCTAGCGTATTTAATGCTGTGTTACATCGGATATTATACTTCCCTTATTTGGGGCCCAGAAATCTTTGTGTTACTATTGTATGATAGCCAGCTTGATTGAAATGGACGCGGGCTTGCAGGGCTTACACGAGGGCCTGAAGTTTCCTTGCCACCACAGCCAAGAATAAATAAATAAACACCAGCTCTAGCTGCTCTGCATAGCAATGTGATGAAAGAACAGTAATGCCTACACCTGCACGTGGAGGGAAACCTGCTCAGGTCTCAGGATAGTCAGAAGAAGGGGTTTTCCTGGCTAAGTTCCAGACAATCGCTTCAGCTCATCTGTACTTAGACAACTTACTCTTTCCCAGTTCTACAGTGTAATAATGAATCCTCACAAGGGGTTCTAGACATAAGAGTACTGCATTATCTCCCAATTGCAGATGAAGAAGTGAATGTGGGGATTTTCTTTTTTTGTTGTTGTTGGTCATGGGGCTTGAACTCGAAGGAGCAACCAGAGCATCTCACATTTACTGTGATGCACTAAGGCATGGGCTCCTAGGGCTTGGGTGTGCATGCTACCACTGGAGACCCAGGACTAGTACTAGGACCAGATGCAGGAAGGAGGTAGGCCAGGAGGCTGTGGAAGTGACCAATGGGAAAACAATGGTGTGTTCTACTAGAGCAGGCAAAGGGAGCTGCACAGACGATAATGAGGGGAAAGGAAGGGAAATCACAGAATGGTGAAACAAGGAAAAAGCGTGACCCAGCGCAACAATGCTACTCACAGGATGCTGTATTGGAAATGAACTTTACAACTGGAGGTGGGGGGGGGGATAGTGGGAGACAAAGAAGGAGTAGGTAACAATTTTGGACAAGAATTGTACTCATTGACTCACCTGTGTAACTGTAACCCCTCTGTACAACACCTGTATAACAAAATAAAATATAATAAAAATGTTAAAAAAAAGAGTCCACAGAAATATTCTGTCCACATCAACTTCAGCTAATATGGAAAAGCCACAAAACAGCCCTGGTACAACAGACACTACCTCCAGCAGTCTCAGAACTGGCTGCACGTGGTCAATTAATTCCAAGCTTTCCAGCATGGGTTCCTTCCTTCCCACACACAGGGATTTCGTTTTTTTGCATCCTAGTTGGCTGCTCAGATGTCTCCAAGCCAGGGCCTCCGAGTGGGGGATGAGGCTGGCTGGGGAGACGCATTGTCTCTCCAGGGCGCACAGGCCCACAAGGGGCCGGCCTGCTGGCTTCCTCGTGCTCATGCATAGATGAGGCTGGTATGTGGATCCATTCTGCCCCCTTCTCATCGACGGTGACCATACTGTTCCAGACGTCTTGCCCCCACTGGGTAATTTGTGAAGCTCCGTCCCCAGGGTGTCAACTTCTTTCCAATATTTTTTATTGCATTTTTAGAAGCAAAGAGTTTTAATAATCTTAAAATGATTGGCAATTTTTATAGTTCATAACATACTACGTGAATCAGTCTTTTATTTGTATTTTATTCCTTAAACCCTGTTTGTTTTTCTTTCCAAAACTATTTACCCCCCTTTTCTTCCTTTTTTGAAATATGGCTTCAGCTTTTGAAATTAGCACATTGAGTTATTAAGATGGGCTTATTTCTACCTCTAAATTTCCTCTTTATCTTGTCTATGTTTTAAAGTAAGTTACAATTAACTCAGTGTATTGTAAAAATTATGTTTAGGGTTTTTTTAAAATAAGAATTATATTCTATAAATGGTATAAGTCAATAGGTAGAGAATAAATAATTTTACAAATTGTTCCAAATAGTGAACATAATTTCACTCAGTACTCACACAAATCCTTTTAAATCCAAGTAAAATATTAGACTTTTGCTATTGTAATTTCCTTCAAATTCATAAAATTTCCCTACACATTTTGTGTGATCTTTTTCTATTTTCTTTATATTTTCAATTAAGTTTCAAACTTATTTTCTAATGGGCAAGCACCAGTGTGTGGAGAAATTATTTAGCTTTATTTCCTAACATTCAACCACTTAGGGAATTTTTCTTAGTTCTGCCCATTTTTATGTTAATGGAAACTATTTTTGGATACATGATCCTATTATCTTAGAAAATGACACTTTCAATTTCTCATTTCTAGTACCTAAAATTCATTTCCTTGCAGAAACAGTACTGGTAAATAGTCATAATTATTTTAGGTTTAGTACTGAATGCCAAATTCACAATGGAATGAGCTTTATTTGGCTTTAATTAGCACAAAGGCCTGTGTGTTTTATCATCCTCTGGGTGTTACCGTAAGCAGAGATGCAAACTAAATGTCATTAGCTATCAATGCTGAAGGTAGTGTGGGTCAGCCTGCTTGCAGTAGCTCCATGCCAACTCAGGTGTTCCTTGCCATTTCTAGCTGTGTTGGTAATACAGATTTATTTCCCAGTGGATTTTGCTCGTTTGCGACCTTTTTTATTCTCAGATCAATAAAGAGACTTACGATGGGGAGTCTTTTTCTTCTCTAGAATGCTTGTTTATCGACATGGCCTTAAGCTCATTGTAGCCAGAAGACATCTCAGTCGATAGCGCTAACCTTCTGCTAGGAGATGAACTTTTAAAGATGATAGAAAGCTCTACAAAGCTTTTGAGAATCTGTGTGAACCTCAGATAGGCACTTGTTAAAGCAATCCCTTCAGTATGATTCAGAGTTCTCTTGCTTTCTGTCTAAAGTTGGAAATAATCTTAAGAGGAGAAGTATGTAAGAACAAAGCAGAACTTTAAACACAATGAATACTACTGGGCAAACCTACTGGAGGAAATCATGAGTTGGGCAGTGAGACCCTGAGAGGCAGCACTGGTTATACTGACCGTGATGGTGGCCAGTCCACAGGACTGAGCAAACACAAAGTTCTGTCCATGTGAAGTCCTGATCCGTTTCAATGCTCAGCACAGATGTTTAATCCAAAACAAAAATCATTGATGCCTTCTCAAATTTACCCAAGCATCCAACTCATCTAGAATGGGTTGGTGGGCCTCTTTACTTGCAATTTAAGTTTAGAAAGTCAGCATTGCATACCTAGGAATTTATGCTTGAATCTGGTACCCAGTAATACTTGAGAAGCAATGATTAAGACTACAATATGGAGGAAATGATGTTTATTTTCTTCTTTCTTAGTAATTACTCTGTTTCCTCCTTCTATTGAAAGAGCTTCATGGGGAAGGCCATGTCATAGTATATGTGTATATATTATGGCTACTGGTCCCCATATGGGATGGATGTGCAGAATTCCCAGGTGCAGTTGTTAAAGATGAGAAAGGTGCTGATTTTCCAGCCCTGCTTTCATCTTGCTGCATGTGGTGTGGACGTGAGGGATGTATTATCATCGGCACAAGTGAGGACCAGACTGCAGGTTAGCAGAAACGGCAAGACAGAAGGAATGAGTTAATAAGCAATCTCAAGATGCAGACAGACCCTTTTAACATGAGACAAAAATATCTTTTTCTTTATCAAGAGAGTCCATAAGACTCTTATCTCCAATTTACCACCAAAAAGCTGGAAGTGAAACTATGGCTTAAGTGGTAGATCACCAGCCTTGAGTGAAAAAGCTCAGGGACAGTGCCCAGGCCCAAGTTCAAGTCTCAGGACCAGCACGCACACACACACATACACACGCGCGCACACACACACGGTTTTCTTTAGGTGTTTAGATCTCTATTATAAATAACCAAGCTGATATCTTAAATAATAGAACATATAATAAAAGAGTGGAATAGCCCAAAATATAGCCTAGTGAAAATGTAAATGAATACATAAGATATACATAAAATAATATATAAAAACAAAACCGGCATCTTAAGTCATAAAGTCATTTATATTGGTTTTTTCTTTGACAAGATTTTCCAAGATTCTAGGAAATAGAAGCAGAAAGGGAGATATGATTAGACAGCCTTCCTCCAAGATTAATATGCAGAACTTGCTATATTTTTTAACTCTCAGAGTTTTTCACATTACACGGGAGGGATAATAACTATTGAAGCAACGACATGGAGAATTTCACCCTGTATTTCCCTCCCATGCTCCTTCTGCAATCAAGATCATTACTATGCAGAAGCAGTATGATGTGAGATAATCACAAAGATTTCTGGTGCTCAGGACTAATTCAAGGAGAAGATATAGAATAATCACTGCATTGTTTTTATTTTTATTTTTCCACATCTTAAAACATCAGAATCCTCCCTTTCTTTGAAAATGTAATCTTTGGCAGAACCCCCCAAGTAAAAGAAAACTGTCTTGGCTTAGATGGGGGCAGTTGACTCTGACATCTGCCAACTTGGCCTTGTTCTTAAAACCCAATGGTAGAGAGAACTTTAGAACACAATGTGGAAGGCTCTGATGTGTAGAGGCTGCGATTTGCATAATACTTCAAACCATATGCCATAAATATCACTCTCCTTCAGTTGGGCTTTGATAAGATTTGGACAGCTGACCAAGTCTATATACCTTGGCAAAACCTTCTCTATATTTATATAGATTAGGAAGACTGGAGACAGCACATTCCAAAAAAGAGAGAGAGAGAGAGAGAGAAAGAAATGTTTAGACAGTCTCGGGTGTATTTTACTGATTTTTATAAGAATGTGAACTCTGGTTACTTGGTGATTTAATTTAAAGTGATAATTTATTGGCCAGAATACATTTGTATAATCCTATTCTTAGGAATTAATTTAAGAACTTGAATTTGCTCATTAAAAATTTTAAACATCTGCCAGTCTGGAAAAAACAGAGGCATATATGAGAAAGAAGTACTGGAATCATGAAAAGGAAAATGGAAAATTAATTCAGAGGATTTGGAATTGTTCTAAAGTAAAACTCTTTTTCTTTTTTCTTTTCTTTTTTTTTAGAGATGGAAACACTTAATGGAGCTAACAAGATTTTTAGGGAGTGATTTCTTGATTGATCCCAGATTTTGGAGGTGTTCATTCCAAATCTCTGTCTGAAGTATTTTTTCAAAACCATGGAAATAGAGTTGGTAGCTTAGTAACTAGCTGTGCTTTGGAGATGAACATTTTCAAGCAGGGTACCTTTGTGTTCACAGGAATATAGAATCTACAAAAATATGCAGCTTGAAATACAAAGCAGACGTTTTGGCTAGTTTAGTGGGTTAATTAAGGATAATGGGATGAAGACAGAAGAGAAATTTGTGACTCAAATCGTTTTCTCTTACAGTGAAGATAATATAATTTCTCAGGGCCAAATAAAAGCTATAATAGTAGAATTTAGTCTAAAGGTTCTTAATGGTACCAAAGTAACTGTTTTGTACATAATTCTTGTGTGTGTGTGTGTGTGTGTGTGTGTGTATGCCTGTTCTGGGGTTGAACACAGGGCCTTTTGCTCTTGCTTGGCTTTTTTGGTACTTGACCACTTAAGCCACACTTTTACCTTATTTTATTGCTAGTTATTTGTACATAAGAGGCTCGTGCACCTTTCGGCCCCAGCTAGCTTCAGTCTGTGAGATCCTCAGGTCTCAACCTCTTCAGTAGCTAGGATTACAAGGTGAGCCTCCACCTAGTCTCTGGCTTAATTCTGTTAATTAGCTTTAGTTTTCAACATTTTAGGCCGAGAGAGACCCAGAAAACTGGTGGTTCAGTGTAGTGTGTGTGTGTATGTGTGAATGTTATGAAAAAAGTTGAGTTTGAGTCAAGTGTGGTAGCTGACAACTATAATCCTAGGAGACTAAAATCTGATCAGGATGTTCAAAGCTAACCTGGGCAGAAAAGTCCATCTAATGAACTAGCAAAAAGCCAAGGATGGAGATGTAGCTCGAGCGACACAATGTTAACCTGGAGTGAAAAAGACAAGCAATAGTTAAGTGCAAGGTCCTGAGTTCAATCCCTTGGACCAGCACAGATAAATGAATGAATAGATAGAAATAATTAAAAGAAAGAATCAACAGAAAACTGACTTGGAATCCTTTTCAGAGGAGGCTCTCTCCACACATTTGGTTGATCTGAACCATTTGGCTCGGAGGGCGGGGCAGCTCTGTCCTCCCAAACCCCATGTCCTGCCTTTGACATCGGGGTGGAGTCTGGTTTGTCTCCCCTCATTCTTTGCACTCCTCCCAGACACGAGCAGCCTGCCGTGTGGTGGGCTCGAGGCAGTTGTGTGCTTCAGTGACTCCTGGAAGCTCTCATGCACTTAGAACAAAGTGATCATTATGCCAGGCACTGCCAATTCATACTTGTTATCCTAGCTATTCAGGAGGCTGAAATTTGAGAATCTCAGTCCGAAGCCAGCCAGGGCAAGGAAGTCCAGGAGACTCTGATCTCCAATTAACCTCCAAAAAAAAAAAAAAAAACAGAAGTGGAGCTGCAGGTTGAGTGGTAGAGCCTTAGCTGTGAGCAAAAATCTGAGAGAGAGACAGCACCAGCACACACACACACACACACACACACACACACAAGCACATATACACACATATATACACATACACATGATAAAAAAGTAAGAAGATAATTATTTTCTTACTTCAGAGTAAATATTTAGTTGGTAACTTTAGCTTACCAGGTATAAAATGCCATTTCCTCCCAAAGTAAACATTAATTTACTACAAGGACTAGAAGAATGGAAATAGTTTAGAAATGCTAAAGTGCTACATGCTAGATTTGAGATTACAGAGGGTTTCAGAATGAGGCTTCCAGGGGTTCAAGGACAGCCCTGTCATGCTCCAACTGTGTATCTTTGAGAGATTTGCTTAACTCCAACAGCCTTTTGTTCCCTCGTGTGTCATAAACATAGAGATTAAAACAGAATGCTTCGCTCAGGATTGCTTTGAGCGAAGTGGCTGGTATAGAGTCAGCCAAACTCTCAGCAGTATTACTCTATGATTGTATTACCTGTTAAGTGCTTTGCCTGTATTATCTTATTTTAAATTGTGAATAAGCAGCATGATGTGGGTAGAATAATAATCACATTTCAGGTTAAGATACTAAGAATCAAGAGGTTAAACAGAATGCAATTACTGTGTAAATGCTATGTGGCACAGGCTGGCTTTTATTTCAACGGGGATCTCATAGATTCTGTGGTAATACTACTCTCTCTCTCTCAGAAAGCCTGGGATTTTCTTTCTAGTTATACAATTGTCCTAGACAGTAGAGTTGGTTTCAGTTGGACAGCAGGATATAGACGCACAGTCTATGTCCATCAGTTCATTTTTTTTACTAGAGACAAAAATAGTTCCCCCAATGGAGTGGCATATAGCAATCACTTGTTGTCACCAAAGCCCATCTGCTGGGTTAGTAGGGCCTGATCTGAAGCCAGTCATGCTACTTTTGTTGCAATGGGGAAAAGTGAGCTTCAAATCCATTTGTCTATCATTCTTCAGTGACTAATGGGACACCAGGCCACATTCAGAAGAGCAAGACAAGGTCAGCTGCATAGTCTCATTTCAAGTTTCTGCTTGTGTGTTGATTGCTTTCATCCAATGGATTTATAGCAAAGGCAAGACAATGGGACAGTCCATTCCTTTCCAGCGATGGGCACTAGTCATAAGGCGGATTGAATACAGTGAGGAGTGAGAAACAGAATGAAGATTATATTGTAGAATACTGGCTAAGAAATAGGAGTTTCTGTTAATTTAACATGAAGGTCCAAAGGCAGTTTGGCTGCTCTCCTTTATAAAAGTCTTGAGAAATACAGAATCCTTCTATTTTTTTTCTTACTGCTCTGCTTTGCTTGGCCTCATCACTAAGATTAGGAGTCAGAGCTTTTCTGGAAGGCCTAGATGACAAATATTTTAGGTTTTGTGGGCCATATGGTCTCGGTTGCAAATACTCAAACTTTGCCAATACAGCACAACGCAGCCATAAACAGTCAAGTAAATGAATGAATGTGGCTATGTTCCAATGTTTTTATAGACACTGACATGTGAATTCTATATGATTTTCATGTGTCATGAAATCTTATTGTTTTTAATTTTTTTCCCCAGCATCTACAAAAATGTAAAAACCCACTATTTGCCTGCCAGATGCATAAAATAGTCAGCTGGCTGAATTTAGTCCGTGCACTATAGTTTGGTGACCTCTGCCAGAAATTGTCTAAACTGCAGATCATAGGCTACAAAGTCATCCCAGCTGTTATCAGTCAGCTGGAAGGTGGTGGGAATGGGGAGACACAGGGCAAAAAGCAGGCTGAATTGCTAAGAAAGCTACCCAGAGCTGCTACCTAGTATTCAGCTTACATATCACTGGACAGGTGTAGCCACATGGTCACACATAGCTGCAAGAGAGGCAGTGATGTCACCTTTGTTCTGATCAATCAATTGCCTGGTCAAGGGTTAGGGGTTCTTTTTCTGTGGAGAAGAAATAAAATGAGACACTTGGGCTCTCATGTCTGGTGTGCAGCGTTTTGAGATGGTGAGGAAGAAGAATTGAGTTTACTAACTATATAATTAGATAGGATTAATGTATTGCTAAGTGACTATCTTTATGACATAAAGAAAAATCTTAAAAATATACTATGAACTTCTTCTTTGAGGCTAGAAAACAAAAATTCAAAAATAGGAATCTTCTACTATAAATCACAAACTTATCATGAAAGGGAATTAGCCCAAAGATATGTTGTTTTGCTTTCCTCCTGATGCTATAGAAAATTTGAACTCTAGATTTGTAAACAAATGGAATTTTTGAGGTGGTAAAGAAAAATTCCTTAAAATAGCCCTCAGCAGACTTATTAACTATCCACATGTGAGTAAACTATATTCTAACCCCTTGGCTCTCTTTTAAGTCTACGTGGATGCCAAGGTTTATAACACATGTCAAGGAACTGTGGTCAATTATCAAACATGGTGGATGTAGAAAATACTGATGGCTCACAATGTGTTCCTCTCACCAATCACATCCAATGTAATTTAATTTTTATTTGAATTACAATGTAATGAGTTTGAAAAAAAGAAACAAGCCAACCAAATGGCTTATCAATCTCTCCTCCTATCATGAAGCCACATTATTCTGTCATAGTCGAAAACATTTCCATGTAATTTTGTGATTCGGAGATAGCCCAGAGTTCCAGGTTATCAGTGATCCTAGAGCAATATGGCAAATGTTGGGGGGTAGGAATTGGTAGACTGGTGTTTCAGGCTCCGGGAGTCCCATGACATAGTCCACACTGATTTTCTGTAAGCATCTGAGAGACCCAGCAAGGTTGAGCTGCTGCTGTCGGCAGTGGCCCTGAGGACACATTGGTTCCCTTCCTCCTCATTGCTACTCCCTGATTCCTACATCCCAGGAAAGCAGCTTGCAATTTTGTTCTTGTCTCAAGCTATGCTTTCAAGAAAGCACATACTAAGACAGTAATTTAGTTTGTTATATCTGTGTTGTGGAGATTTAATAAAAGTGATTTGATGATTCTCCTCTGAAAGGTGAAGGATGACAAATTTGTTTCCTTTAAAAAATAAGCATCTATTGTTGCTTGCATAGTTGTTCTTAAACTTTAGCATTTATGGTAATCAACCTTCAGGTTTATTGAAACAGATATTTCTAGACCTTACTCCTAGAATTATTTAGTCAGTTCCCGACCACGCCCAGTGATTTGCATGGCTAATTACTTAACAGACAATGCTTATTTTGTGCTTCCAGGGGCTGCACACTGAGAATCATTGCAATACTGTGCTTCAGTTAAGGTTCACATGATACCTCAAAGAGAATCGCATAGACTATGCATGAACAAGTTTGGATATAGGCCTCTCAACAACTCCCAGAATGAGCCACCTGCCACGTGCTGGTGGCTCATGTCTATAATCCTAGCTAGTCAGGAGGCTGAGACCTGAGGCTTGACGTTAACTCAGGAAGACAAATCTGAGAGAGTCTCTTATCAAGCAGCAAAATGCTAGAAGTGGAGATGTGGCTCAAATGGTAGAGTGCCAGTGTTGAGGGAAAAAGCTAAGCAAGGATACAAAGCCCTGAGTTCAAGCCCAAGTATGATCGCGCGCATGCACACACACACACACACACACACACACACACACACACACACACACGCACACACACACTCACACACACACACGAATGAATACTGAAGGAGACAGGACAAGTTAGAAGGGCAGGTGTCACAATAGACACCTGGGTGTCCAGATGTGGGTCTGGAAACCCACATCGCTAGTGACCAAAGAAGCACCCAAGAGCAGCAGTGAGGAAGGGACTTCATATACTGACGTAGAAATTGCTTGTTCCTGCCCCCCTTTTAATGTCCATGACAGAAATGTAAAAATGAAGCTATCTCCATAGAGTCTATTATGCTTCCGTTAATTCATCTGCAACCAGTGGTGCACACAAGGGGGCAGGTGGGACCAAGGGGAGAGGAGAAGGATGAAGGTGGGAAGGAGGAGAATGCAGGCAGGAATTCATGGTAACAACCACAGAACTGAGAACAGTAAGGGCAGGGGTGGGGGGAAGGGGGTGAAGCTGTTGAAGGGATGACACAGATGAAAATGCATTGCACACATAAACGGCTCTGTCAAATGGCCAAAAACATCAGCACATAACCTAAGAATACAGAAAAGTGAGCAGAGGGGAGTGAGAATGACAAAAGAGATGGCATCCATCCAGATGCACTGTATTCACACACAGAATGGCAACTCCTCTGAGCAACTACTTAAAGACAAGAAAAACATTTTAAAAAAGCTTAAGGTTTATCAAACGCTTTTCTCTCATTCACATTTGCTTAAATGCTCCTGTACACGCATTATCTAAGCAGTGGACAAATCAACAGTGGGTGGACTTATTGCACACATGATAATTGAGTACACACCAGTGATTTTTGGTAGGAGTTCTGTTAAGGTCAAATATGTTGACATCTTCTACTTAATATCTATTCCTTGTTTTTAATCCTGATAGTAATTTGCTTTCCTTCCCTTTAGTGCAAACCAGGGGAAGATATGAATGGCCGTGACCTTTATACTCACCCTTCAATTTTATTTCTGGAGTCAAAATGGGATTCCCTTGGCCAAATGGGATATATATATGTATATATATATATATATATATATATATACACATACATGTATACACACACACACACACACACACACACACACACACACATGAAGGCAGCACCACTGAAACATCCTGTAGAATAAGACAAAGATAAGTAAACTTTCATGATATTGGTCCACTGTGCCATGTAGCTGGAAGACAGGGAGAAAGTTTTATTTCCCAGCCTAGGTTTTGCTCTGATACAGAGCAGGAGTTACTATATAAATATAAATAACACATAGATTTATATAAATATAAATAAAAAGGTGCATTCTATACAGAGAAATATAATAATAACCTCATGATCCATAGATTCAAAACCACAGATATATCTTAAATGATACCAACCCTCTGTCCTTCTGGTTCTCATTCAGTCTACCATTGTCTCCGATGGCCAGGACACATGGAATCTCTTTCGAACTCTGTCATTTGAAGCTGTCCCACAGAGTGCACAGCTGACAGCAATCACAGAGTGACGATGGCAGCTTTCATGAGCTCCAACAGTGACTAAAACACCACTGACATCTTCAAAAACAATCTCTGTGGGGAGAGAGCTGGTAAAACACATTCTGGATCAACATATTTGGATTAGCTTCCAAGTTGTTATTTTTAAGATGACTACAATTGAAAGTTGAGCCCTCACTTTAATACATAGTGTTTATGGAAAATAAAGCTCTGTTTTTTGAAAGCTATGAAACATTTGTATTTTGTTTACATAGCTAGAATTTCTTTTGCTCGCGTGTAAGGTAGGCATAAAAATATATGTATTTGAATTTAGTTCAAAAACAAAATGGTTTTCATCTAGAAGCTTTTTATCCTGCACAAACAGTAGGAGCACATTTAAATTGCTTTCTTTTCAGAAGCTTTGAGCACTAGAAGCTATGCATAGGTTCACATCTCTGGATTTTAATTTATTTATTTTTATTGTAAAATTACTGTACAGAGGGGTTATAGTTACATGAGTAAGGGAAGGAGTACATTTCTTATTGAGCATTGTTAACCCCTCCTTTTTTTCCCCTACCATCCCTTCCCTCCTCACCTCCCCAACTCCTCACCCCACCCTTAAGTTGTAAAGTTCATTTTCAACATAGTGTCTTGTACATCTCATTGTTACAATGGGTCAACCTGCATCCTTGTTTCATCATTTTGTTATTTCCCTTCCCCTCCCCAAATTAGAAAAATGTATATACAAGATGCAGGGCACAGGAACCAAATACAGTGACAACGGGGGTTGTACCATGGGGGAAGAACATACAAAAGAAACAACAAAAAAATCACATAGTACATTATAAGTACAATAAGAAGAACAGCAACAAAGATAAAACCACTTGTGTCCCTATCTTGGGGTTCATTTCACTTAGCATCGGGTTATATGGTCATATATACATAGCATTTTACCCCTTCTGCTTGTGCTAGACATATGCTAGCTAATACTTGTTCATAAGTTTGAGCTTTCCAGTGCTTTCAAAATGGGAAAGTCCCATTTCAAGGAAATCACAAGGTTTCCATTATTGTTTCCCTTTGGTGAGACTTAAAACATCAACAGTGTGGTACTTCTGATTTATAGTAGCAAACACCAAGTCTCTCTTCCTGAAAGCGGGGTTATTTACTGTGAAGCAAATTGGTGAGCAGGCATTGATTGGCTGTGTCATTCACATGGGGAAACATCGAGCCCAGGCCAGGGCCTTAGTAGTCTTTTTCTCTTTTAAAATAAAAGACACACCTGTAGAAACACAGCCCAGGTTTTCTTGGTAAACACAGAGTCGCGGGCCTGTGGTGGGCACTCCGAAAAGAGTTTTTCTACCAGGGAACAGGCTCAGGAGGAATTAGAATTCATATCCCTGGGAGAAGTTCAGAATTAACATTCCTTTTGATGGAAAAATTCATTTGAAACACTTGTTTAATTGACTACATTTTTCTAGGCATTAACAAGCTCTTATAAACAAATCTGTCACTGGGGCCTTTCCAAATGAAACCATTCTCATAAATAATCCTCGAAATTCATATGGGATTAATCAATCATGGAAAAATTCATTTTAAGTTTTGCCAAATTAGAATATTGGAAAATGTCATATAACTTCAACACAAAACAATCGAGATGCACCCACATGTAACAAACTAAAAACATGATATTAATGCGTAATGACTACGTTTAGAGATTATAGCGATGATTTGATGTAGTCTACCCGTAGCTCTCGTTTACATGTCATGGGAAGTTTTCTGTGAAATATGGTGAATGTCTTTTGAATTCATTTTACTCTTGTGTATGGTGGGCATAAAAATACAATTGTTTGTGGTACATCTTGTTGGCTTGTTCTTTGTAAAAACCATTTTCAGATGTCTCTCGCTGTAATGCGATAACTTCCCATAAGGACCTCATGAAATGTTGTTAGTGCCTTCAGAAGATGAGTTGTAGATTTATAAAATAAATATTTGTGAAAAATACTACTGTCTTCCCGGGGCTGAATAGTTAGAATGAAAGAGGAAAACATTGCTGAGCAATGCCTTGTCTCTCCCGAAGGTTCTAGAATTCATTGAGAGCTTGAGAGCGATTTTCATGTTGATCTGGTCCAACAATGTTGCCTCTTGGATAAGTCCCACAACAACCTACCCTGAAAGCTTTTTTAGAGGAACATTCACACCAGCGGAGAGCACAATGTGCTTCCGTGTTTCACACAGTACTGTTCCATAAAGCTCATCCATGTAGTGTGAACCAAAAGTTGTTCCAAGTGTCCTATCGTTGTCATTCATTTCTTTTCTACACCATGTGCAATGAGGTGTTCTTATTTCTTATCAGCTCTTCAACATCACTTATGAACTGATCATATCTCTATGTATCTTTATCATCATCGGTCTCATATCTACAGACATTTATATAGATGTCTATAATACTTGCATCCATCTCCACTTCCATATCGACCTCTAGTACGTACACATTGGAACTATATATACGTTCACAGTATCCATGTCCTGCTATGTAGTCCTAGGACAGCCTCAAACTTATGACCCACCTGTTTCTGCCTTATGCTGGGATTACAGGCATGCATCACCACGCCCCTTAAACAATCCTACTTTGAATGTCTTCTTTAGAATTGAACGTACTTCCCTTGACCTTCTTTTCCTTCTCTCCTTCATTGTGATCAGATTTTCGTGGTAGCTAGGGGATGGAGATGATCTCTTTCCCACAAGGAGTGATAGGGAGCAGTGGCTTCCATTGTTGGGGATAGAGGACCCTGAGGCCTTGAAAAGTGGGGAGCAGCCCAGTCAGGCTTTGCAGAGGGGTTGGTTACCCACCATGTGTGGAGAGCGGGAAGTACGCAGGGTGAGGGTGTAATTCTGGGTAGAGAAGGCCACACGCATGGTATGATGGAATGTGTGATGTGATGTACATTGTCTTTTTCTTCTTGGTCACTTGCTTTGTGTTTGTTCCAACATGGCTGTGATTCTAGGGATCTTGATATATATGTAGAAAAGAAAAGAAAATCCAGGGAGCACTAAAATATTACATTTATTGACATATTTGAATACAAGAAAGACATTGTCGCACTTTGGCTCATGACTGAGTATTAAAATGAGAAGTTTCCAGTCAATTTCACAAGATTTTAATTTAAATGTTCTTCTAGATGACTCCATCTTTGTGAAGGATCTAAGATACATTTCCCCGTGGTTGCTTTAGGTTAAAAACCATTTAACACTGCTGCATTTCATGGCCATGGTTGAGTTTAGCATTTTCTCAATATTCTGATTATCTATTCCTCCTGCATTTATTAAATATGTGCATATGTATATTCAACTTAACCAGAAATTTCAGAAAATGTTTATTGTTATAACACTCTGAAGTTTTGTACTATTCACAAGCAGAATTCAAGTGGGTATGTGTTTCTTGTTATGCGAATGAAAGCCCTTCTTTTCTTTTTATTTAATTATTATTATTATTATTATTTTGGGTCCGGTCGTGGGGCCTGAACTCTGGGCCTGTGCGCTGTCCCTCAGCTCTTCAGCTCAAGGCTAACCCTCTACCACTTGAGCCACAGCACCACTTCCGGCTCTTTTTCTTTTTTTGCTTATATGGTGCTGGGGAATCGAACCCAGAGCCTCAGGCATGCAAGGCAAGTGCTCTACCACTGAGCCACCTTCCTAGCCCCAGCCCTTCTTTTCTTAAAGGATATTTTCTTTGAAACATAGTAAATTTTTTTGAATGGAAGTATATACATAAGAACACATTGTATATTCTCTGTTATTGGGTAAAGCTCTGATCTCATCCTAATTTTATTTTAAAATAACTTCTAATATATGTTTGATAAGAATGATATTTATTATTAAAAATAATGTGCTTGTGCTTCCTTCTGATTGACATGATCTAACTCTCACAGCTTTCTCTCCAGGGTCTGGACTTCACTCTATGTTTATAGTGGAGCCAATTAGGACCAGAATAATGACTATGCAAACTCCATCTTCCATTTCCAGTTGCCTTTCTTAGCTTCATGATTTTTACTGCATCTATCAACTTCTCTTTTGATTAGATTATTTGTCATAGATAGGGTCTCTGCTTACATGATAGTTTGCTAGTGTGAATAAGGAAAACTAACACAACTTTTCTTCCTCACCAAATGCAAATGGGCAAATTATCTTCAGGAGGCTCTTATGGAAAGTCACTATAAACAAAGCCTTCAATAAGTTTTTGTGCACATATATACATGTATATATGTATAGTTTTGCAAAAGCAGGCCCTTGTACAGATGCACAGCTGTGTATAATAATTCCTCTCATTTGCTGGGTACTAGTGCCTCATGTCTATAATCCCTACTTACTCAGGGGCTCAGACAGGAGGATCAGGATTCAAAGCCAGCCTGGCCAGGGAAGTCTGTGAGACTCTTGACTCCAATTAATCATGAAAAATGCAGATGTGGAGCTGTGGGTCAAGTGGTAGAACATTAGCCTTGAGGAAAAAAAAGAGCTGGGGGACAATGCCCAGGCCCTGAGTTCAAGCCAGAGTACTGGCACATACACATTTAAAAAAAATTTAAAAATCAATGATACATATTACTAGTAATGGATACTTATTTTAATCTCTGTTAAATTAGCAAGCTCTTACTTAATCACAAAGAGAAATGTGTCATTACATCTCCTCCCATCAATATGTCATTCTGACAACACAATGTCTGTGTATCTGGGACAGAGAAAATGCAGGAGAGAGGAGGCAACAGGAGGAACATTTACTGAATAAGTCTGTCCTTGAAGTTGTTGCAACAGAATCAACTTCCAAAGGTTAAACTCTTTTCTGGCCTGAGCAGGTTGTGGAATAAGTCCCCCCCCCAAAAAAAAGAAAAGCTGTTCTCATGCTTGCAGGAGCTTGTTTTTATACATCTCATTTCATTTCATGTTTTTCTTGGCTGTCATGCCAAAGCTGTAACATCTCACATGATGGAGCCCTGCCAAGTTGTGATTCTATGCATGGATCATGTGGGCCGTGCTGGATTTGGAGCGGCTACACGATCCTGTCGTGGATGCTGGAAAAAGACTACATCCTTTGGCTGCCTTTCCTAAGCTCCCGGAATTAAAACTCTCAGTCAGTAGCCAGAGACAAGTCATCCATGTTTATTATGATACTATTAATTTTAAGAGTGTTATTAACTCTTAAGTTTTAAAGAGTGGTCTTCCCTTCTGCTTCTGCACGCTCTCTCTCATACTTTAGCAAGTTGAAGATTTATGGAAAAGGGTTGCAGAAAAATCAGGTACTGGGTTGCTGGGCTTCTTAGCATTTGTTGTGTGGTTATTTTTAGCTCTGCCTTCATTGATCACCACAATGGTAAAGGCGGAGGGATTGCAAATGCTGCCTGGCTGCGTCAATTTCCCCAGCAATATTAGAATTGGCTTTTTCATTCCTTAGTTGAGATATAATATGTGGCCATTGTTAGCAACTCTATTCTAAAGGAGGCATTATCCCACACTCTGTGTTCAGTGAATTCTTTTATCATGAAGGGTAAATACATGTGTACTGATAAGCTTGATGTCACACAGAAAATTGAGAACAATTCAACTTACCTGGATCCCTTACCCGCTCCTGCTTTGGCCTGTCACTTCTAGAAACATGGAATCTCTGAAAATTACTGTCTTTTTTGTGAGACTATTAATTTTTTTTCCAGTCCCAAGGCTTGGGCGCTGTTTCTGACCTCTTCATGCTCAAGGCTAGCTCTCTATCACTTGAGCCACAGCACCACTTCTGGCTTTTTCTGAGTTTATTGGAAATAAGAGTCTCATGGACTTTCCTGCCCAGGCTGGCTTCAAACTGTGATCCTCAGATCTCAGCTTCCTGACTAGCTAGGATAAACAGGTATGAGCGAGCCATCAGTGCCTGGCCAAAGACTATTAACTTAATGAGTAGCATTAGAAAATGTGTAATATGTGGTGATTTTTAATTTAAATTTTATTGTAAAGGTGTTGTACAGAGGGGTTATAGTTATATAAGTAAGGCAATGAGTACATTTCTTGTTGAACATGGTTGCCCCCTTGATATCTGTTTGTAATATTCTAAAAACTATGTATTTCTTTACATTAATTGTTTTTAGTATTTTAAGTTGCACAAAGAGGTTTCAAGCCAACATGTTAGTTTGTGAGTACAAGAATCTTGATCACTTCATGCCTCCCATCCTTCTCCCCAACTCTCCCAACCCCATCCTTCCCCCCAATTTTCCTAGTTTTCTTTTCACACGTGCACATTAAGTATCATGAATGCATCCCTCCACCCTCTTCTCAGGAGAGAATATATCATATTTCATTTCCAAAATTATAAAATACTTTGGTATTCCTTAATGAGATATGGTGAGTTCTTAGTAAATTGGCCATATTTTATGTACAGCCCTATTCATTTCAGCAAACTTATATACACATATAGATGACAATTGCAAAATCTGAACAAAAAAGGTTTTCCAAAAAAAACACCCTTTGAATATCAGTATTGAATCATATACTTCTTCATCCCACTGAATCCTGGCTTACAAACTCACCAGTTTGTATGGTCAGTGTGTGTGTGTGTGTGTGTGTGTGTGTGTGTGTGTATGTACGCGCGCGCATGCGTGCCATACCGCGATTAGAACTCCAGGCATCATGTGCTCTAGCTCTGCCTTTTGGCTCTCACAGTTACCACTCTACCACTTGAGCTACATTTGCACTGACAGCTTTCTGCTGTCAATTGGAGATAAAAAGTCTCATAGACTTTCATGCCCAGACTGGTATAATTCTCAGGCCTCAAACTCTTGCTTGCGCCACCAGCACCTGATCTCATCAGTTCTTTATCACTACAGATTTGTGCTTAGAAAATGCTATATAAATAGAAAAATGGCGCATCAACTTCAAATTACAGCAATGAATGGAATATTGTTGATAAATCACAATTTGTTCTGCCATTTTCTCTGTGAAGAACAATTATTGTTCCCCCCCCAACCTGGTTTTACTGCTTAGAAATAGGGTTGCTACAAATATTCACATAAAACTTTTTTGTGTAGAGATTTAATTTTTCTTATTCAGAGTAAATATGTACAAGTGGAATGATTGGTTAGTCAGTAATGTATTGAGGAAGCAGCGTTGTGGTTCAAAGTGGTAGAGCATTAGCCTTGAGTGAGTAGTACAGAGACAGAGGCCAGGCCCTGAGTTGAAGCCCCACAACCAACAAAAAGAAGTCTAGAAATTCTCAGTAACTTTTTTGTCTTTCCAAAAATGTTCAAATTGGTTGGTTGCCAGATTAGCTGTGGCTGTAGAATTTTCATTCCTTTGACTTAGGGTATGTATCACATCTATAGATGGGAGGACTTAGAAGTCAAATCCTCTTCCTCTTTCTCCCTCCCTTCTCTCTCTCTCTTTATCACTCTATCTTCTCTCTCTACACACACACACTCAAGCTTCTGTCTTGTATGGTTCATGATGAACTCAATTATAAATCCTGTTGTGGGTCTTGTATATGATAATTCTTCTTTATGATAATTTCTTCTTATCTTTATTAATCTATTTTTTGAAACTCTATTCATGGATATATTATGCTTTAATAGTTTAATATTTTTTGATTACAAAAATTTATTTCCCAAATTAGGAATCCATGGAACATTCCTCAATGCAATAAAGGCTGTATATGACAGACCTACAGCCAGCATTATACTTAATGGTGAAAAACTAAAGCCATTTCCTCTTAACTCAGGAACAAGACAAGGATGTCCACTCTCTCCACTTCTCTTCAATCTAGTATTAGAATGCCTAGCAACAGCAATAAGACAAGATGCAGACATAAAAGGGATCCAAATAGGGAAAGAAGAAATAAAACTCTCCCTCTTGGCAGATGACATGATCTTGTATTTAAAGAATCCCATAGACTCCACTCCCAAATTACTCAAGCTGATCCAAAACTTTGGCAAAGTAGCAGGGTATAAAATTAACCCCCAAAATCAATGGCTTTTCTGTATGCCAACAATGAGAAAAGTGTGGCTGAAATCAGGAAAGCAACTCCATTTGTAATAGCCCCACAAAAAATAAAATATCTAGGAATTAACTTAACCAAAGAAGTGAAGGACCTCTATGATGAAAACTTTAAAATCTTGAAAAAGGAAATTAAAACAGAACTTAGAAAATGGCAAAACCTCCCATGCTCCTGGATTGGAAATATTAACATCGTGAAAATGGCAATACTTCCCAAGGCTATCTACAAATTCAACACGATACCTATCAAAATTCCAAGCTCATTCTTCAAGGAAATAGAAGAGGCAATCCAAAAATTCATATGGAACAACAAAAGACCTCAAATAGCAAAAACGCTCCTCAATGGAAAGAACACTGCTGGAGGAATATCAATACCAAATTTCAAACTCTACTATAAAGTCATAGTAATCAAAACAGACCTCAGGACCAAAGGAATAGAATTGAAAACCCAGAAATGAACCTACAGACCTATAGCCATCTAATCTTCGATAAGGGAGCTAAAACAATAGAATGGAAGAAAGACAGCCTCTTCAGTAAATGGTGCTGGCAAAATTGGTTAACTACTTGTAGAAAACTAAAGCTAGATCCTTATATATCACCCTGCACCAGAATCAACTCCAAATGGATCAAAGACCTCGAAGTCAAAGCACACACTCTGAAAACATTACAGGATGGAATAGGAGAAACCCTAGGTCTCCTTGGCTCAGGCAGAAATTTTCTGAATAGAGACCCAGAAACACAACAAATCAAAAAAAGTTTGGACAAATGGGATGGCATGAAGTTGCAGAGCTTGTGCATGGCAAAGGACATAGCTAGCAAGATCAATAGAAAGCCCACGGAATGGGAGAAGATCTTCACTAGCCATACAACGGACAAGGGTCTCATATCTAAAATATACTTGGAACTCAAAAAATTAAACCCCCCAACAACAAATCCTCAAAGAAACAACTGCCCAATAAATAAGTGGGCGAAAGACTTAAAGAGAAACTTCTCTGAAGAAGAAAGAAGGATGACCAATAGACACATGAAGAAATGCTCAACCTCCCTAGCCATAAAAGAAATGCAAATCAAAACAACATTGAGATACCACCTCACTCCAGTTAGAATGGCAAAAATCAAGAACTCTAACAACAACAGATGCTGGAGGGGATGTGGACAGAAGGGAAGCTTACTCCATTGTTGGTGGGAATGTAAACTTGTTCAACCACTTTGGAAAGCAGTATGGAGGTTCCTGAAAAGACTTCACATAGAGCTCCCCTATGACCCAGCAGTTCCACTTTTGGGCATTTACCCAAATGTTTACAAACAAGACCACATTAAAGCTACCAGCACAACTATGTTTATTGCAGCATTATTTACCATAGCTAGGATATGGAACCAACCCAGATGGCCCTCAGTAGATGAATGGATCAAGAAAATGTGGTATATATACACAATGGAATTCTATGCCTCCATCAGAAAGAATGACATTGCCCCATTTGTTAGGAAATGGAAAAACTTGGAAAAAATTATATGAAGTGAAGTAAGCCAAGCCCAAAGAAACATAGGTCCCATGACTTGAGTCCCATACCTGAGCTCTTCAGCTCAAAGCTAGCACTCTACCAGTTGAGCCAGAGCACCACTTCCGCTTTATTTATTTTTTGAATAGGATGTGGGTTTATGCCTAGCTGGCCTGGATAGTGCTCCTCTTGTTTATGTTTCCCACATAGCTGGAATGACAGGTGTATATCACCATGCCCAACTCTTTATTGTCGGTATGGAGTCTTGTAACTTTTTACCTGTGCTGGTCCCAGGAGTAGCGGGGATTGGCGGCACCCACCATCATACCCAGTCAGAAGACATGGAAAGTACTGCTACCTCTGTGCACACCCCAGTTTGCTAGTAAGACGAACCTCGTGCACACCAAAAGAAATAAATTCAAGAGGTAGAAGTCACCATGTTATATTCCACAGGACCATTCGAGAAGGACACTGGGAAGGCACATGGTAGTAAAAGACAGAGAAGGTGAAGAAGAGGCAGACAGAGAAAGACTTTGAGGAATTTCTTCTGGGAAGACAATAAGCTCCAGCAGGTTGTGCATTGTAAGCTCTTAAAGCATGAGAGATCCCAGTGTGTTCTGCAGAGGGACCAGTTCTTGTTACTTACATTATGCATGTGTAAATACTAGGTGTACACGATTGCAAGTGATACGAAGGTAGATATGTTGGATTCCCATTATTGAGAATTCAGTGTATGTGAATTCGCCTGCCTCCTAGTGTTTATTTGGGCTGTCAGACTCCTGGCTTTTTTGCCTGGTAATTATAAGGTATAGACAGAGGGACAATGGAGTCACCTGACTCACATGCCTGGCTGCAGTTGGGTGACAGCTGCATGCTCAGTCTTCGTAGGCCTTTGTTAGTTCTGTTTAGTGCCATGGAGTTGGCCTTAGTCATGCTATTTGCTGAACGAGGTTTCCGTATACAATATCCCTCGTGTGTAGCCCTGATGTGTAACTGTGAAGTGTGACACAGGAGCAGCCTTTGCTCTGAACACAGGGAGGATGGGAAATGTGGCTGAGGTTTGCTTTCCCCCTTTTTCTTTGACAGTATCAGGGATTGAACTCAGGGCTTCACGCCTGCTAGGAAAGTGCCTTATCGCTGGAGTGACACTTCCAATCCCTTCATGCATAGGTGAGCTTTGGTCCCCCTACTTGGGCTGGTGCAGATGGCAGCAGGGTGCCACTGCCCCCAGCCGTGCTGCTTCTCTCCTAGCTGGGATCACAGGCGTACACCACTGTGCCCAGCCACTGTGTGAGATGGAGTCTCACAGACTTCCTTTGCCTAAGATCTTTGGAATGATGATCCCCTGATCTCTGTCTCCTAAATAGCTAGGATTGCAGGCTTGAGCCACCAGTCCTGACTGAGGCCAGGCGCTTTCAATGGGGCATGAGTTAGAGCGCTGCCAGCTCTGTATTTGAATGCCTTCGACTCAGCAATATATATTGGATACAAAATTTCTTTAAACAGAAACAGCCCGATTGATTGATTGGTTGATTGGCGACAATGTATGACCAGAGATTTGAAAGAACCATTTCTCCTTAGTAGATTTATTATTTGATGACTTACTGTTACAAGCAACTTTATACAATATAATTACTGCTAAAAAACAAACAAAAAAATAAAAATAAATAAAAAAACAAACAAACAAGTAAGACTGATTGGATTGTAATATGTTGGTGCAAACGTGACTATTTCTTGAAACATTGATGATCCTTATGTATCTATATGTTCCCACTCTACCTTTACACTCATCTGAGAGGTACTGTTTGAAAAGAGTTCATTTTTATTTTATTTTATTTTTGGGTCCGGTCGTGGGGCCTGAACTCTGGGCCTGGGCACTGTCCCTCAGCTCTTCAGCTCAAGGCTAGAGCTCTATCACTTGAGCCATAGCGCTACTTCCGGCTTTTTTCTTTTTGCTTATATGGTGCTGAGGAATCGAACCCAGGGCCTCAGGCATGCAAGTCAAGCGCTCTACCACTGAGCCAACTTCCCAGCCAGAAAAGAGTTCATTTTTACTGGAAACAAGAAGTTTTTATTTTTTTGTGTTTTTTTGTTGCTGTTTTATTTCTGTACCTTTGTCTCGTATGGAAGTTTATCTGATTTGTAGAGGGGAAGCAGAAACGGAGGGACAAAGGTAAACCCATGCAGCAGTGATACTCACCAGACACTATGTCGAAATGAACTCTACAACTTGTGGGGGAGGGTGTTGGGAGGAGAAAAACTGAGAGAGCACAAGGAAGGGGTTACACCATTTGAAAGGAAATGCACTCATCACCTGACATGTCACTGTAACCTCTCTGTACATCACCTTTACAATAAAAATTAAAGATAAATAAATGAATGAATGAATGATAAAAGAATGACCATAGAACTGAAGCAATAAACACAAATTTAAAAAAAGAGTTTATCTTTGTGCACAAAGGAGCCAAACATTACAATACCTTTCACGGAATCATTTGTTACGCAGCTGCCTTGCACACGGCTCTTCTACAGCAGGTTTTCCTCTAAGCTCACTACTGTGATACACACACAGCATGAAGACTGACTGAAAAATGATAGTGCGTATGGATTTTTGAAAGTAAAGATATGATTAAACTGAATATATCTGTGGCATAATTCCACAGGATTATGGTTTTTATTGTAATGAAGCCATCCCCTTCCACAAACGTGTTAATATGAAAATCTAAACAACTCATATTGGGAGTTACACAATAGAGTGAAGTGAAAATACTTGGGTTTGAACTCAAGGCCTTGTGCTTGCATAGTTGGCACCTCCACAAGTTGAGCTGCAGCTCCAGCTCTGCTTTTGGCTGGTTAGGTCAAAGGTAGAGTCTAGTGGACCTTTCTGCCCAGGCTGGACTCACGTTATCATCTTCCAGATCTGAGCCTCATGCGTTGCTAGGATAATAGCTGTGACCACCAGCAGCAGACAAGAAAAAAATGTATGTCAGAAGCTAATAGCACGAGAGACTTTTTTGCTTCCTCAATTTTTGCTTCCACAATTTTGCTTCCTCTTTAGTACTGAATTTTCTCACAAATGATTGTTAATTATTCAGATTACTTCTGTATTGAAACCTTTCACTGACTGGACCAGAAAGGACTCGAATACATTTTAAGCTGATGATGTGTTGCAGCTAGTCACTTTAAGAATTCAGGTAATGTAAAACACGTGAGAACATTGTCTTGGTGGGTGGGGGAGGCTTATATGTCTGATTTGTGGAAATGTACAATTTGGTCATCTATCATGACTTGAATTTATGGTTACTTAAATTCTCCATATTCTTGTTGCCTTTATAACTTGGACAGCTTTATATGGAAATTTCTTTTTTATACCGAGAGTCACAAACGTAGATGAACTTGTTGCACTCAGAATAGTAAAGTAGACAGCAATTTCTCCTAATTACTTGACAATAGGGAAATTGTAAGGCAATTTCTCTGTGTTTAGGTTATCTATAATTTTCTTTTCAAGACAGTGGCTTTACCAGTGAAACTCTAATTTGTAAGGAAAATGAAGGATGATTTTTTTTAACATTATCTTGTCACAAGTGATTTGTCAGTTTGGTCATACTTTGGAAGTAAGTCTTCATATTGACTCCTAAAGTAGGAAGAAAATTTACAACAAGAAAATTTCTGACTTCTTATTAAAAGACAAAAATCTGATATGGCCTCGTATATGAATAGTTCTTGCTCTGGGCTTTATGTAAATATTGACAAACTTAATTTTTATCATAAGAGTAATTATAACTTTATTATAACTTAATTAAGTTGAACCATGTCGTGACTTGCTAACTTTATCTCTCTCATGTTCTTTTTCTGTGCTGGCCCTGGGGCTTGAATTTAGGGCATGAGTGCTGTCCCTGAGCATTTTTGCTTAAGGCTAGTGCTCTACGACTTGAGCCACAGCTCTATTTTCTACTTTATGGGGTTTCAAACCTGTCTGCCTGCCTGGGCTATCTTTGAACTGTGATCTTCATATCTCATGCCTCCAGGGTAGCTAGAATTGCAGGTGTGAGCCATTGGTGCCTAGATAACTATCTCTGTGTATGTGGTATGTGTGTGTACATGCATGTGTGTGTTTGCACTTGGGCTTGAACCCAGAACCTCACACTCTTTAGCGTTTTTATCAAGGCTGGCATTCTACCATTTGAGCCATACCTCCCTTCCAGCTTTCTCCTGATTAAGTGGGGATAAGATTTGTCTGTCGAGGCTGGTTTTAGCTTATACTCTTCAGATCTCTGCCTTCTGTCTCCTGACTTATAAGATAGCAATTTCATATAATTCTACTTAATATGAGGCTATTTTCTACTATTATTTAAAATATTAATTTGGATATTTCTGGCAACAAACTTTCACAAACATTAGTGAGATTTTATGTAAGATAATAATTTGTAATTATGTAAGATACTGATTATTGATGAACTAATAATGAATTTTGGAATTTGAGTTATAACACGACGTGTCTCAATTGCTTGAGTCTGCTGACTCACACTGTTACATATGACACATCAACATAGTTATACTAGACATTAACAACATTTTGAAGGATGATTGTACTTTATGTTTTATGCTCTGCCACTTTGCATCAGAAATGTTTGCATTTGGAGGAAATCATCTCATGCACAGTGGGACAAAAACCTGCTTTCACGCACTGCTCACATATCTTCTGAAAAAGTGCTAAAATAAGAAACATCTTTTTTGGAAAACTTCAGAGTATATTTTCATTGCATGTATTCCAAAATGAAAAATGATTCCTAAATGGTAAGATGAGTTCATGCCTCACAGAACAAATCTCTTCAGACTTAGACTCTAAATACATCTAATTGGAGAAAGATGATTGTAAAATAGTAAAGGAAGTCATGCAAAAAGTGTGATCATGTACATCTCATTTTAATCACTCCACATTTACATTTATCTGGCTTCCACGAATAAGACAAGAAAATTGCTCCTATCCAGATTTCTGAAACATTAATGATAAGACATTTGGTAGCCATATTTGATGCCTCAGATTTCATGCACATGAATTCACGAATTGTATATGCTTCCTGGAAGGGATATGTAAGTCTTGCAATCATACCTTCATGTACATACTTCTTTTTAAAAACATTAGGCTCAGAAACTTGGTTATTTACTTTAAGAGATAACTCAAAATGAACAATAATATTACAAGCTGAGACAAAAGCTGCCATCATGGCCCAGCAACTGGAACTGGATGGTAGATGTGAGAAATACAATGAGAAAATGGGGAAAAACCCCTCAAATCACAGTAATACTTTCACCAGTCAAACAACAACCATGAAACAAACAGTAATGGTGAACTGAAACACAGAAAGCAATTGATCATCAGTAGTTCAGCAGCACCGTTGTGTCGTTTAATTAACTCTTCAAGGATTTATTCATAATAACTGATGTTCATAATGGTGGCACAAGTTGTTGAAAAAGTGATTAAAATACTTACTAATTCGGTTACCTAACTGGATAATAAACTATAGTAATGAATGAAAGGTTATTGAGAACTCTAGAATTCTCCCCTAGGTTCTTCCTCCTAAAAATTCTCTTACCACCCAACTATCCCATGAGCAGGGGACCAGGTCTTGAACACCTGGAACAATAGGGGAAACCTCCCAATGCTACAGAATAGCTTTAGAGTGTGATCCTCCTGTTTATTCTTCCTGCATAGATCAGATTACAGTTGCTTACCACTGTGCCTAGTTTGTTTGTTGAGAAGGAAGCTCTTAGTAACTTTTTGTCTAGACTCACATTGAGCCACAAATTCTCCTAATGTCTGTGTTTTGAGTAACTTGGATTATAGGCATGTGCCAGCCCATGTGGCCAGAGATACATTTTTGGTTTTTGTTTTTGGTGTGGCAAGTGTCTTCAACTTGAGCCATACCCCAATACATTGCAGACATGAATTGAAATGTGAATCTGATATGCAGATTAACAAGTTTTCAAATTTTAGGCAATTTCCAAAATGAAAATGCTTCTGCTGAATGTTAATAAGTAGAATGAAAGGAAAAGTCTTCCTTTGTGGTTATATAAACACATCATTCATATATACATATACATATAAATACATACACACGTATGTGTTCTATATAGTATAGTTTGGTTTAGTTCACTGCAGGGTTTCTTGGAGATTGTAGTGTGGTGTGATTCTCCAAAATGGTAATGAAAAGAGAATATCACTCTTACAAGTCCTTTGTATATTGCAAATGTGGTACTAGTATTCTGGATTTGTTTTTAAAAATTATTTTACATGTAGAATAAGGGGCATAATTTTATCTACTGATACAACTAGGACATTTTGTCCACATAAAAATATCACAGAGAAAGCTGGGTGCTGGTGGCTTATGCCTGTATCCTAGTTATTCAGGAAGTTGAGATCTGAGGATCATGGTTCAAAGCCAGTCTGAGCAGGAAAGTTTGTGAAATTCTTATCTCCAGGAAACTACCAGAAAATCAGAAGTGGTGCTGTGGCTAAAGTGGTAGAGTGCTAGCCTTGAGCTGAAGAGTTGAGTGAGGGACAGTGTCCAGGCCCACAGTTCAAGCCCCACAACTGACAAAGAAAAAATAATCACAAAGAAAAAGTCTCTGAGAAACCATCTAAACTAGATGGTAAAAGTGCAGACCACAAATACTTCCTAGATGGTCATGGTGGAGCATGCCTGTAGTCTCAGTTACTCAGGAGGTAGAGATAAGAGGATTAACATTCAAGGCCAGTCCAAGCAGAAGCTAGTGAAACCTCATCTCAAAAACAAGCCAGCTCTTTGGCCTGACATTGAAGTCTTTGATGCACTTAGAATTGATTCTGGTACAGGGTGATATGAAGGCTCTAACTTCAGTTTTTAGCGCGTGGATACCCAATTTTGCTAGCACCACTTGTTAAAGAGGCTGTCTTTCTTCCAACCTGTGTTTGTGGCACTCATCAAATAGGTGGCTAAAGGTCTGTGAGTTAATTTCTAGTTCTTCTGTTCCATAGGTTCTCAGGCCTATTCTTGTGCCAGTACCAAGCTATTTTTATTACTATGGCTTTGTAAGAGTTTAAAGTTTGGTATTGATGTTTCTTCAACACTGTTCTTTCTGCTAAGGATTATTTACTGTTCAGGGTAGGGGAATAACAAATAGGCTCATAGGCATGCAGCAAAACTTCCTAAGTAAAGATCCAGAATCACAACAAATCAAAGAAAAACTGGATAAATGGAATTGCACCAAACTGAAGAGTTTCTGCATGGCAAAGGACATAGGCATCAAGATAAATAAATAGGATGTGAATCTGACCATATAAAATAATGTTTTTGAAAATGAACTCCAGGAAGTGGAAACAAGAGAGGTTTTTTTTTTTGCTGCTGTTTTTATTTCCTTTTGTCTTGTATGTTCATTTTTCTGTCTTTGGGTTGGCAAAGGGAGGCACAGAACTAGAGGGACAAAGAGTGAACAAATGCAGCACTGATATTAGACACTGTGTTGAAAATGAACTACACAAGTTGTGGGTGAGGATGGGAGGAAATACTGGGAGTGAGTGAGGGAAGGAGTGACATTGTTCAAAAAGAAATGAAGTGTTTATCTGACTTACATAACTATAACTTCTCTGTTCATCGCCTATATAATAACAGTAAATAAATGAATAAAAGAACATAATAATAGAAAGAAAAAACAACAAGCCAGGCATGGTGGCATAAGCCTATTATTTCAACCACTCAGAACACAGAGATAGAAGGAAGATCAAGATCTGAGGCTGGAAATGGCAAAAGTGTGAGACCGTATTTGAAAAAAACAAATAAAAAGCAAAAGGACTGGGACTGTAACTGAAGTGGGGAGAACTTTTATGTAAGCTTTGCATTCAATCCCCAGTACTGCCAAGAAAGGAAAAAGGAAAAAGAACACTACCACCTACTCATCCTATATTTTTAGACTCAAATAGGACTTTCAACTTAATATTTAGTTTACCCACAACAATAATAATCATTGAAAATTACACTGTAGATGTCAATTCAGAAACTTGTTTGGGTCAATAGAAATGACAGAACTCTAGAGGGAGTAAAGTGAAAATAATAATGAATAGAGGTAGGGGCTATGTGAGAGTATAGACATCATAATTCTTTGTTTTATTCACCATTGAATACCAATGGTATAGGAAAAGATTGTTGAAAACATCTTAAATGTATGTTATGTTTCAGGTACAAAAGTGGAAAGATAAAATTATCATGACTTGGGCCTCTTAATGTATCCAGACAGGGAAATAATATTTTTTTCCTAGGACTTGGACTCAGGGCCTGGGCACTGTCCCTGAGCTTCTTTTGCTCAAGGCTAGCACTATACCACTTGGCCACAGTGCTACTTCTGGCCTTTTCTATTTATGTGGTACTGAGGAATCAAATCCAGGGCTTCATGCATGCTAGGCAAGCACTCTACCACTAAGCCACCTTCCCAGGCCGGGAAATAATTTTCATACAACTTTATGTCTACCAGCTAAAAGGAAGTTAATCTCTTTAACAAACAGACCCAAATATCTATGATCAGAAATGATAGTCAATTTTCTTTTTTCTACTAGCAGTATTAGCTGGTAAATGTATTGAGTCATTCTTGCTTTATATAGTTCGTCAGGGATCGTGGTTCAGAAGAGTCTTTGCCCTCTTTAACAAGCAGCTCCCAGTGTTCCTCTGGGTCCTCTGCCAGTCTAGACTGCCAAGAATAACAAAAGTCGAGGGAAAAGGAGCCCCATGCTGGGGAATCTGTGAGTCAGACCTGTAAATGAAGTTCATTACTTCCCCTCACATTCCAGTGGTTGCCATTCCATGACATGACCCTACTTTGTCCCAAGAAGACTGGGAAGTGTGAGCTTTCGATGGACAGATATTTCTCCCATCTCCTAGGTAGACAGAAAGAACAATGCCCACAATGCACTGCAATACAAGGCTGCTATGTGACCTGAATTCCATTTCATATGTTGGTTAGCCCCTGGAAGTTAACTACAGTAGTTGCTTTCAGATCCTGAGAGTTTGCTTTCAGATCTTGATTCTGTGCCATGGATGTTGATAATCACTGTTCACTGAATTAGCACCTTTTTAATTTGCAATATAAGGACATGGATTGCAAATACAGACAGCCTCTAATTTAGGGTCTCTTAGCTTAATGAAGTTGTAGGAAACTAATATGCAGAACACAGAAACAGTGCTTTGAATTTATTTTTGACCTTCCTTGTTCTAAGTCAATGACCTGGAGCTCCCCAGTAGCCATTACAAGGGGAAATACAGTGGATTGTGTTGTTAAGCTACGATGTTTGGTAGGTTCAGGAAATCAACGGACTTCTGCTTTGTGACCACATCAGTACACTGATGGTATTAAGTCATAAGTTCATCATTAATTGAGCAATATATATATATATATTTGGTGCCAGTAGTGGGCTTGAACTCAAGAATTCTATGGAGTCATTTAGTTTTTTCCGCTCATGCCTGGCGCTCTGCCATTTGATCCACACCTTCACTTCTGGATTTGGGGTGGTTAATTGGACATTAGAGTCTCACAGACTTTTCTGTCTTATCTGGCTTTGAACCTTGTCTCTACTTTTGAAATGAGAGAAAAATAAAACTAATTTTGAAAAAGAAAACAATGTCTAAGATTTCCAGTGGCAGTGCCTAAGGCATGAGCCTCTCAGTATTTTGTATTATCTTGATCTGTGAAAGCTGAAGTTATCAAGGTTTGCTAACTAGATTGCACACAGGAATCAGATCTGATGTGCAGGCTCTCACATCTGTTAGCTGTTTTGTCTAAAATGTATCCTCAGTTGCTAGAGAAGAGAAGAAGATCAGTTGCTAGAGAAGAGAAGAAGAAACATATCCCTCACAAAAAGGCTCTTCATCCTCAGCTGATCAAGGTGACCTCCAATGTCATCTTCCTCTATGAGCCCAAACACACTACATGTGTACTCTTTAAACACTCTACATGTGTGCACTTGAAACACTCTACATATGTGCACCTGCCTCATGTTTAGATTGATCACCTTCCAGGAGGAAGCTGGCCTCCATTTATCATCTCCTAGAATTTCATAAACAGTCCAGGAGGATATTGCTCTGTTTCTTCAGGGTCTCTACCTATTCAATCATGCGAAGCTCTCTGACAGACACTAAATGTAATTTTTATGCTGGCAGGCATGAAATAATTATTAACAATAATTTTACATGAGATCTTATTTTTTTAATTGGCATGGACTTATAGATACCAAAACCAAAATGCCGTAAATAAATCAAAGTTATCAAAATTACAAAACAGCTCAATGCAGAGTATGGTCTGGCTCTCCGGCATCTTGTAGCATTTGAAATTGTAAAGGAGATCGCTTTCCTCTCAGTGAGTAGACTTGTGTATGTACACATGTGTGTATGTTTGTCTTGATGAGGAGAATTATTAATTTCTTAGGGAATCAATGAACATAAAAGTATTCGTGACTTTGATAGTTCCTTATTAAATGAATAAACAAGTGAATACTTTCAGGGGCATATAAATAAGAATTCCTTACAATATGAATTTAACAAAATGGCAATATTCAGGGGATCTTCAGGCTTCAAAGGATTTCCTAGAGTATTTTGTGTGTATGTATCCCTCCTAGGGTTTCAACTCAGGGTCTGGTGCTGTCTGTTAGCTTTTCTGCTCAAGACTAGCACTCTATCATTTGAGCCACAGCTCCACTTTCTGCTTTTTCTGAGTTGTTAATTGGAGATAAGATTCAGGAGCTTTTCTGTCCAGGCTGGCTTTGAACCACAACCCTCAGATCTTAGCTTCCCAAGTAGCTAGGCTTATAGGCATGAGCCACTAGGGTCGGGCTCTTCCTGGAATATTGTAATGAGCATGAGAATACAAGCTACAGGACATGTTCAATGAGCTCTGCCTTTAGAAACAAATATGCAAAACAGAACCCTAGGAGATTTGAGTATTATATTAGGAAAGGCCTCAATACTGATAACAAGAAACAAGGTTAATATACATCTTTAAAATGTTGTCACAACTCCAAGTATGTCACTCAGTGCATTAGGAGAAAGTATGTAAAGCACATGGAAGGCTCTAAACCACAGTTAAGAATGTCCACTCATCTTCTGCTTGTGTTTGTCATGGAGAAGGGCTGGACAGCTTTGCCTTTGGAAACTTTTTAAAGGAATGATCTGGAAGCCCTTGAGGATGAATGGAGAGTTTGAAGCTTTTTAGAAACCATGAGTAAGAGAATTCCACCCCAGCTGTCCTGTGTAACAATGCACCTGGGCTTCAATCTGGGGCTTGAGTTGGAGAGGTTCTGGGCCTCTTCCACCCTATCACGGGCTGTTATGGGCTGCAGAAAACCATCTGGGTTTTAAGGCATTTCCTTGTAGCTCTGTATGAGTTTGGGTCTATGAGTTCAGGTCATGTGTTATCAGGAGAAGTACTGGTGTCTCAAATGTAGCCAATCCACCAGATATATTTATGTTTTAAAAGACCTTAATCCCATAATCATAATATAAGGAGGCCCAGTGTTGATGCTCATGGTATCTTGTTTAGATTAATTAAGTCCATGGGTATGAAATTACTTTGCAGATGAAATTTCAATTGATTGAAGAGGTTAGTTACTTTATTATCTTCCTTGTTCCTTTTTGGCTTTTTTTGGCTCATGTATATGAATGGGCTTGATAAACTACTCAGCTGGCTTTGTTCAGTTCAGTTCTGCAAATATTAATTGCATGCTTGCTGTGTGGCATAGATGGGCGGCTTATGGCAATCCATTGGTCACTAAGATACTGCCTGCACCTGGCTTTTGGAGGAAAGCCTTTTACATACTATAGAATAGGTGTATAGGATTTGGGAGGACTTGGAAAGCAAGTGAATTTAGAAGAAAAACACGGACATAAAACATCTGTGAGAAGAACTATGAGTGTCGAAAGGTGAACATGAGCACTGGAGCTGACCACTAGACCAGGAGAACAAGCCAGGGTCCCTCGGAGTATAGAAGAGATTTGGTTAGGTTACGGGCAGCTTGTAGAGGCAAGAATGGAGCCTATGGGTCAAGCAGAGGGCAGATCATAAATCCAATTGATCCTGAACAGTGAGAGAATCACTTCATCCTGATGCTGGATTGGTGGCTCAAGCCTGTAACCCTAGTTACTCAGGAGGCTGAGATCTGAGGATTGAGGTTTGAATCCAGATTGGGAAGAAAAAGTGTGAGATTTTTATCTCCCATGAACCCCCCAAAAAGGCAGAATTGGGAGTATTGCTCAAATGATAGAGCACCAGTCTTGAGAAAAAAGCGAAGGGACAGCACCCAGGCCCTGAGTTCAAGCCTCAGGACTGGCACATGCACGCACACACACAAATAACCAGAGAAAAGGCTCCCATTGTCTGCAAACAGTGAGGATACCCGCTGGGTCAGATGGAAGGCTAACATCACAAAGAAGCAACATCCAGTTGTTAGAGGACCTAAGTGGAGGGACTGGAGGATTTCCTTTAGGGCACCGTGAGTGAGGGATTCCCACCAGAGCCCCTACCATAAGATCTGGGAACAGTGTGCCCAAGGCCTCTGCATTCCCCACACAGATCTTCTGTTCTTGCAGAAAACTCCACCCTGTCTTTCCTTGAACCACAGGACTTTTGGTCCATTCATTTCCTTATTCCCATGAAATCCAGAATGACTCTTCTCACATTAGCTCAGTGGGAGTTTCCACTGTCCTCAGCCTCACCTTTATCTAGGCTCTACCTTAGACATTTCAGGAAGAAATGTGATTTGCTGATACAATATATTTAAAACAAAATTGTATTAAAGAGAAAAGGAAGGGTGAAGAATTATGATTAGGAACACTTCTGTATTGAAAGTCCATGAATGTGTGTGTGTGTGTGTGTGCGCGTGCATGCGCGCGCGCACACGTGTGTAGATCTGTTTCCAATTGCCAAGGGCAACAGGATCATCTTAGAGGTGCCATGATCCATTCCGTGAACAAGACACCTATCTTATCCATGTCTGCTGCCCATCTAGTCATCTACCCACTTAATGCTTCTGTGAGACACTAGTGCTTGTGCTAGTCCTTGTGTTCTTAGAATCTAGTGGGAGATTTAATGAAATCACACAAATATCACATTTAGCACAGCTAAATGATACCAGGGACACGTGTCATGAGTACTGACTTAAGTTAGTGCTGATGTCATAGCAGCTCTTCCACCCCTAGGATCTATCGTTAAAGTAAGGACATGAATCACTCCACTGACTGCTTTGGTTTGATATTTTAAAGAACATGAAAAAAGCCCCACAGTAGATGATAAGTGTAGATGGCCCTAGTTATGATGTACACACCTCTGGTATGCTACTTAATAACTTTGTCACTTCCCATCAGTTTGTACAGAAATAACTTTCTTTCTGAATGAGCTGGTGTGTGTGTCATGACTCATTGGGTGTTTACACAAGTTTCTCCTGCATTCTCAATTTACTTGCTTTGTGGAAATCTCCAGTATCACCTGGAGAGTCTCATCTGTCCTATAAATGAAGACCTTCATTTAGGCTCAAAACCAAGAGGCTGTGCATGAAAACTTGGTGATCATGGTGTGTGCACAGTATGTTCTGTATGTGGTAAAGGGCACCATTGAGTACTCCACGGTTGATAAATGTGTTCCTCAGTTCCTATGGTCTGCGGGAGGATAATCAGCACTCTGGGCCAAACCATACCCTCAAATTACACACTGAATCCCTTGAGGTTCAACGGCAGCTGTTTATGTGTTCACTGATTCCTATTACTATGGCAAAATGTCTTGTAATTCAGTGGAGTTATTTATAGGGATATATGTGTCTTTAAAGCCCTATGCCAATTATATGAAAAAGAGAAATATTCACGAGAACATATGTTGGATTATTTATATTACTCCCCTTCTTGTGTGATACCAGAACTGGTGGTTATACTAGTCAAAACTGGAAAGAGCTCTAATTCCTACTCGTTCTTTTTAGTTCTGCAACAGTTAAGTTTTTTTTTTTTTTTTTTTGGTCCGTCGTGGGGCCTGAACTCTGGACCTGGGCACTGTCCCTCAGCTCTTCAGCTCAAGGCGAGCGCTCTACCACTTGAGCTACAGCGCCACTTCCGGTTTTCTGGTGGTTTATTGGAGATAGGAGTCTCACAGTCTCTCCTGCCGTCTCTCCTGCCCGGGCTGGCTTTGAACTGCGATCCTCAGATCTCAGCCTCCTGAGTAGCTAGGATTACAGGCATGAGCCACCAGCGCCCGGCTCAGTTAAGTTTTATGGGTAGACAAGAAAGCAAGAAGGGGCGTTTGAGAGGAAGAGAATTTGAAGTCATTTGGGAAGGTAGGCTTAGTGGCAGGTTCCATTGGCAGCTCTTTCCTGTGCTCTGTTAGTGAGTGCCATCCATCTTCCCATGGGGACGTTCATTTGCCCCCCTGTATTACTGAAGAACAATCACACGAGGTATCTGATACTAAACTTCATTGTTACGGTCACTTTCGGTTTGAACCTTGGCTCTCTTTACTACACTCCGGGGCAAATCCATTCACCCTGAATTTCAAGTTTTTTGTCTAAAACTGAGAGTAACTATATCTCCAGAGAAAACTGCAGAGAGTTTCAGTAAAGGTCAAATACAATGACATTTGTCAAAATAAATGTGTAGCCATGAAATACTATGCAATTGTATTTTTGGTTAATGAATCCCCTCCCTTCCCTATTTTTTGTGTTGGTAATGGAACTTGAACTCAGGGCCTGGGCGCTATCCCTGAGCTTTCTTTGCTCAAGGCTAGCACTCTACCACTTGAACCACAGTGCCACTTCTGGCTTTTTGGTTAATTGTAGATAAGAGTCTCATGGACTTTCCTGCCCTCTCTCTTTTCCTCAACTCTCCTAATAGGTTTTTAAGTGATGATATTATATTTCATCCAATTAGATTTCCACGTATTTCAACCAATTAGATTTCCAAGTCTAATTGGATGAAATGCACTATCATCACTTAGCATACAATGGATACTTTATTAACATACAATATTTGAAGACTCCTTTGCTTAGCATACAATGGATACTTTATTAACATACAATATTTGAAGACTCCTTTGCATTATATTTTAGTCAGTTCATTAAAAATAAGTGGTCCCCTACATTGTAGATATTTTCCACTATGTTATTTTACTTTTTTGCTAGTCCTGAGGCTTGAACTCTAGGACTGGACACTTCCTAAGCTCCTTTTTGCTCAAGGCTAGTGCTCTGCCACTTGATCCATAGCACAACTTCTGGCTTTTTCTATGATTGAATTGGAGAGGAGTCTCACAGACTTTCCTGCCCAGGCTGGTTTCAAACCAGGATCCTCAGATCTCAGCCTCCTGAGTAGCTAAGATTACAGTTGTGAGCCACTGGCACCCAGATTTATTTTTTATTTTGATTATTACATTATTTATATTTTATTATATTTTTGACAGTGGTAAGCATATGCTAATATATATTGGAGTTTGTGCTAAGAATTGGAGAAAATACAAAAAATAAACCAGTATAAATCATAGTGACTTATTGCCATTTAGATTTTTAGGGTCTACTAGATGAGAATGAATTACTGTAGCAACTTGGCAAAAAGAATGATTTTTTGTGCAGGACAAAGCTAAAATGACCCAATAGTTACATAAAATCAACAGAGCCTAAACTTTATTTATTTACTTATTTATTTATTCTCTTAAAAATGTATGGCCTAGACAAGTTATTTGTGTTCTTGAAAAATTACAGACTTGGGGTTTTCTGAGTATAATATTTGGTGTGTTCTGAATTGCCTAAGCGGTCTCAAGGAGGCCATTATGAGCCAGAAGAACAAACGGAAAAGAGAGAAGAATCAAAGAACACAGAACATTTCTGAGAGAAAGAGGAGAAAAGAACTCGTACAGCCAGAGACAATGCAGAAGGTGAAAAGGGCTGGGTAGAGATTGCCTGTCCTTTGCTGCATTTATGCCTGTACCACTGTCAGGTTTCTTCCTGGGTTGAAATAAGTCATCAGCCACTATGACACATACTTTATGAATATCTGCGTAACTCTCTCCAAGCCAATGTGAGAATTTCTCTGAATTGAAGGCACAGAGAGATTAGACATCATATATCCCACAGCTGTTTAGGGTGAGATATGTGATTCTAACTCAGACCTGACTTCACAGAAAGCATTTTTTTTTTAGTATAGAGATTGGATATTGTGGCATCTACCTTTTCTATGATTTCTAAAGAGACTGTTTTAGTAAGAAGATATGAAATGGAAGAGAAAGGGGCAGGAAGGGAAAAAGTGGAAAGGAAGGGATGGGGAAGGAGGTGAGGAGGGAGATCAGACGGGGGGGGGGGACACAGCCCTGACTGTACTAAGTTGATTTGTGTGTGAAGTCAGACCTCCATTGGACTTTTCATTTGCCTTATGTGTTATTACAGTGGCCTTAGAGTCTATAACTGAGGCTTAGGACACATGAGAGAATCTAATGGTGTTCATAAACAGAGTTGCAAACCTAGCCCACAAGAGTACTTTATGTAGATGTGAAAAAATGAGCAATGATATGTGGCTTGACAAAAAAAGAAAGTGTATGAAAGGGAACGATGAAGAGGTAACTCTAATCAAGCTATGTTATGTGCATACATGGACGTGCTTAAAAAACCCATTGCAGGGGCTGGGGGTTTAGCCCAGCAGAAGGGTGCCCGCCCCGCACACAAGGCCCTGAGTTTGGTCCTCAGCCCTGGAAAAAGAAAAGGAAAAAAAAGAAAAAACCCATTACACAACTAATAGAAATGCAGGACCAAAGAAATAGAAAACAATGAAGATTTCATCTCATGAAAAAAATGTCAAAGTCCCAAGCCTGAGCTTTGGTATTTTTTTTTTATAAAAGTCCCTTCTAGGATCTCAGTTTCAGTAGATCCAGTTCACAGTGTAGTCCATGAGAAGCGTGCTTCTCTGGACTGTGCACATGCAATGAGATGCCGAACCTTAGAGTCACTACAGATGGCATAAATATCCCTAGACAGCTGAGGAACACTGTGCTGATGTAACATGTATGGAGAGTTGTGTGTGCATGTGTACCCACAAAAGTAAACACAAATGCAAAGACCCATATATATATATATATATATATATATATATATATATATACCTTTATATTCATACCTCTATCCTTTCTGAAAGCAAATATTGGATATTCATAGAAATAGATACTTTATATCAAATGTTTTGATTTTATGAGATGGAATCAAAATAAGAGTTAGGCACTGGTGGCTTATACCTTTAATCCTAGAGACTCAAGAGTTTGAGATCTGAGGCTTGTGATTTGAAGCCAATGTGCAAGAAAGACTGTGAGACCATTATCTCCAATTAACTGCAAAACAACAAGTAGATCTGTGACTCAGTGGTAGAGGGCTAGCCTTGAATGAAAAAGCTCAAGAACAACCCCAGTATACACACACATACACACACATACTCTCTCTCTTTCCCTCCCCCCTCTCTTCCCCACTCCCCTCACGTGTACACACACACACACACACACACACACAATTGGGAAGTGATGGGATTCAACACAGAGACATGGATTCTGAGGACCCAGAAGTGAACACCATAATATACTAATCACAAAAATATACTTAGTAGTGCCTTTAGGACAATTAAAATTTGATCTTAGATGTCCTTATGTTCAAGACTAAACTTCCATTCTCCAGCTGAGCAGTGGAGGAGGTCCTTGGCCAATTGTGATCCCATGCATTTAACTCTGAAAAGAAATTCCATTTGAGTTCTGATGACCAATTATAGAGTGATGAAATAAACCCAATCTACAGCACTACTGCTTGTGATGAAATATAATATGTGTGGATTTCAGTAAGTCTGTTAAGCTGCTTAAAAAATTTATGGGAGATTTTATCCTAGTAGAGTGATAAATGAACAAGTAACAACTTGAGCAACTGGTTTAGGCTTGTAATTTTTGGTTGGAATCTTACAATCTTTTAAAATAATATTAGAACATATGTGAAATCCCATAGCTCATCATATTTATATTTATAGCTTTATGAGAATTACTGAAGAACATGAGAAAGTTCTTTTAGTCATCTCTGGGTACGTTAGGAGGAAATTAAATATATTATATTTCTAACTATGGTTTAAAATATTTTAAAGAAGCCAGGCACTGGTGGCTCATGCCTGTAATCCTAACTATAGAGGAGGTTAGAACTGAGGGTTGTGGTTCAAAGTTAGCCCAGGCAGGAAGGTTCATGGCACTTATCTCCTATTAACCACCAAAAAGCTGGAAGTGGTGCTGTGCTCATGTGGTGCTGTGCTAGAGCATTAGCCTTGAGCAAAAAAAGCTCAGGTACAGCACCCAGGCTTTTAGTTCAGGTCTCAGAACTGTGAGACATACATAAAAATGTATTTAAGAGAATGAAAACAATTGCATTCCAAAGCTTGGTTATAAATGATTATTAAATAGAGTCCATTGAAGTTAGGTATCAGTGGGTCACATCTTTAATTCTAACTACTTAGGAGGCTGACATCTGAGATCATGATTTGAAGCCAGCCCAGGCAGGAAAGTCAGTGAGATTTTTATCTCCAAATAACCACAAAAAGCTGTAAGTATAGCTATGGTTCAACTGGTAGAACTCTAGTCTGGATAAAAAAGAGCTCAGGGATAACACCCAGGCCAAAAGTTCAAGCTTCAGGACTGGCACACACACATAGGCACGCACACACACACACACACATACACAGTTAATTGATACGATTTATAAATTAAAACAAAAGATTAAGAAGTGTGTGTCACCTAATGAAGTATTAATATGTTCAAATTCCCAATGCGTTATTGTTTTGACTCACCAAATCCAGTCTTGGGGCATGATAAAACCCAATCTAATGTAGCTACATTGGCATAAACGTTACCTTGAATGCTTGAGTTATAGAAAATGTATTTCCATTTTCTTTCTTTCCCAAAAAATTATTTTGAATTCCATTGTGTATATATACCAAATTTTCTTGATCCATTCATCTACTGAGGGCCATCTGGGTTGGTTCCACATCTTAGCTATGGTAAATAATGCTGCAATAAACATAGTTGTGCTGATAGCTTTAGTATGGTCTTGTTTGTGATCATTTGGGTAAATGCCCAAAAGTGGTATTGCTGGGTCATAGGGGAGCTCTATGTGGAGTCTTTTGAGAAACTTCCATACTACTTTCCAAAGTGGTTGAACAAGTTTACACTCCCACCAACAATGCAGTAAGGTTCCCTTCTGTCCACATCCCCTCCAGCATCTGTTGTTGTT